>NC_136816.1:70284483-70700860 GCF_951394365.1 Tetrao urogallus
TTGTAAGGGCAGAGAAAGTCCAAGACCTCTGATGACACTGAATATGTACAAGTCTATGGGGCCATATGGAGTGCATCCCAGGGTTCTGAAGGTTATTCAGAATGATATGGTAGCTGAACTGCTCTCCATCATATTTGAAAAGTCATGGCTGTCAAGTGAGGTCCTGGATGACTGGAGGAAGGGTCACATCACTCCCATTTACAAGAAAGGGAGCAAAGAGGACCCAGGGAACTACAGGCTGGTGAGTCTCACCTCTGTGTCTGGGAAGATCATGGAACAGATCATCCTGGATGACATGCTTGATCACATGAGGAATGAGTGTGTTGATCCAAGACAGCCAGCATGGCTTCACCAGGGGAAGGTCATGCTTGACCAATCTGGTGGCCTTCTGTGATGGAGTGACAGCATCGGTGGACAAGGGAAAGGCTGCCAATGTCATTTACCTGACTTGAGCAAGGCCTTTGACATGGTTCCTCTCCACATCCTTAACTCCAGATTGGAGGGATCTGCATTTGATGGGTGGACCACTCGATGGGTAAGAAATTGGTTGAAAGGCCGCAGACAGAGGGTGGTCATCAATGGCTCTATGTCTGGATGGAGGCCAGTAACGAGCAGCGTCCCCCAGGGGTCTGTCATGGGACCGGTGCTCTTTAATATCTTTATCAGTGACATCAATGATGGAACTGAGTGCACCCTCAGCAAGTTTGCTGATAACACCAAGCTGAGTGGTGCAGTTGACACGGTAGAAGGAAGGGGTGCCATTCAGAGGGACCTTGACAGGCTTGAAAGGTAGGCCCAGGTGAACCTGATGAGGCTTAACATAGCAAAGTGCAGAGTTTTGCACTTGGGCCGAAGGAATCCCTGGCATCTATACAAGACCTTGAGAGCAGCCCTGTAGAGAAGGACCTGGGGGTCCTGATGGATAAAAAGCTTAACATGAGCCAGCAGTGTGCTCCTGCATCTCGAAAAGCAAATGGTATCCTGGGCTCCATCAAAAGAGGGGTGGCCAGCAGGGACAGGAAGGTGATTGTCCCCCTCTACTCTGCTCTTGTCAGGCCCCATCTGGAGTACTGTGTCCAGGTCTGGAGCCCTCAGTACAAGAAAGACAGGGAGCTGTTGGAGAGGGTCCAGAGGAGAGCCACGAAGATGATCAGAGGACTAGAGTACCTCCCCTACAAAGACAGGCTGAGGGAGCTGGGCTTGTTCAGCCTCGAGAAAAGAAGGCTGCGGGGTGACCTCATTACAGCCTTTCAATACCTGAAGGGAGCCTACAAACAGGCAGGGAATCAACTCTCTGAAAGGGTTGATAACTGCAGGACAAGGGGAAATGGTTTTAAGTTGAGGGAGGGAAGATTTAGGTTGGATGTCAGGGGGAAGTTCTTTACAGAGAGAGTGGTGAGGTGCTGGTACAGGCTGCTCAGAGAAGTTGTGGATGCCCTATCCCTGGAGGTGTTCAAGACCAGATTGGATGGGGCTCTGGGCAGCCTGGTCTAGTTTTGAATGTGGAGGTTGGTGGCCCTGCCTGTGTTGGGGGTGTACATAGAGACAGAGGGAGATTCATGATCCTTGAGGTCCCTTCCAACTCTGGCCATTCTGTGATTCCGTGATTGTGCATACATGAATAGATACTGTAGTAAAATACACGTCAGTAGCTACATCCTGTCAGGATATAGCTCCTAATTTAAAAAATTAGAATATTCAGAATATGATTTACCCCTATTACACTGTAAGTGAAGACTGATTTCTAACACCGGAATATTTTTGTAGAATTTACAGTGCACTTAAGGGAATCCCAGATGACAGGAATGGACTATTTGGCACCATTCAATGCTCCAAGAACCATTATCAGAAAAGAGCTTACCAGTGTAAGCTCAGCAGCTGCCCTGTAGCCTACCAGATCCTTCAGGTAATAAATTTTGTTGTCTCTTGCTGCTGCTTTTTTCCTGTTGTGTGTTCAAAAAAAAAAAAAAATATATATATATATATATTTGATTTTCAATGGTTTGACAAAATTATGGCCTTCAAGTAAAACTCATGTCAACCTTCTGATATCAGATAGTCAGTATATTGAATTCAGAGTTATTTGATTATACTTGTGTTCATGTGATAGAACTGCAGACCCCCTTATGCTTCATTTCAGTTTTGAAGCTTATATTGTGTCTTTTTAGTCAAAATTAGTCTTTTGAACTACAGCGTATAAGTTGGTGGCTTGCTCTCTTGAAAGAAAAAAGTATTCCTCTCTTGAAGTACAGAGAAAATAATTTCTAATTGCTAACTTTGTATCTGCAGAGTAATGGAGATAGAGAAAATGGACCTGGGTGGTAGAATGGCTTGGAGATGAGCTTGAGTGTAGACCATACACTGGCAATCTCCAGTACACCTATAATAATTGGTTTCCACCGGTACAAAGCAACGAAACATCATATGGCTACTTCCTTGAGAGATCATGCAGTGCTACAATGACTCTTGCAAAAGCTTGTGAACGCTGCCCAGAGGAGGTAAGGAATTATTTCAACATGGGTTAAAAACTTGGAGTAAAAATCTATAAATAAGTGATCAATAAGGAGTTATACTTTTGTTAGCTTTAGTTATGTACTCATGTTTTTATCCTTTTCTATCACTGCTTCTACAGAGATCCCTCAGTTAAAGAATTAGTCTAGAATTGAAATTGACTATTTGAAGTAGACTATGAATGATTAAAAAGTCTATTTTTCCAGTACTGTGTTCAGAGGTGGGATTTTAATACAAATATATAATAACTCTAATGTAAATTATTATTATATATTATATATGCATATTATATCATTTGTATAATTTTTTTTATCTAATACAAGCTACAGGTGACACTAGGGTTGGGGGAGTGCTTTTTCTTAGAGCATGCCTGAAAGAATGCACAAAACATTGGTTGTGAGTAGAATAATCTTAGTGTGTTTTACCTGAGTAACTGATGGTAGGACTAGAAGGAATGGCTTCAAGCTGTGCTGAGGGAGATTTAGGCTGGACGTTAGGAAATGCTATTTTCTGAAAGAGTGGTCAGGCAGTGGAATGGGCTGCCCAGGGAGGTGGTGGACTCACCAACCCTGGAGGTGTTCAAGGAACATTTGGATTTTGTGTTGAGGGACATGTTTTAGTGAGTACTATTGGTGATATGTGGATGGTTGGACTGGGTGATTTTGTAGGTCTTTTCCAACCTTGGTTATTCTGTGATTCTGTGATCCTGAATTCATTACTCATACTTCATAAACAGAGAAAGACATTGCTAGGTATATATTGGTTTGATTTTTCCCTGTTTCCTTTATTGTAATTCCTTTTCAGAAGTATGAAGTTTGTATTATTTTCTCTTTATAATTTTCTGAACTTACACAAATGTTCAAAGAGGAAAAGCAAGGCATGTCTTTCAAAAATGTGGTCCTATTTGTCTGTGAAGAGTCTCTATGATGGGTATTATGGCTTCTATTCTCCGTTTTGCATCTGTTACTCTTTATGGTACATGTCACTTCTCTTCTTTCCATGTTTTTCTCTACCTAAAACACCTGAAAGTTTTTCCTAATATCATGAAAATTAGAGAATGACTGTAAAAGCAAAAACAAATTTGCAAATACAGAGCCAGTATCAATGAGGAAGAACTAAATGAGTTAAGATTCAAGAGACACAAGCTCCAGATTTCATAGGAATTAAAATAGGTTTTTTTTTTTTTTTTTAATTTAGTTTGTATTAAATTCAAAAGAAGAAGGATAGAATTCAAATACATACATATATTCTAAAAATGTATATCATATGCTAGATGATTTCGAACTTTTTTTTTCTATTTGAAAATATCTACAGAATAATTTCTGTATAGATTCACTATGCAGAATCTGGAGAGTACCAAGATGCACAGTCAAAGGGTTATGTTTGCAAAAAAGTCTTACAGATTCTTTCTCACATTAGCAAGAAAACCAGTATAACTATGAGACTAAGACTAGAAAATTCAAACTTTACAATCTTGGAAAATCCTTCCACGAAAAGATAAAGTCTAGCTAAATTTTTTAATAAATGCATATACCTTTTTTTTTTTTACCTTTAGATTTGCACTTTGGAAAAATACATATATATGTATATCAGCTCGACATCAGTTGCATCACCAGTTTATGAGGAAATATTGCTGCAATATAGAGACTTTGATTCTATTAGGTCTGAGGCATCTCAGACATTTTAATCAAATGGCACAAAATAGCATTCTAGATGTTTTCTTTCTTCCTCATCATCTCACACCCTATCCTAGAGTTCAGTGATTTCTTTAGCACATATCAAAAGAATGCTATCCAGTCCAGTTTCAGGCTTGAAAACATTTAGAAGAAAACCAAACTAGAACAATGAAAAACTCTGACTACAAAATATAGTGACAGAGTGGGGAAAAAATGTGATTCATTTAAAACATAATTTCATAAATGTGGTAAAAATTCTGAAAAGACATTTAGTTCTGAATCTCCAGAACTGTATACTGTGAACTGGCATATAGCTATAATTGAGTTTCTGCTACATCAGCTGTAATAATTGTTTTCCTTGATTTGCCTTGGTCATTTTATGTAATATTTTCTCAGTGTTTTTATTTGTGCTTTTCATGTGGTTCCATTCTGTTATTACTATTCTATAGTTTAAAAAAAAAAAAAAGTTAAAAAAAAAGTAGGGAAATAAGAGTTCATTTAAATCAATTTTTCATCAACATCTTAGTTGATATTTCTAACTAGAATGTACAGATACCTTATCAGTGATTTTACAGACTCTGTCTCTACCCAGTTGACAGAAGATTATACTTAGAATAGTGTGCCTAGCTTCATGCTTTTAGTCCTGCTTGCCCCCTAATGTAACAGTTAATATATATTGCTTTGCTTTCTAATACAAGTCTGCAATTATTATACTCATTTTACAAGGTGGAAGGTAGGCCTCAGGGTTCTTCGGGTGCCCTGTAAAATGCAGGCCCAGATTTGTTTTTTTTTTATTTTATGACGTCTTATGTCAAGCACTTAAATTATTTTCTTGTTCTTGGTTTGATGAGGATCCTAGTCACAGTGTTGGCCGGGAAGTAGATCTCAGTTTCCCCTGCTCTTTGTTTAAAATCATAATAAAATCTTTTTCTCCACTTAAGTACTGTTCACGTTCCACAAATCCAAAATTTCTCTCATTCTCCAAAAAGACACTGTAGCACATATTGTCTTGAGACTGTACAATTGATTGTGTATGTATACATGTATGTGCATGCACGTGCACACATACACACACAAGAGCAGCTCAACAGATAGAGCCTCATATTTTATTGCATTGGCCCACAGTGTCAGAGACAGATAATGGTGGCACAGCAGGAGAATTTGAGTCCTTTCTCCAATGTTCCATTACATTTTGTTGGTGTTCAATCAATGGCAGCAGAGGGGCAGTCTGACAAAATGGTTTTGACATGGAGTGTGTGAGGCAATGGTGTGAATTTTAATCCCTCCATGTGGAAAAAATACCTGCTGACATTCATCGATGTTTGCTGAATGCTTATGGAGACGCAACAGAGGATATTAGTGCAGTGGATGCTGCATTTCAGCAGTGGTGACCACAATTTGAAAAACATGCCACATTCTGGGTGACCATGAAGAGCACCACAGTCAGCTCATTTACACGATTAGCAGATTATAACCAGAGAACTATAAATGGAGCTTAATATCAGTTTCAATGCCTTGTTAACCACGGTTGGAATGTTGGATTTTCACCACAAATGTTCATATAGGAATGGAAAGAACACTGTATGAAAGTTTGTCAGAAACTACTGAATGAGGATGAAGATGGAGATGACAGTTTCTTGGATCACATCACTGCCAGTGACAAGATGTGGTGTCATAACTATGAGCAGGAGACAAAATGACAGTCTTTGGAGTCGTAACGTGAATTCCCCATTGAAGAAAAAGTTCAAGATGCAGACCTTAGCAAATAGAGATATACACCATCTTGTGGGGTAGAAAATGGGTGATTTTTCTGGATTTCCTTAAACTTGAGCAAACCATCATGCTACTGACTAAGCCAAAGACTTACAGCTTCAGAGTCAGGTCAAAGAAGAGGACCACCTTTCTCTTACTATGCAATAACAACAGTGTTTGAAGATTGGGGAGCACAATGTCTATCTGACTGGACTGTCCTACCTCACACATCATATAGCCTGGATTTGGCACCTTCTGATTTTCATCTGTTCAGGTTCATGAAAGATAGACTGCATGGACTGTAAACAGTGAATCACCCCCACTGGTACAGATTTTTACAAGCATGGCATTAAGGTTCTTGTTCATTGCAATGAAAGTGCATAGCTCATGGTATTGATTATGTTGAACAAAGGTGTTTTGTAGCTGAGGAATTTGGTCTATCAAATGGTGTTATTGTGCTCTTTGTTGCTGTTGTAATTTCCATGAAAATAAATAGGAGGCATTACTTTCACTATGACTTATGTGTGTATGTACACTATACATACACACACACATGTATATATACACTTACACAGTCTAATACTAACACTGATTTGTATCATGCTGTGATGTGTGTTTATATGTTTTTGATCTATGTTTTCTTTTATTAACCACCTCCTTGTCCTGTATCTGAGTGCGTTAGCAACTGTTTCTCAATTACACCCACTGGTAAAACCTTCCTGGCAGGGTTTCTCACAGCAGTTGCCTTTCTAGCATCAGCTCAGCAGATGAAAGGCAGATGGAAAATTCCAGGGGTTCTGGTCTGAATGTTTCAGTGATAAGTTAGCATAACGCGGACTGATGAGAGCTGTGTTTTGAGTCTGTTATGCAAAATAAGATGGCTATATTTTAGCATAGCTGTTTGCATAGGAGACTTAGCACTGGAAAGCAGGAACAGCAAACAAAGAATTCAAGGAGTTTATTATTCTCAAGGAAAGAAAGAAAAAGGAATTTATGAGTTTTAGGATAGTAATTAGCATGATCAATTTACCTTATCTAGAGACGCATTAAGGTGAAATTTATTTCTGAACAGAGACAAATTATGCTTGTTTAGAGACTTTCCTCAGCTGTAGCACTTGTGTCCATGTCATGGTTTTCTGATTTTTGGTTATTGGTATTCCACATCATAACATCATGTAGTCCACTGGGACTTAAAGTGTTAATGCTCAAGTTCCAGGTACCTGCTCAGAAGAGAAGAACTACATTCCCCAGGGGGCTTTGGAGTCAGAGAAGAGATATAGCTCCTGGCAAGGTCACCTGATTGGCTCTTCTTCACCTGCTTTTCTTTGTCGGCTCTTTTTCGTCTGCTCTTCTTCATCTCCCTGCTGTTCAGCCGGACTGCACAACCTCAGCGTTACGGTGAGGCCTATCCACATTTCAGACATTCTCTCATTATATTTGATTTATTAGCTTCAATTCTAATTATACTGTATTATAATGCATTATCTTGCATTCCAATACTGTACTTAGTCAATTTGTTTCTCCTCAGATCATTGCCACTGTTTTTAATTATTTTGGGGTCCCCTGTTTCCCTTTTCTGGAGGCGCGGATTTTGCGAAATCCCTCCACCCCGCTATTCACGGCTCCTTGTCCAGTCAGTAGAGGAGGATACAGCACATTTAAGACATGAATCATCCTGAATAGTCTGGATTTTCCTGTCATTCCATCACCTCCCCTTCTTCCACAAAATGCAATCGATGTCTGGATTAATCTCTGCACCCTCTGTTACATGCCTTGAAAAGGTGAAATTAGCTGCAACTTCTGCCAAAAAAAGTTACCTTAAAGTGATGGGGAGTTATCAGAATCTGAAAGTGATCTCAGAAAAGATGTTAGAATTCAGCTAATACTCTCTTCTCCATGTTGAAGTCAACCATTAACCCCAAAATGAAAACCAAGATTGTTATTTTTATCAAGACTAAAGACTGGTGTTTTTAAAGCCCTTAAATTTCCTCCCATGCATGTTCACCATTCTTATTCATTTTATTTATGTATTTAAATAGCTGATCACCAAGATAATCTTGTCAGAAAATTATCTTGCTTCAAGGAGAGTCCCCAAGAGAGACAGTCACAGAGCATTACTTTTGTCTTTACAACAGCACAAAAAAATATCCTGTAGCATAACTCAATCTAAGCTATCTAGCTGGACAGAACCATCACCCCATCAATTAATTTTAATAATAATACTTAGCACTTACAAAGTATGTTTCAATTTCAAAGCACTTTTCAATCACAGGGGGCCAAATTATCTCTGCCCCTACTATGACTGTATTTGACAGAGGATGAAGAATGTGACAAAAGCTTGTTTACGTACAAAGTTCTGCACTTTTCATTCTTTCCCTTATCTCCATCCAGACCTATGACAAGCCCTGTTTTTCCCAAATAAATTGCACCTATTTCAAGAAAACAACACTACACCTCTCTCAAGGAGATTACTGTCAAAATCTGAGACACAAGTAACCTCATGTATCTGGACTATGTGTAGATTAGAGTTAGCCTCTTCCAATTTGTCTTGTTTTATTTTTTGCTGGCCCAGGGTTGAAAAAATGCCACTGACAGGATCCACTTCTCAGTATCCCAGTGCTAGAGTGAACTGCTTTGGCAAAATTAACTTATTTTCCTTCTGTTCCTCGTTTTTGGTTCCATTTTCCATGTTCAAATGCTGCTATAGAACACCACAAAGTTCTGGATTTATGTGGAACAACTTAAGAAGTTTGCTTCCTTTTCTTTTCTTTTTCCCTCGCCCTACTTCATGACAAATTAACTTAAAACTACTTACTTTAATTTTTACTTGTAACGTGAATTACTGATAACTGAAATCTATTCTGCTTTCTTTGTAATATCATTCCCATATCGAATCCTTCTGCTCTTACTAGATAGCAACACTTGAGGAGGATAAAGCATGTCCAGTATGATACCTGCTAATATGCTCATCAGTGCTTTGGTGATGCTGATGTTAAATAACATTATGTGTAATTAATTCACATATTAATAGAAAACATTTCAAATACTGTGAAGATGGTACTGCAGGAGTTTACTTTTCCTGAGATGTAAAATCTCAAGTACAAATATACAGACAAATAACATTTCTCCCTTATAGGATCTTTTAGAGCTATCAGTATCTTTGACTCATTTTTCACTGAGGGCCAAGTGGATTTTTGACTCAACTTTCTTCTAACTACAGACACAGCTGATCTTTTAATATAAGGTCCTATAAAAGATGCACATACAACAGTTCATCTGTTCTTGCACAGGTGTGGGATCAGGTGTGATCCTTCTTCAAAATCAGTTTTTGCTTGAAGTAAAAAAACCCTCTTTTTCTTCTATATTTTCACTTTCTTTCCCTCTCATTGTGAGATTTAATTTTTTATCATTTCACTGGTAAAAGGCACATAAAGAAAAATATAATACAGATCAACTGCAATAATTTTGTCATTGCTGAAGGATGTTATTATTTAAAAAGCATTTATTGAAGAGAATATATGATCCATATATTCATAAAAATTGTTCAAATTGGTTTAATGTTCTCAATAATAAATCACGTAGCTTTATCTCTGTTAATCATATTTATTGAAAAAAAAATGGACACATACATCTTTGCAATTTATCATAACCACTGCTTAGTTTGTATATTTTAAATATATGCTGACTGGATAATTTAACTCATTGTACCTTTTTGGAGTATTAAATAATGAAGATTTTTATTGTATCTATATTATATCTTACGGTCTTGTTCATCTAAAATCTCACAAGAATTTTACCTAAAAGAATGCTTCAATGGAAAACTGAAGATTTTAAATAGAATTTGTATTCATGTTCTCTCTGGGAAGATGTTATATTATGGCAGTGATTATCTATCTGCACAGCACTAATTCTGGAGTTGTATCTAACTGTAAACTTTTACATTCATATTAAGAGGTATTATTCAAAAGTTTTATAATCCCCAAAGTTGCACGTGTTATAAAACGAAGGAAAAATCAGAAAACATGAAGGGAAGAGAAAGGGGAATGGGAAGGGGAAGGGGAAGGGTAAAGGGAAGGGGAAGACAAAGGAAAGGGAAGGGAAAGGGAAAGGGAAAGGGAAAGGGAAAGAGGAAAAGGGAAAGAGAAAGGGAAAGGGAAAGAAGGGGAAAGAAGGGAAAAGAAGAGAAAAGAAGGGAAAAAAGAAGGGAAACTTCAGTTTTGAGAAACAAAATGCAGAAATACTTAGTGGTTTTTTTTTTTTTTTTTTTTTTTTTTTTTGAGTATTTTACTGTTATTTTGTAGATCTTTTTCATCATCTTCGCAGTCATTCTGACTTTCAACTCAAAACACTGATAATGCAGAGTGTGTTCATACAGTGACATGTTCAGAGAAGACTTTACTTCTAGGTAAGTATAGGTATTTCCTAGTGGTTATGTGATTTATTCTGAATTACTATTTGTGTACTTACAATCTTACAAGAAATTTATTTTTAATTGGAATTTGTTTAATATGTTCACCAAGGACTATAAAGATTAATGAAAGATTTATTAGAATGATTTTTTTTTAATTTTTTTTTTTTTTTTTTTATCACAATGAGAAAAAGTATACTCGTGTCATTAGTGATAGGAACAGAGGGAATGGTTTCAAGCTACGGCAGGGGAGATTCAGGCTGGACATAAGGAAGTCTTACTTTTCAGAAAGGGTGGTCAGGCACTGGAATGGACTGCCAAGGGAGGTGGCGGAGTCACCGACCCTGGGGGTGTTCAAGGAAAGGCTGGATGTTGTGTTGAGGGACATGGTTTAGTGGGAGCTATTGGGAATAAGTGAATGGTTGGACTGGATGATCTTTTAGGTCTTTTCCAACCTTGGTGATTCTATGATTCTATGACTCTATACAAACCACACTTCCTAGGTAACAAAATCCTCGGGAGAAAGTTCAAATAGTATAAGAGCTATGTCCCACTCTTGTCCTCAAAAATTACACTTAAATAAGTATACAACTCCACAATAATCCTTCACTTTTTATTATTGAATGCTTGCCAAGAATTTTAAAGGGAAATCAGAGTATCTCATAAGGGACAGTACATTTAACAAAACAAAACAAAACAAAACAAACAAACAAACAAATATATATAAGAAGCATAATTTGTGATATTTTAATCTCAATTTAATCTAGAGTGACTAAAATATGTCTCCTGGTTCTTTTAACAACATAATATACTTTTTTATCTTGGCTGACTGCTATCTTCACAATTCTGGTTTCCCACATTTTTAGACCTGTTTATTAGTCAAGTAGTGTCTGGGAAATAAATTTCTATATCTCTGTACAACATAGCACAGAAGAAAAGACGCTGAAAATAAGATTAATAATTACAAATAACATGAGATAATTTGGTACGTAGTGCTTTTTTCAGATGAGCAACATAGTGCTAAAGGCTATAACTTCTTGTTTTTGGTAACTTGTTCTCTCTCCAGTATTTAGAACTTAAAGGATAGCAACTTTTTTCAAAAGTTGTAACCATAGCAACCAAGTAGTTAGAGTCATCCCGAACATCTCTGTGGTAAGTAAAATTTTAAATGAATAATAGTAACAAAATATCAAAGCAGTATTTCTAGTAAGTTTTTCTACATTTCAAACTGCTCATAACAGAAAGCCATAGACTTTCGGGGTAGGACAATAACAATATAGCTCATTAAGTGCTCATATTAATTCATTCCACCACCCCATGCTCCTGTTATATGTAGTTCGAATTTGCTCCGAAGTTACTTACTTTCAAAATAAGTCAGCATCCCATTAGGATCTGAAGTGTGCCTCCCCCAGCTCAAGCCCCTCTGGGGCTACACGATTATTGCTTTAAATTTAATTTAGGAAAAAAAAAAAAAAAAAAAAAAAAAAAAAAAAAGGAGTTGAGCCTTGTTGTACTCCCCCCTGGGGAAAACATGCTTCACAAATGAAGTACTCAAGACAAGAGCAGACACAAGCTTGGGAGCCATACATCCTCCCAGACATTAATTTGCATAAATCCTCTCCAACTCAGACTAAACTGAAATTGATGCTTTCTATTTACACTGAAACTAATTGTTCCTCATTAAATATCAGGAGGACTTACTGCTTTATGATAGGGTTGTCTCTAAAGTAACATTAATTTACTTATTATTCCCCTCTTTTATTTTCTCTTAAAGAAATAATAATTTATTATATAATGGTACTAAAGATTTCATTATTTAAGGCACTGAGAAATTAGAAGTGAGCAGAGGATAGGCAAGAGTGGAGAAATGGTGATGTATGAGCAAAGCGAAATGGCCTCAAGCACAAAGAGGGCAGGTTTAGGTTGGATATAAAGAAAAAGTATTTGTTCTGTGAGAGTGGTGAGGCACTGGAACAGGTTGCTTAGAGATGTGGTGAGTGTCCAATTCCTGGAGACTTTTAAGGCCAGGGTGCATCAGGCCCTGGGTAACCTCATCTGCATGTCTCCCTGTTTATTGTGGGGGGAGTTGGACTATGACCTTTAATGATCCCTTTCAACTCTAAGGATTCTATGATTTTATGATTCCATGGATATGTGATTAGATTCTGAGATCTGATTTGGTGGAATCAGCTGCTGGATTTTTTTTGTAATCCCTACTGAACGTTTTCAGGACTCAAGATTGAGATTTTAGAGGTGAAAATGTGACAATGAGTGAATGTAACACCTTGTCATTTTGCTAGCTAACTCAGTTCTTCTGTCTGTATACTAGTATTTTATTTTTACTTTCCCAGTAAAATAACTCATTTTACTGGTGTTCACCTTACCCCAGAACACACTATATTCTCAGAGGAACTGGGTAAAAAAACATCCCTATTAATTAAATTTTAAAGTAATTCGTCAAGGACCAACTGATAGAAGATTTTCCAAAACAGCATAAATAATCGACTTTTTCTCCATAAAAACTCAGTGAGGGAGAGAAGCTGTCACCAGGTCACAATCCACTAGTTCTGTGCTTTTCTTTGTACAAAGAAAATTATACCTTGCTTAGAAATAGTTGAGACAATCTTCTAGGGTAGTGTGTAAGGGTAAGTGCATCTGCTATAACTAAGAAGCAAAGCAACACAAAAGACTATTTTTTGGGGGAATCTACTTTATTTGATTGTATTTATATTCCCTTTTCCTGCAGAAAACAACTAACACAAAACGAGAAAGATAGATCTCAGTCAAAAAAATATCACCATTGTGCTGTCCATCTTCATTATTTTGCCCTAGGTTTAACCGACCTCCATTATGACGTTTAGAAGTTTGGAGCATTGCTTAAGTTAGGTAACCAAGTGCTGTCATTACCAATGGAGATTCATAACAAAGTCTATACTTCTGTTTTCCTTCTTCTTCCTTCTTCTTTCTGTAGGAAAATACTATGTCTTGAGAAATAATAACAACAATAATAATAAAGGGAGAGAAAGAAAAAAAAAAAAAAGAGAGAAATCATGTCCTTTCAGATTTCATCATCTCATGTATCTTCTTGTTAAAATGACGCACTTGGCTAGGACTTGTCAAGTTACAGTTCAGTGTAAAGTGACAACTGCAGTCAAACTTGATATGATTTCTAAAAGAATGTGACTATCAACCGAGCTTCAGAGCTTTAAAATAGGAAGAAAAAATATAGTTCTTTCCTACAGTAATTAATAAAAATTGAAGGTAAAAATTGAAACCTGAATTTTTTTTTAACTGTGACTTGGAATGCAAAAGGCATCTTGAATTTTAATTAATCATCCAGAGGTTGTTCATACAATTTGGTTCTCTCTGTGGTCATAGTGAGTTTTCCAAAAAAGAAAAGGATTTTCACTGTGAAATGACTAAACTCGTTAACTCTCTCTCTCTCTCTCTCTCTCTCTCTCTAAAAAAATGCAAAATATTCTCACTGTAATATCAAAAAGAAAAGTGACAATTTGCTCTGAGAGTTCTGACTTCTTTTGTTTGTTTGTTTGTTTTTTATACATGAATTAAAATTTTCATAGTGAAAAGGGTGAAAATGATGGTCATCTGCTCCCATCCCCTGCAATGAACAGAGACAGCTACAACAAGATTAGGTCCTTGAATTTCTGTGGGAGAGGACATCCTTCACTTCCCTTGCAGCCTGTTTCAATGTTTTCACTATCCTTGTTGTAAAAACCTTTTTCCTTATGTACTATCTAAATCTCCCATTTTACTTAAAAACCATTTATCCTTCCCCTATCACAACAGATCCTGCAAAAGATTCTGTTCCCTTCTGTCTTACAGTCCCTTTTATGATACTGAAATGCTACTCTTAGGTCTCCTCAGAGCCTTGTCTTCTTCTTCAGGCTGAACAAACCTAACTTTCCCAGCCTTTTCTCAGTTGGGAAGTTGTTCCATCTCTTGGGTCATTTTTGTGGCCTTACTCTGGACACTCCCCAAGAGGTCCGTATCTTTCCTGTACCGAGGACTCCACATCCACTCTGGATGCAGTACTCCAGGTGAGTTCTCACCAGCACAGAACAGAAGGATAGGATCACCTCCCACATTGTTCTGGCCATGCTTCTATTGGTGCAGCCCAGGATATGGTTGGCTTTGTGGACTGTGAGGACACACTGGTGGATAATGTCCATCTTGCCATCCATCAGTACACTCAAGCCTTTTTTGGTAGGGTTTTACTCTATCATTTTGTGCCTTGGCTTACAGAAGGGGTTGCCACGACCTTGCACTTGGGTTTGTTGAACTTCATGAGGTTCATCTCAGGCCACTGCTCAAGGCAGTGTAGGTCCCTCTGATGGCATCCTGTTCCTTGGTGTGTTGATTGTGCTGCACTCCTTATTTCCATCCACAAGGATCTTTGAGGGTTCACTGAATCCCACTGTTGATAAAATTGATGAAGACATTAAAGAGCATTGGTCTCTGAACAAACCCCTGAGGGACTTCTCATCACTGATGTCCATCCAGGCATTAAGCCATAAAGCTTCAGGTCAGACACTGTTGGGGAATTTAAAAAAAAAATCCCAATTAAATTATCCTAAATTTGATTAATATGAATGTGATGTATTAAGCACATATTTTTTTCCTCTACATTTTCCTGGCAGAGAGAGAAAATAACTTCGTGTCAGGTTTTTTTCCTGTTGTTAAGATACTTACGCATTTTAGCAGAAACCTCTTCATCTTTCTACAAAAGCTAAGGATCACTTTCCTTCAAATTTTACATTTTTCTCCAAACCACAATTAATTTTAAAATATACTGACAGATTTTTTCCCTCTTTTTCACTTCTCTCTTTCAATTTACACCAAGCACAAATTAATTCTTTTCATCCATTTTTTCTGCACCATATGAGATAAAAATTTCTTCACTCCTACTTATAAATCAATAGTTATTTACCCACGGTCAGTAAACTTATTTTATATTTAGAAGCTTCTCCTGAATTTCTTAACCAATGAATGTTTCTTCATGTCAAAAATCTTGAGAACACAGCATTCTATTCTGTGCTATGCTATACAGTACTCTTCTATCCATGGTCTTGCTCCTTGGTTCTTTCTTGATCTTAAGAAAAATATATTCTGTGGCATAGTTAAGTATATTTTGTTAAAAATATTATCTGGTGAGATTTTGAGGAAGAGTGTGTGATTAGGGTTTTCATAACACTGCTGTCTCTATTTTCATCCGGCAGTCACAGTCTGTCCCCTCTGCCAGAATAGATAGTTTCAAGCACTGACTGTAGTATAGTTTTGCTCTTAGAGCTCTGCATTTGGAATGCCACTTTCTCATCCTTTCATGACAGAGGAATAGATTTAAACTAACAAAAAAAAACAAAACAAAACATCAAGTCTCGCTAATTTACATCAATTCTTACTAATCTAAATATGTCTTTTAGTGCTCTCTAAAAGCCAATTAGGTATAGTATAGTATATATTATAATATATATATATTATAATATATATAATATATAGTTACTGGTGTTAGACTATTCTGGTGTTTTCTTAAATACACAGAAGCTTCTAATCTGTTATGAATGTCAGTAACTTTTGCTGGAGATATGTTGAATTGCCAAAGCAAATGTTCAAAAAAAAAGTTACTCCGTATAGTAGTATAAAGCATATGGAATATATATTATACCCTCTGCTATGTATTGAAGAGAAAGGCATTCTATAAAAGACCTCAAAGTCACACAATAGAGTGTGTCACCTGATCCTGCACTCTATATTGTTATGTCAGTGAGTGACTTTATTAGCTAGAGAAGAACTGCAGACAAGCAGTAAGTGACGTATATTAACAAGTTCTCTCAATTATACCATGTCCTGACCTTGCTTCCATTGAATTCCAT
Source organism: Tetrao urogallus (assembly GCF_951394365.1). Classification (NCBI taxonomy): domain Eukaryota; kingdom Metazoa; phylum Chordata; class Aves; order Galliformes; family Phasianidae; genus Tetrao; species Tetrao urogallus. Next base: position 70,300,722 of record NC_136816.1, read on the forward strand.
AGCAAAATTCCTACTGACACCGATTGTGTAGGCATGGGAATGCATTTTTTAACATTTCCACAGTCTTTAATTTTGACTGTATTTTATAAAGAATTATAGATAAGAGAATTTTTGCTTCATTTTACGAAAGCAAGTAGATAATCCCTGGCTGAACATACAGAACTTTCTGAAGGTTAAGCTGGAATCACCAGAAGTACAGCTATACTTCTGTTACTGGTGTCTGTAGGTATTATAAGACAGACAATGGTGAATTATATGACTAGAAGATGAGGTTTTGGAAGTGTTAGATTTTTGGTCTGTTAAAGATATTGCACTCACTGTTACTGTAAGATGTGCAAGGTGGCTACAAATAGAACTAAAAGACAAACTCAAAAAAGAACAGCTTTTTGCTTTTCAAAAGTTATGATGAACTGGAATATCAGACAGACTGGCAAACTTATTAACTTGTACCCATTTTTAGGATCATACAACTACTTTGCGTCTGACAGTTATTCACTTTTTACCCAAACCTGAGTGCAGGAAACCAGGAAAGCCGGTGATCCCAACTGACTGATAGTGCACAGAAACCTGACTGACAGCAGACAGGAGCACATAAACCTTCTTAACAAGGATGTTTAATGCAAAGTGGATGCATTTTGTTGCATATAAATACTCTCTCTAGAGTTACACTTTCCTGTCAGATTTTATACCACAAAAATAAAGGGTTCATGTGCAGCTACTGGCACATAAGGTTTTCACAGCTGTTCCTGAAAGAAATAATTTCTATCACCAGCTGTACCTCTTCTCCCCAGAGATGAAACCTCTACAGTTCTGTCCCTTCTCTTCGATTCATTCATTCTCAACTAAACATTATAAAAATAGGGAAATTAATAAACACACATAAAATTTTGAAATGGAATTGAGAGTAAGTGAAAACTGAAGATTCTCAGAACATGGGTATCAGGTAGTACTTTACTCATGGCATAGGTCCTATCTATTGTACACCACAAGTCCTACAGAGAAACTCTTATTCTATATAATGACGGTCTTTGTTTCTCACTTCATTCTCCCCTTTAAAATGACTATTCATGAAATGGGGTAAAAGGATCCTAGCTCAGGAACTGGCAGGCCTTATTGGAAGGTCTTTAGACTAGGTAAGAAGGGGGAAGGGGACAAAATGAGGGCCACTGGAGTTGAGCATGTAGTTCGAGGCTCATAACAGAGCTTGATGGGTGATGTGGGTGGAGTTTGAAGGGATGGAAAGTGGCATGGGGATGCTGCTTCCCTAAAGTGTCTATACACTAATGTGCGCAGTATGGGAAATAAACAGGAAGAGTTGGAGATCTGAGTGCGGTCACATGGCTATGATCTCATTGCAGTCACAGAGACATGGTGGGACAGCTCGCATGACTGGAATGTCATGGATTGCTGTGTGCTTTTTAGGAAAGATCAGCTGGTGAGGAGGAGTGGTGGACTCCACCTGGGGGACAGTGGGGTAGCAGTGGAGAGCTTGTGGGTGAGAATCAAGGGGCGGGCTGGTATGGCTGACACTGTTGTGGGTGTGTACTACAGGCCTGCTGATCAGGAGGAGGAGGTTGATGAGGCCTTCCATAAGCAACTGGAAGTAACGTCATGAGGGGTGTTGCTGTACCTTATTCTCACTAATAAGGAAGGGCTCATCAAGGAAATAAAGTTTGGAGCAGCTTGGGTTGTAGTGACCATGAGATGGTGGAGTTTAAGATCTTGAGTGGAAGAAGCAAAGCAAAAAGTAGGATTGCTACCCTAGACTTTAGGAGAGCCAACTTTGATCTCTTCCGGGACCTACTTGGAGCTATCCTGTGGGCTAGGGTGTTAGAAGGCCAATGGCATTCTGGGGTGTGTTAAAAAGAGCGTGGCCAGCAGGTCGAGGGAGGTGATCCTCCCCCTCTACTCTGCCCTGGTGAGGCCTCATCTGGAGTACTGCGTCCAGTTCTGGGCTCCCCAGTACAAAAAAGACAGGGATCTCTTGGAAAGAGTCCAGCCACAAAGAGGGCCACAAAGATGGTGAAGGGCCTGGAGTGTCTCCATTATGAAGAAGGGCTAAGTGAACTGGGTGTGTTTAGCCTTGAGAAAAGAAGACTGAGAGGGAACCTGATCCAGGTCTATAAATATCTGAGGTGGGGGGGGCAGAATGGCAAGGCTGGACTGTTTGTAGCAGTGTGTGGAGACAGGATGAGGGGAAATGGCCAGAAATGCAGCATAGGAAGTTCCGCACAAATGTGCGCAAGAACTTCTTTACGGTGAGGTGACGGAGCGCTGGCACAGGCTGCCCAGGGAGGTGGTGGAGTCTCCTTCTCTGGAAATGTTCAAGACCTGCCTGGATGCCTACTTGTGTGACCTGGTGTAGGGAACCTGCTTTGGCGGGGGGGGGGGTGGACTTGATCTCTGGAGGTCCCTTCCAACCCCTACGATTCTGTGATTCTGTGATTCTGTGAAATCATGTGTGATCCATAAAGTCAAGGTTGTGGACCTCAAACGTTTGCTGCTGATAAAGATGGAGAATTGTAATGAACTAGAAGAGATTTATATTTAATAGAAAAAAGAAAAAGCAAACGTATGGTTAGTGTGTGTCTCTCATTTAGTGCAGATACTAACCAGGTAGATGCAATTAGACTGAGAAATAAATTATGTTGCATTTACAGACAGTTAATTTAATCCTTAGTTGTACATGTGTTGTGTTATGCATATTATAACCCTTATTTGCTTCTGATATCAGTTGGTATTCAAAAGGTTCATCTCTGAAGAAAACTTGGTTTAGAGATGAAACTAAACCATGAACAGTCATAAAATGGTGTTGTAAAGAAGATTTTATTCCCATGGAAATACACTGTAGAACTCAATAGGTATTAGAGCATCGAATTTCCATAAAAATTAAACAGACTAATTTTCAACTTCAAGTAAATCCTACTGAATAGAGATCCCAGCGTATGAAAGAACTTTATGTGTGCAATTTCAATGGCAGCAACGGAACTTCTGCTTGTACGTAATGTTAAGGACAATCTTAAGCAGTTCATTGAATTAGGGTGTTAATATGCAATAATATCCCTTCTCTGGTTTTTGAATGACATACTAATTAGCCGTTTTACTTCATGCAGAGTAATATTACTGATATAAAAGTCAGTATATGAATTATACAGTAAAGTTCTTGCTCTCCATTGAATTCAATAACATTTTTCTATGAGAATAATTGCAAAACATTTTCTTCTTTCCATTTCTATACTGCATTACAAATCTCACATTTTAATTTTTGTCCTTTAAGTACATAATGTATCACCCAATATTGTCATCTGCACAATATAGCTGTTTTTATACATTTTTTTATAGTGCCACCTTCTTACCTTCCATTTTCTTATCTTTATACCATTTATCAAATTGCTTTATGCTAAAATGTATCCCCTTTTTCAATAAAAAAATTATCTTTTAACTTTATTAATGAATAAACTTCTGTAGGCTTCCTTCAGAGAGAAATAATAGGAATTTTAAGTAGATGTAATTTTCTTTCCTAAAATGGAACACATTGTTAAATTCTTACATTCAGGCTCTTCTTGGTGGTGTGTAGTGATGGAACAAGGAATAATGGCCTAAAACTTAAACATTTTCCATGCTAAACAAGAAGAACTTCTTTACAGTAAGGATGACAGAGCACTGGAGAGGTTGTGGAGTCTCATTCTATGAAGATAAGCAAGACCTGTCTGGATGATAACCTGTGCGACCTATTGTAGAGTACCTTCTTTGGCACTGGGGTTGGATTCAGTCTCTTGAGGCTCCTTCCAACCTCTGTGATTCTGTGATTCTTCTCTTGAAAGCCTATCTGAAACACATAGTTAAGATTATATTTTGTTAACTTTATAAAATTCTTCAAGTGGAATGCAAACAACACAACTTCTGTTCAAGTCTGTAGCTCAAGTTCTACAGTTTTACAGAATATTTAATTGAAAGTAAATATTTTTCAGGAAACATTAAGGGTTTAATTAGTGGAATGTTAACACTTGCTACATTATCGGCTGTCTGATAAACATTACTGCAAAAAAGCAATAGAAAATTTCTGTCTGTATTGAGAAAAGTTGATAATTGAGTCTGAAGCTCCATCCATGCTAAATATTCAAGTGGACCTTTAGTGAAGAACAGTACTTTAAATGTTGCATATTGAAGCATTTTTCATCTTACAGCCTTCTGAATTCTAGACCAAATATATCATCCATCAGATGATCTTAAACATCTGTGGTTGTTTAAAAAAAAAAAAAAAAGAAAGAAATTGAAGGGCTTAGTTCGTGATCTGAATTCCTAGTGTCTCTATTTATACTTTACCATTTATTTTACTTTTCCCAATCTTTTACATTACTATTTATGTATTACGTGTAACGGAATGTTTTAAAGACAGAAAGGAGAAGAAATAAAAACAAGATATATTCCTTACTACTTCTTAATAGCACACTTTAAGATGATTCAGATGATCTATCCTGAAGATTGGCTGTTCTTCAAGTAATGCTTCTTTTTTTTTTTTTTTTTTTTTTCCTGATTTTTATTTTATTGATTGGGAATCATTAAAAAAAAAAAAAAAAAAAAAAAAGGAATATAGATGTAAATGACTTCAAGAAATACATTTGTGAACCATTATGAGTAAAAGATTTTGCACAATCAAGACTTAAGTCAGTGTAAAGCAGTTGCATATTTATATTAATTTCTTTGAGGTGCAGATCCTACCTATAATTTTACTAAGGTATTACTCACATTCTTATCCACAGTGTATCAACATTCACATTTTGAGATTCATGATTCACTGGTATCTATGCTTCAGACAATCTTCTCTTATCAGTCACCTAGACATAAATGACAGTCATCACCAGTATTTCAATACTTAGGACTGTGTTCAACAGCTAGGTATGGGATTTTAAGCATTTGTCACATAATTTGTGACTGAGGCTCATCAGTCCTGCCTACAAATTGAAGTTGCCAAGCAATGTCGTAAGATAAAATTAACATAGTTGCAAAGAAATTCAGTAAAGCCCAACATCCAAACAAGAATACGTACTTTTTGATGATAAAGTAGGAAATATGGAGATGTATTTTGTGGTTTACCAATTATCACAGATGCTTAGAATTGAGAAGAGATAACAACTCTTGCCTGTGCATATTGCCTACCAATCTAACTTACAATAAGCTATGAAGTATTCTGTTAATAGTATTTTAAAGCTATTTCACTTTCTTTAAAACAGTACTGTCCAAAATCAGATTTAGGCTCATTGAACACAAAGAGAAGGACTTCTTTTTCAGCCACCTGAAGAAGTATATGACAAGGCATTTATCTGTCTATCAAGATCAAGGGTCTATCACATGATCCTGTCAGTGAAATCTGGACCATAATTAATGTGCTCAAAAATATTTTTGTCCCCCATTTTTCTACAGTATGAATGAGAAGGCATTTAATACACTGAATTCTTTTTGCTTTCAACACCACCAAAAAAAAGGAGGAAAACCTGGCCTGACTACTACTAAAACAAAGTAGCTCATCCCTACCCTTCACAATATATTGCTTTTGTTGCTCTTCTCTATTCTGTCTAATATATGTCTGAACCTCAAAGTAAGTAAAACTCAGTGTCATCAAGATATGTGCAACAATGTTGGCATTATTAATTCAAATCTTCCTCTAAAACTAAACTGTTATTGTGTTTGTTTAATTCAGTGACAGCACTGATTATGCAAGTTTTTGTTTCTGTGTTTATGTGTATATGTAGAGCCTGGGGGGCACAAATAGGAATACTGCACTGTGAAAAGCTTTGTTGGCTTTGTAATCTCTTATTATCCCTTAGAGTCTCAGAATAGTGATCATTTCTTCCAAGGATTCCCTCTGCAGAATTCCAGTCAGAGGAAAACAAATATACCATGTGACCCAAGGGCCTAATTACAGCCAGAACAAGACAAAATTTACATATGAAGTACTTCTGGAGTCAAGAATACTTAAAATATAATATTGAAATACAGGTCTGCTTCTACTGATAATCAGAAAACAATAACAGCTCACAAGCAAATCCTGGGATCTATGTGAGCAAGAAAGGAAAAAGAATGCATTGGCTAATTTATTTATTGAGAATTACTGTTTCAAATCTAAGAACTATTATTACTTTTTGCCTATATTTTCTCCCATATTCTATGACTTTTCACTTGCTTATGTTTTATTTTCACTTCTGTTTTTATAGCTGAATTTCTACATCAACTCCTTGACATAACTTTATCAGTAGCCTTCAAACAGCATGTGGACCTCTCAAAGTCCAGTGGGAATTAAGTCAATCCTGCTCAGAATTTTTATCCCAGTCTTTCCTATTCTCTAAACTTTCTCCCCCCTCCGCCCCTAATATTTTACATTAAATGACTCTGAAATAATTCACTGTTGGAATTAACCTGTCACAAGAAAGTACACAAGAAAAAAAGAAATATGCATAGGTTATAGCATGGCCATGTTTGGCAGATGTAGATGTGTGATTACCCCTCCCACAACCAGATGTGTGCATTCAGATCTGTGGAAATCAAAGATGAAAATTTGGCACAAACTTCAACGTCCTTGAAGTATACTAGGCCTCTGCCAAATCTGTCAGACTAAGCCTACAGATCTTCAAAAGGGCTGCATTTGGCTTCATGATCAGAAGTAGTTTACAGAGTGCCCTGCCAACATAATGTTGGCACAGATAATATCATTATCTTGAAACTAGTGTTAGGTAAAGACAGTTTTATTTCAGCTCATGGAAAAATAAAAAATGCCATAACACCTAAGACATTCGTAGATATAGAATAAGCTTTTAATAAGGGCTGGCACCAGATGCTTCAGAGAAATAGATGAATAGTACAACAATTTGCCCATAAGGGAAGCCTCCTCCTAATCTGTTATAGGTAAAAAAACAGTTTATGCCATAAAGCATATAAACTTATAACTCTTCTGAAATTATCTTTTTTTTTTAAAAAAAGTTTCCATCATAATTAACAATATTTTTATGATTCTTCTTTGTATTACAGTTATAATTATTTACATATGGTCTTGGAAGTGTCCAGTATTTTTTCCTCAGGTTTTTGTTTTCCCCCTGAGAGGTTGTTAATGAATGCTATACTGAAATAATGGTAATAATTTGTAGTTCAGATATATAAAATCAGGGTTGTTTTGTTCGTTTGTTTGTTTCCGGAAGACTATTACATTTAGCTTCAAAACATTCCTTTTAAGTAGGTAATTATCCATTAAGAATAAGTATGAAATGGAGACAAGATCATTCTTTTCAAAGCATTATATGTAACAGTTGGAGAGCAGAATAGACGTGTGTTCCACTTTAGTTTTCTTCCATACTCAAGACCCAAAAGACTGGAATTTTTATCTGCAATGGAATTCTCCTGAAAATCAGATGTTACAGTATTCTGATTTGTATGGTCTCTTCCCATTCTGCTAAGTTAGGTACTATGCAAACATAGAAAAGTAGTTCCTTCTATGAAGAGCTCACACACTGAACATTCAAATGTAAATGAATAGAACTGTAAATGACTGAAGAGGCATATGTCTGGATAAACAGACAGATAGATAGACAGATAATGTATATATAAAAGTATATAACTCAGGGTACAATTGCTCAGTAAATAGATTAAGAGTACAGTCAAATACTCCTGAATTCCACTCCAGTGACATAAAAGTCATCTTAGATTCTAAATTATTAATCTAATAATCTAGCCAAACCTTTTTTGAATTATTTGTATGACATAATAATGTATTTAGGCATCAATAGAATTTATTTGTTCAAAATCAGTACAGTTTTATTTCAAAAGGCAGTATGGAGAATACATCTCCCTTCAGAGAAAGACGGTACGTTTTAGGTTTCAAAGGGCCAAGTTATAATGACAACATGGTAAATTAGGAAAAAAACAATAAACATATAAACTGAAAAACAAAACTGACTGCCTCATCACTTTTCATACAAAATAGTGAGATTCCTTCTGTATTTCTCAACAGAGGAAGGAGGAGAAAGAGAAAAGAAGTGCATAGCGTTGTGTATTCAATCCTACAACATACAAACAGGCAGAAAGCATGCTGCATAGCCTCACGTCTTTATCATTGTCACTATCAGAGCTATGCTTGGAGGAGGACAGGTCCTCCTTCACTTCTCACTGTCTTGTGCATATCATGCATTGTTTGCTGAGAGATTGTAAGATATTATTCTGTTAACGTCTGTGTCTCAAAGCTTGCTGGGGACACAGATGGACTTGTTCAAGTCCCGAGCAAGGATTGTGAAATCCTTTGCCTGAAGGACACAGATGAACAAGTCCAGGCAAGGCCAGGGGCAACAAGAGCGAGATGAGCTGCAGCTAAATAGCTGAGAAGTGCTCCTTTGTGTGGACTTATCTCAGGATGATGGCCATCTCAGGGGGTACTCAATGACTCTTGCTCAAGGCCCATCCTTGTCATGTAGGCAGGAGAACAAGGAGGATAAAAGAGGAACTGAAAACCACGAGGATAAGTTTCTTGCAAAAGATTCCACATGAAGCAGAACAGAGGTTTCTGGCAGCAGATTCCTCATGAAGAAGATCAAGGATTCCTGACCATCAGATTCCTCGTGAGGTGACACTTGCATGCTGTCGAACTCTCCTGTGCCTACTGCCTGAGTGCTGCTGCTTCCTCAAGGATTGGCTCTGCGACTTCCTCCACTACCTGCTTGCTGCCCAAGGTCGGCCACGCTGCTGCTCCTCACCCCCCGCTGTGTCTGCCTCGGACCTTCAAATGCCGTGCAACAGGACCGCTGCTGGATCCTGCTGGTGACTATCCCCCCTTTACGTAACTCTTGCTTCTTTCCCGTCTTTTCTATTGCCCTCCTTTTCTTCCCCGTCTTCCTGATTAGGTTTTGTAATAAACTGGTCGGAACAACATATGAACCATTGTTTCTTAATCTCATGCCGGGTGTACGGATATTAAAAGAACCTCATTTCCCTCCTATAAATTGGAGCGAGACAGAGATTAGTGAGGCATCCATAAATATATTAATGTGGAAGTTTGGATGTGTTTGACAAGAGGTTAATGATTCTTTTTCACATGACTTTAATGCACTCAAATAAGTGGTCATGGGATGATACTTGTCATAGAATATAGATATTGTGGGAGGTACTCGGTGTGGGTGGTACATGGGCTAAGGTGGGTGGTAGTTACAGGGGGTGGTTCTGAGTTGTACTTGACGGGTCACGGGTTCATGGAGTGGTCACGGGTCACAGTATATAGGTAGTTGTGCAGCATTAAATTGGCACTGGAGCTATACCCTATGGTGTGCGTTTATCATGTCCCTGTGCCGGGTAGGGGTGCAGACGAGTGCGGCCTGATAGGGCGTTGTTAACTGGGCTGGGATTGCGTGCAGGTTAGCAACAATTGGTGATCCCAATGTGATAAGGTGTGTGCACACGGACGAGGGGATAGCAGCTCACATTATGGCTTCTGTGCAGCAAGTGGTGAGTATACTGAAGGTGCTGGGAAAGCAGGCAGGGGTTTCGCTATCATCAAAATCCCTCACGGCATTGATTAATTGGGTTCAGCGCCATGGTTATGGGAGTACTCCAACAGAGTGCTTATCCCGTAGGAATTTAGATAAGGCGGCAGAGGAGTTGTGGGAGGAGGTTAAGTTGGGAACTAAAGGAGCAGCAGATATCGCTGCTACCTTGGGAAGTTTAGAAAGAGCTTTTAAAGCAGTGGGAACAGAGGAGCGGTGTTAGAGGATGGCTTAGGAGTTGGTGTTAGGTCAGCTTGAGGAGGAAGGTAAGGAATCGGAGTAGGAGCCTGTGAAGGGGTGTGTGGAGCCTGCGAAGGGGGATGTGGAACCTGCGAAAGGGGGTCTGGAGCCTGCAGGAGGATGCAGCAGAAGTTGAACATGGCGGCAAGGCAGAGTCAGAGGCTGGGCCACAGGAGGAGGAGTCGGGAATAGATACATCTGGAAGGAGCGGCAGGGATGGGGGGGGCCGCACTGGGGGTGGAGAATGATGTGCCTTGGGTGGCGCCTGTGTGGCCTCCCGCAGCGTCTAATTGGAGGGCTACTGGGGCCACACCCACATTCTCATATGTTCCTGGAACAGTGCCTATGCCCATCTCTGGTTCAATAATGACACCCACGGCCCGTCCCCCATACACTAGGGGAAGTGCCGGGAGGGGGGGGGGGGGGTGCGGAGGCAGTTGGCCTGCGATTGGAGCAGAAAAGGAAGGGACAAGGGCAGCCAAGGGACAAGAAGGTGATTGGAGGAGAAGGGGTTGGACAGGCAGAACAGCAACTGGGTGTAGAGGAGGCTGCAGCTGCGCAGACAGCAGCGCAGCGGCTATTATGCAAAATGCAGGACACAGTAAAGGAAATGAGAGCTGCTGCTCGAAAAGCTGAGTGGGTGGCAAAGAGGGTCGCTAATGAACACCAGGGGTTCTGACACTCTGCAAGCAACAGGGAGGGAGTGGCTTATCAGGGCTAAGGACTGTGTATTATCAGGCTGTCAGCTGCAGACCATTGAGCCAGAGGCACCCGTGCCCGCAGCAGCTTTTCCAGTTCTGGTGGGTCCAGATGGGACCCGTCAATGGAACCCTGTGGATTAGAAAGTTCTGTTGCAGTTGAGATCAGCCATTCAGTCAGAAGGGATATTGGAATCAGGGCTGCAGCTGCTTCTAGATAACATTGCCACATTTGGACCACTAATGTTTGATTGGCGGCAGATGGCCAGAGCAGTCTTAACACCAGCACAATATACATTGCAGGAACATCAGGTGAGGGCTCAGGCAGAGGCGACTATTATACAAGTGCAGATGAATGAGGGACACCTGGGCCATGGGTTGGAATTGGATCAAATAATCAGGCAAGGTCAGTGGATATCACAACAGCAGCAGTTAGAGTTACCGACACCTACACTGATTATTGCAGCTGGAATAGGGAGAGAGGCCTTTGAATGCATGGGTAGTATGTTAACGAAGGAACCCAGTTATACTTTGGTATGGCAGAAGCCCGGTGAGGGTTTTGGTCCCTTTGCCGATTGCCTCCAGGCTGCAGTCAACAGTAGCAGCCTGCCTGCAGTGGCTCAAGACGCTGTCTTGCAAGACTGTTTGCGCTCAGGAGCAATGCCAGAGTATAAATGCATGTAAGACAGCCTGCTAGTGACAGCTTCAGCAGCAGAATTGATAGAACAAGGAATTCAGTATGGTAGGTATGTGGAACAGGCGCCTCTTCTGGCATCTTTGCAGCAGGTAGTTTTAGGTAGAGCGCAGTGCTATGGGTGCGGGAAGTCAGGCCACATCTGTAGGGATTGTCCAACTCGAACACAGGCTACACATAGATCATTAACCTGTTGGGTGTATGGAGGACCTCATGTAGTTCGCATCTGTCCAAATAGATATAAGGGAAACGAATCAGCTGGGGCAAGGGCGGGACATCGCTCCCAGCAGCGCAGTACAATCGTCCCATAGGAGAACAATGGAACAGCCCAGCTCTCATGGGGAGCATCATGGCTGGGGCTGGATCAGGAGCACAATTAAGGGTCAAAGAAGGTCCCCCACTGTCCCAAACATGGAGCTGTGAAACACTAGAACAGCTGGTAACACCTGGAACTGTTGTAGTTGGGGCAGGGGCAGTAGATCTGGGGGTGGAAGTACCTCCTCAGTCTACAAATGGCAGTCAGATCCTGTCTAGGGCAACTGGCTGTTTACGCATGCCAAAGGCGGGACTTCCGATTATGGCCCTCTCTCTTGAGCTGGGTAAGAAATAGACTCCTCATTCGAATTCAGGTTCGCATCACAGGATTGTTGATACTGACGCCACCTAAATGGTACTGTGATGCATTGTTGGATTCAGGGGCAGATGTGACTGCCATGCCCATAGGGAGGTGGCCGGTGTGGTGGCCTGTGGCAGCAGCCATGGTTAGAAGGGTTGGCGGGATTTTGGTTGGACAGCATAGTGTATATCCCGTCATTCTTAATTATCAAGATGACAATGGCAGCTGGAAGGAGTTGAGCCCGACTTGGCCTTGTGTCATGGACATTCTGATTCTGCTGCTTGGGTGCGACGCGCTTGCTGTTGTCACTGCACACATTTCCATTGAAGGCAAGTTAGAGGGTGGTCCGGATTTTTAGTTGGGGCCGCTGGGAAAGTAACCTGCTGGAAAATGACCTGGAAAAGTGATGACCCAGTATGGATTTCTTAGTGGCCCCTTGCTCTGGAAAAATTGAAAGCTGTTAACGAATTAGTTGATCAGGATGTCGCTATGGGACATTTGGTACCTTCCTGTGGAATTGCCATATTTTTGTAATCAAAAAGAAGTCAGATAAGTGGTGACTGCTGCATGATTTACGAGGAGTCAATGCAGTTTTGCAGGGTATGGGGCCTTTACAGCCAGGATTACTTTTACCATCCATGGTACCTGACTCCTGGTAGTGTCTGCTACTTGACCTGAAGGACTGTTTCTTTAGCATTCCTCTACATACAGATGATTACCTATGTTCGCCATGACGGTCCTTGCTGTTAATAATTCAGAACTGGCAAGGCGGTACCAGTGGACTGTACTACCACAAGGTATGAAGAATTCCCCACCATTTGTCAGATGTATGTTGCCTTGGCCCTGAGACCCTTTGGAGAGAAATACCCACAGCTCATGGCGTATACTGTATGAATGACATTTTGGTAGCTGGGGAAAAATTAACGCCCGACATAGAAAAGGACCTTTGGGAGGGGTTGTTAGCAAGAGGCCTCAAAGTGTGGGAGGACAAGACTCAAAGAATGTTTCCTATCAAGTATTTAGGTACCCTGGTGGAGATGCATCTGGTTTGCCGCAGAAGGTCATTTTGGCGGATACGGCCGTGACAACCCTGAGTGACTTACAGGTTTCTCATTGGAGCTATACAGTGGCTCCAACAGTTCGTGCCATTGGTGCCAGCGGATATGAAAATCCTAGCCAACAATCTCAAAGGTGATACAGATCTAGCAGCTCCACAAGAATTATTATCACCACAAAAGCTTGTCATCTCTTCTCTGTTGTCTCGCATGCAATCCGCGGTGCTCTATCTTCGGGTCCCAGGGGAGAGACTATGAGGTCACATTGGTTTACAGTGGGAGGGAGCCATACTAGTGTTACATCACAGGGGAATACAGCAACCAATCTTGTGGGACTATGTGGCGGTGCCGAAAGGTGCTTTGCCACAGTGGGGCGCTCTTATTAGTCAAGCCATTTCTTGGGTCCGGCGAAAAGTTACCGGCTCTCATGGGGGAGGAGCCCGAGTTTGTGTCCATTGAGATTGCAGGGGATGTTTGGGTGCAATATCTTCAGAATAGTCCTGCGGTACAAGCCAGTTTGGAGGATTTTTTCAGTGAGATAAAAGCAGTGCAAACTACCTCACTGGTAACGCTATGTAAGCTGGTAACAGTTATACCGTGGGTTCCAGTCAGTGATCAGCCACTACCGGGTCATACCTTTTTCACCGACACTTCAGGCAAAACTGAGAAATATGCTGTGGTGTACTTACTGAGGGTACACTCAATCCCCTCATCTAGGTAATCAATAAAGATATAAAACAAGATGGGCACCAGTACTGACCCCTGGGAGACACCACTTGAAATGGGTCGCCAGCTGGACTTAACTCCATTCACTACTACGCACTGGGCACGGCCCTTTAGCCAGTTCCTTACCCAAAGAAGTGTACACCTGTCCAGGCCACAGGCAGCCAGTTTCCCCAGAAGAAGCCTGTGAGAGTCCGTGTCAAAGGCTTTGCTGAAGTCTAGGTAGATTACATCAACAGCCCTTCCATCATCTACCAGACTAGTCACCCAGTCATAAAAGGAGATGAGGTTGGTCAAGCACGACCTGCCTTTCACGAACCCTTGCTGGCTGGGCCTGATCCCCTGGATGCCACGCACATGCCGTGTGATCTCTCCCAAGATGATTTACTCCATCACTTTCCCTGGTACCGAGGTCAGACTAGCAGGCCTATAGTTCCCTGGATCCTCCTTACAGCCCTTCTTGAAGATGGGAGTCACATCGGCAAGCCTCCAATCCTCTGGGACCTCACCAGTTAACCAGGAGCACTGATAGACGGCCGAGAGGGGCTTGGCAATCACCCCCGCCAGCTCCCTCAGCACCCTAGTGTGTAATGTATTATACTGTGGAAATTAGTACTTAATGTATTGTCTTATAGCCATGTGTGCCAAATCTGTTATGACATATGAAACAAGTCTTTTCTCCAGATAATCAAAGACATATTCTGAAAAGGAAAATGGATCATTCAAGGACGTGCCCTTCCAGTCATTTAACAAACTGTCCTGATAGAGGGATTAAAATCCTTTTAAGTTTCTTTAAAGAAAATGAACACAAACTGATAAAATTATGTATTTTATGAATAATATGTGGGCTGCACTAAGAGTAATGCACTAGGAGTAATTTATCATGTTGGCCCATAAAGTTATTGGCAGATGGTGGTATGATTTTAGAAGTTGAACCTTCCCACCAACATTCTGTTAATTTCTCTTGTCATCCAACAGTCAACAGCAGAGTGACAGTCTGACAAAATGGTATCTAACATGGAAGAGCAGAGGAAGAAAAGGTGTATAATTGAATTCCTCCATATGGAAAAAATTGGTTCAATTGATATTCATTGACACTTGATGAACATCTTTGGAGACCAGTGAATGTTAACACAGTGAGGTGAGTGGTCTTCTTAAGCAGTGGCTGTGGCGACAATGGGTCACCTCCTGTGGTGCAGATGTTTATGAGCACAGCATGCAGGCTCTTGTTCATTGCTGATGAAAATTCATGGTGATGATTCTACTGAAAAATAGTGGTTTGTACTTGAGAATTTGCTTTTTCAAGTAGCATCGTTGTTCTCTTTATAGCCAGTGTAGTTTCCATGGAAATAAATAGGAGGCATCACTTTCAAGGTGACCTACTGAGGGTATTTAAGGGCTTCAATATATATTCTATACTGCAAAACTACAATTTATAATGTTTACTTAAAAAGTGATTCTCAACGTCTTATCATCTTATCCTTGAGCAGGTTACATTAGAAATCTGGACTATTAAATCTTCTTATGATGAAGATATTAACATGAGAGAAAAAAGTACAGTTGTGTTGAACTGAAACTGGGGGAAAAAAATACTATTTAACACAATTTTGAAATAATATTCAGTCTGAAGTCACCATACAACCTATAGTATTAAATTAACTAGCAATAGTTAATGAAAATGAAATAAATGAAATAAATAGTTAATAAAAATGAAACAGTAACAATGTTACATACATTCGGAAAGCTCCAACAAAGAACAAGCCCTTTGGTCTTTAATTAATTTATTAATTTATTAATTTATTTTCTCTTCATGTGAATTCCCTTATCATTTAAAATGAATTAAGGGATACAAAACCTACTTTTAGTCTGTTTCATCAATACAGTCTAAAGAGATATAAAATAAGGAGCTTTTCTTTGGCTACAGTCCAGATACTAATGGTGTTAAAATGCCTTCTTACTGTATTTATTGTATTGTATTCTTATTGTAATTTAACTATTGACTATTAAACAAGGAAGGAGGGAGGAAGGAGGGAGGGAGGGAGGGAGGGAGGGAGGGAGGAAGGAAGGAAGGAAGGAAGGAAGGAAGGAAGGAAGGAAGGAAGGAAGGAAGGAAGGAAGGAAGGAAGGAAGGAAGGAAGGAAGGAAGGAAGGAAGGAAGGAAGGAAGGAAGGAAGGAAGGAAGGAAGGAAGGAAGGAAGGAAGGAAGGAAGGAAGGAAGGAAGGAAGGAAGGAAGGAAGGAAGGAAGGAAGGAAGGAAGGAAGGAAGGAAGGAAGGAAGGAAGGAAGGAAGGAAGGAAGGAGGGAAGGAGGGAAGGAGGGAAGGAGGGAAGGAGGGAAGGAGGGAAGGGGGGAAGGGGGGAAGGGGGGAAGGGGGGAAGGGGGGAAGGAGGGAAGGAAGGGGGGGAAGGGGGGAAGGGGGGAAGGGGGGAAGGGGGGAAGGGGGGAAGGAAGGAAGGAAGGAAGGAAGGAAGGAAGGAAGGAAGGAAGGAAGGAAGGAAGGAAGGAAGGAAGGAAGGAAGGAAGGAAGGAAGGAAGGAAGGAAGGAAGGAAGGAAGGAAGGAAGGAAGGAAGGAAGGAAGGAAGGAAGGAAGGAAGGAAGGAAGGAAGGAAGGAAGGAAGGAAGGAAGGAAGGAAGGAAGGAAGGAAGGAAGGAAGGAAGGAAGGAAGGAAGGAAGGAAGGAAGGAAGGAAGGGAGGAAGGGAGGAAGGGAGGAAGGGAGGAAGGGAGGAAGGGAGGAAGGGAGGAAGGGAGGAAGGGAGGGAGGGAGGGAGGGAGGGAGGGAGGAAGGGAGGGAGGAAGGGAGGGAGGAAGGAGGGAGGAAGGAGGGAAGGAAGGAAGGAAGGAGGGAGGGAAGGAGGGAGGGAAGGAGGGAGGGAAGGAAGGAAGGAGGGAGGGAAGGAAGGAAGGAAGGAAGGAAGGAAGGAAGGAAGGAAGGAAGGAAGGAAGGAAGGAAGGAAGGAAGGAAGGAAGGAAGGAAGGAAGGAAGGAAGGAAGGAAGGAAGGAAGGAAGGAAGGAAGGAAGGAAGGAAGGAAGGAAGGAAGGAAGGAAGGAAGGAAGGAAGGGAGGGAGGGAGGGAGGGAGGGAGGGAGGGAGGGAGGGAAGGGAGGGAAGGGAGGGAGGGAGGGAGGGAAGGGAGGGAAGGGAGGGAAGGGAGGGAGGAAGGAGGGAAGGAGGGAAGGAGGGAAGGAGGGAAGGAGGGAAGGAGGGAAGGAAGGGAGGAAGGGAGGAAGGGAGGAAGGGAGGAAGGGAGGAAGGAGGGAAGGAGGGAAGGAGGGAAGGAGGGAAGGAGGGAAGGAGGGAAGGAAGGGAGGAAGGGAGGAAGGGAGGAAGGAGGAAGGGAGGAAGGGAGGAAGGGAGGAAGGGAGGAAGGGAGGAAGGAGGGAAGGAGGGATGGAGGGAAGGAAGGAAGGAAGGAAGGAAGGAAGGAAGGAAGGAAGGAAGGAAGGAAGGAAGGAAGGAAGGAAGGAAGGAAGGAAGGAAGGAAGGAAGGAAGGAAGGAAGGAAGGAAGGAAGGAAGGAAGGAAGGAAGGAAGGAAGGAAGGAAGGAAGGAAGGAAGGAAGGAAGGAAGGAAGGAAGGAAGGAAGGAAGGAAGGAAGGGAGGGAGGAAGGAAGGGAGGAAGGGAGGGAGGAAGGGAGGGAGGAAGGGAGGGAGGAAGGGAGGGAGGAAGGGAGGGAGGAAGGGAGGGAGGAAGGGAGGGAGGAAGGGAGGGAGAAGGGGGGAAGGGGGGAAGGGGGGAAGGGAGGGAGGGAGGGAGGGAGAGTAGAATTGTTGTTTTTTGTTTAAATCAGTAACTGATGCAATTAAGAGATATTCTCCTAATTGCCAATATTTTTCATAATTTTCCAATTCTCACTTCTTTAATATATACAAAAATAGTTGGCAATATTACTGTGTTAGAAATGTATTCTTATCAAGAGTAATTGAAATTATTTGTATGACTGTAGTGCAGTGTTCCTATGGAACAAATGACGTTAGAGTTGATCAAAAACGGAATTCTACTCATCATAAAACCTTATTTTTACAATTTTTTAAATCTTGAAATATAATGAAGAGTCCCTATAACTAAACTCTATGAAGAACAAAAACTCTTCCAGCAGTTTAATTTGACATCATTGAAATTTTATTTTATTTTATTGAGTGCTGCTTTCCTCTGTTGACTTGAAATCACTGCCTTTGCTGAATTTCCTGCCACTAAATTTGTGATACATTAGCTGTAACAACATAGGGTGCATTTATTGCATTTTCCACTACAGTAACTCAGTTCTATCCTAGAAGTGGACTTCATTCTTGATTGAAAAATGAGAAAGTTACTATATATTTATATATCCACTCATTTAGTAAATTTAATGTTACCCAATGATTCTAGGAGTTAAAGCTGACAAATAAAATGATGTCTTGCTTAATGAAATAGATAAGATTGAGTGTGCTCCTGTAGGAGTGTTCTTCCTGTCTAACCCTTACTCATCCTTTATCCTAAACTTTCACTTAGCCTATAGTGTAAAATGAAGAAGAGATCATACAGAAGCAGTTTATGTCACTCAGTGTTAGTATTGAGCACCATTATATTGTAGGAAGAAGCATTTTGTTAAAAAGTTAAGCATAAATATTTAAATAATATGTAATCAGAAAGTAGTAAACAAAGACAGGACAGTTTTACAAACAGTGCAGGAAAACATGTTCAAGTAGTAAAATTCACAGGAAAAAATTCAAGGGATTTAGGATAAAAAAGAAAGATACTGCCTGGAAACTGAATTGGTCTTGTTCCTAAAAATTATAGAGATACTGGATGCAGATCTCCGATTTCTTTTACTCAGAGAGTGAGGAAAATTAAATGATAACGAAGGGCAAGGAAAGATTAGGAAGAACTATCCACCCACTGTCATTCTGGCTTCCCCTTTCAATGAGCTCGTGAGCCAGAATACTTTAGAGATGGTGACAATGACTATCAAGCAGCATAGTTTTAATTATGGGGCATCAGACACATATTCTAAGAGCAGCAAATTCTTTAAGTGTCTGGGCTTGAATGGCAAACAAATGATCATTGTTGCTGATGCTTAATATTTTCATATTTTATATGAAATATCACTACTAAGGAAAAAAAAATAATACAGTGCAAAGCAATGACATTTCATTTTTTTTTCAACTGTAACACTCTACCTTCTTGTTAACTACCTTAACATTTTTTCATTATATATTATTTAAATAGATTAAGTGTCATTATGTCTGGTTTATTGGTGAAGTAGCTGTGATACATTTCAATAAAATAACTCACCTACGGTTTCCACTCGACCATAGGTTAATCTTCAAATAAAATATATGGTTTCTAATACTAAATCCCTTTTTCAATTGTTTGGGTTATAAAATCAGTGATATCAAGGGGTCATTATTGTGGCCTCTGAACCTTTTTTATGTTATGAATCATTTAAAAACAGTCTTGTAATAAGAACAGTATTAAAAGAAAATAGCCATTGGTTTAGAAGTTTATAAGCTACACCCATCAAATATTATAATCTGTCTCAGGTTTAAGTGCTAGTTTCTCAGGTTTAAGTGCAAGTTTCTGGAAACTATGACACTCTGTTGCACTTGTAAGATATTATAAGGTTGGAAATAATCAGCAGACAATCTCAGCTAGGGTTACGAACTTGATCAATTTACTCAAAGTTTATCCAGGAACTTACATATCTGTAGAAAACCTAACTCTCAAGAGCAAGTGACAAGTGAGAGCTTTAAATGTGCCCAGAAATGAATTTTTATTTCATTACTGAAACATTCTACTGGACTAAATTATTCTGTAAGTGCATTTGATCATGCAGGTCCCAGACCAGGGTTCATTTACTCTAAGGTTAGTACAGCTACAACTTAAATGTCTTAACAGTTGGTATCATCAAAATTCATTCTCTTTCCTTTCTTAAATATTTCTATTTTAAGTAGTTGAAACTTGATAGGGAGAAGAGAAATCAGAAATCCAGCCTGGATGAAATACTCTTAATCATTCCCTAGAATTATTGGGCAAGACCCTGAATGTGAACCAGAGCAAGTACCATAGCTCTTGGCAGTGTAGGGAAAATGAGCTTTGCCTCTGAAGTCAATGAGTAGGGTTGGGTGGTTTCTATGACTGAAGGGGGAAGAAGAAAGGAAAGAGGTAAACATGTGAAAGAAAAAAGGGAACTAAGCCCAGAGACTCAGTTTCTGCTACCACTGGAAGGGTGGAAAGTCATCCCTGAATAAGAATGATTCCCTGGTGAAAAATAGACAACTGTTGCTGAAATTGTCTGTTCTCTGAAGTAGTAATGCCCTTCACCCCCTTCCACCCCTCAGCTGCAAAAATTGCAGACCTGCCTTTTCATAGCACCAATAAAGCAGAATACAACCATAACTGTATTATTTCCATCACTAATGTTCTGCCTTAGGAAATTACCAACTTCGTCTGTAGATGAAATCAGCAGTGCTGTCAGGGACATGCCCAACTTTAGCACCTGTGGAAGAATCATTTAAGGAACTGGCTTAATGGACAGAGCCTAAGGGAAATTTATTGCACTTGAGTAGCCCTGAAGCTAATTCTTCTATTGTATGATGTGCTTTGAATTTTATAGTATTCAGTCTATTAGCAATGCTTAAAACAAGCAAACCAACAAATAAAACCCATTGGGAAGTTTCAGGTTGGGTGTCAGGAAAAGGTTCCTCACTGAGGGTGTTCATGTGACTGGAACAGCTTCCTCAGGGAAGTGGCTGTGGTACTAATTGTCAGAGAAGAAAAAAAAAAAACAAACAAACTGGACAACACTCTTGAACTTATCGTCTAATTTTTGGTTGGTCCTGTGTAGAGCCAAGTGTTGGATTCAGTGATCCTTATGAGTCCCTTCCAATTAATGACAATCCATAATCCAATGATTCTTTTTAACATTAGCAGTGTATTATTGGAAAACAAGTTTAAGACTGTTCTTTTAATAACTATGTGATATGCAAGGGCTGAGAATGTTGCATGAAAATTAAGCTTCATATGAATTTAATTTACTTCTAACTGAGCAAGAAGCAAAAACACAAAAGGTTAAGAGGTAAAATTATTAATATCAAAGATTGAAGAGGAATCATCAGTAGTGCATGGCTGCCATTAGGTGGGACATTTCCAGTTCTGAAATAAATTTTCAAAAGACCAAAAAAGTATGTTGAGGATAACACCAGTAGGTAGCCAAGAATCACACAATTATGGAGAAAATAAGCATTTTCATCTTATTTCAGAATCCATCAAGGAAGGGGATTAATCATTCTTTTAAACTTCTTTTAAAGATTTAACTACCTAAATTTTGGGTATAGAAATATCATTAGCAAGTCTTACAAAAAAAAAAAAAAAAAAAATCTTGTTTCTCTTAATCCTTCTGAAAGTTTCTTGACTTTCTAAATATTTGGGAGGGAAAAAGAAAGATTGCCTTTATGTGTTTATGGAGAACTTAAGCTATATAAAGTTACACCTAAATAAGTATTTCCATATAAAGTCATAGAATGATTAAGATTGGAAAAGATCTCTAAGATCATCAAGTCCAACTGTCCATCTACCGCCAATTTTGCTCACTAAGCCATGTTGCATGGCATCACATTCACATGTTTCTTGAACACCTCCAGGGACAGTGACTCAGCTATCTCTTCGTCAGACTGTTCCAGCACCTGAACACTCTTTTGGAGAAGATTTTTTTCCTAATACTCAACCTGGGCCTTCCCTGGCACAACTTGAGGCCATTCCCTCTTGTCCTATGATGGTTCACGTGCTTAGACAGTCAAAATACGATTTTAAATTTGAATAGCCAGTTACCAAATACACTTAATGTAAGATTCATTGTTATCCTGCTGACTGCCCTAAGCATAACTATGGTTCACACTATTTAGGGTAAATTCACAAAATTTTGAACATGAATAAAAATTTTAATATGAGTTCCTCATTTGTTCCCAGGAAGGACAAGCTTGTCCCTAAAACATATAAGAGAAATTCTTTTCCCATAAAAATTTTGAAAAGCTGGTTATTTATCAGCTTAAAACTTTGTACAGTTAAGTCAGTTTTAATCCCAAATGACTCAGTGTGCACCCAGTGGTGCACATGGTGTTTGCTAGCCTGAAGGCTAACAGAAGGAAAAATGGACTCTTTGCATTCATAAATATGCCACATGTAAATACTCATAACTTTATATCTTTTTTCTTTTGAGGCTTCATTTTCTGTCCTTTCCCAGTGAGTGTCATGGGCTTGCTAAGTTTGATGTTTCTAGTTTCAGCTATGTGGAGTTAGTCAAGCACAATATTGCCAAATGGAACTTATGGAAAAATGATTGTATTTCTTTCTTATATACATAACTCAGAATTGGCTGAGGTGATTCAGTTCAGACTTTTCAGACAAAGAATCACTACTGGTCTGAAACCAAGCATAGGAAATAAAAGTTGAAGAGGAACATATAACATGATATGATGATAAATGATACATTTTAAAAAGTGTTTTGGCGTTCTAGCTTTCCAAAACATGATTAAATCCTTCTAAGTAAGTGAATTTTCAGTTTAACCCAGTCATCTGCACATACTTCTGCTGTTATAGAATGAGACCAGAAACAGCAGTGTCTTCTGCCTATCTTAACTGTTTCAATGCAGCAGATTATCTCCCTTATAATACATCTTGAACAGGGAAAGTGGATTTCTTCTTCATTCCCAAAGGTGTTTGTCACTTTGCTTCGGTGAAATTGGCAGTACAGTTAATTTCTGGTACCATTTCTAGATTTCCCCTAATGCTCTGTGTCATGCTTGAACCCAATGTGCACGTAAATACAAATCAAGAAATTATCTCATAATGAATCTAACTTTTAGTTTTACATAAGTAGTTGTATATAACTGCTAGTGAGCTTAATGAGGGACCAAGCAGTGGGAGATCATTACTCTTGTGACCTACAGCATAAGGTTACAGAGAGAAAACGAGACAAAGAATCTTCATCTTATTTAACTGCAGATGAAGAAAGAAACATCTTATATATTTGCTATCCTTTTATAACATATATCTGGTCTAAAGAAATAATATTGTTTGCAAAGGTTAATGCGCGTTTTGAGGTTTTGTTTGTTTGTTTGTTTTTAAATATTGAAATTTTAAAAAGGCAATGAAGATAGATTTTTTCTTCAATTACCCTTAAACTATAAATGAGAACTTCTAAAAACAATTTGTTATTATTATTATTATTATTATTATTATTATTATTATTATTATTATTATTTTGTAAAAATATCATTGGAAGGATGTTGGGTTCTCTTGGACTAGGAGGCTGAGAACAAGATGGTGGAACAGCCTCTGAGCTTTGCTAAGGAGAGGCGGTCGGCTCCACGCTTGAAGACCGCCTCTTCTGGTAAAGAAAGGAGGGTGATAGTTGTAGGAGACTCCTAAAAGGAACTGAGGGCCCGATATGTCATCCTGACCCCACCCGGAGGGAAGTGTGCTGCCTCCCTGGGGCACGGGTCAGGGACATCTCTAGAAAGCTGCCTGGGCTTATTCGCCCATCTGACTACTACCCCTTATTGGTAGTTCAGGTTGGCAGTGATGATGCTGCCAAGAGAAGCCTAAGGGCTATCAGGGATGACTTCAAGGGTCTGGGGAGGGTACTGGATGGTGCGGGAGTGCAGGTGGTCTTCTCTTCTATCCCTTCAGTGGCGGGGAAGGACTCTGAGAGGATCAAAAAAGCCCTCCTCATCAATAAATGGCTTAGAGGCTGGTGCAGGCAGAAGAACTTTGGTTTTTTTGACCATGGGGCAATTTACTCAGCTCCTGGCATGACGGCTGCAGATGGAGATCACCTGTCTGCAAGGGGTAAAAGGATCCTAGCCCAGGAGCTGGCAGGCCTCATTGAAAGGTCTTTAAACTAGGTAAGAAGGGGGAAGGGGACAAAATGAGGACTGCTGAGGTTCAGGTAGTTCAAGGTTCAAAAGTGAACTTGATGGGTGACGAGGGTGGAGTTCAAAGGGATGGAGTGTGGCAGGGGAATGCTGCTTCCCTGAAGTGTCTATACACTAATGCGCGCAGTATGGGAAATAAACAGGAAGAGTTGGAGATCTGCGTGCGGTCACATGGCTATGACCTCATTGCAATCACGGAGATATGGTGGGACAGCTCGCATGACTGGAATGTTGTCATGGAGGGCTATGTGCTTTTTAGGAAAGATCGGCCAGCAAGGCGGGGTGATGGAGTTGCTCTTTATGTAAGAGAGCAGCTTGAATGTATTGAACTCCACCTGGGGGAGAGTGGTGTAGCAGTGGAGAGCTTGTGGGTAAGAATCAAGGGGCGGGCTGGTATGGCTGACACCGTTGTGGGTGTGTGCTACAGGCCCCTGATCAGGAGGAGGAGGTTGATGAGGCCTTCCACAAACAGTTGGAAGCAGCATCACGATCCCAGGCGCTGGTGCTTATGGGGGACTTCAACTATCCAGATATTTGCTGGAAAAGCAATGTGGCCAGGCACGCGCGGTCCAGACGATTCCTGCAATGTGTTGAAGACAACTTCCTGATGCAGGTGGTTGAGGAATCGATGAGGAGAGGGGTACTGCTGGACCTTATTCTCACTAATAGAGAAGGGCTTGTCAGGGAAGTAAAGGTCGGGGGCAGCTTGGGTTGTAGTGACCACGAGATGGTGTAGTTCAAGATCCTGAGTGGAAGAAGTAAAGCAAAAAGTAGGATTGCTATCCTGGACTTTAGGAGAGCCCACTTTGATCTCTTCCGGGACCTACTTGGAGCTGTCTCATGGGCTAGGGTGTTGGAAGGCAAGGGGGCCTGTGAGAGCTGGTCGGCATTTAAGCAGCTCTTCTTCCAAGCTCAGGATTGGTGTGTCCCTGTGAGGAAGAAATCGGGAAAGGGTGGCAGGAGACCTGTGTGGATGAGCAAGGAGCTCGTGCACAAACTCAAAGGAAAGAAGAAGGCCCATGAAATGTGGAAAAAGGGTCTGACTACTTGGGAAGAATACAGGAATGTTGTCAGGGTCTGCAGGGATGCAATGAGGAAGGCTAAAGCCCGCCTGGAATTAAATCTGGTGAAGGGGATAAAGGATAATAAAAAAGGTATTTTCAAGTACATTAACAGTAAAAGGAAGACTAGGGAGAATGTGGCTCCCCTGCTAAGTGACGGGGGTGTTCTGGTAACGGGGGATGCTGAGAAGGCGGAGATACTGAATGCCTTCTTTGCTTCTGTTTTCAGTGAAAAAGCTCCCCCTCGGGAATCTGAGACCCTGGAGGTTAGTGAGAGGATCTGGGGAATGGAAGACCTCCCTTCTGTCAGGGAAGAGGTGGTCCAGGAGCGCCTAGGCAACACCAATGTTCACAAATCCATGGGACCTGATGGGATTCATCCACGGGTGCTGAGGGAGCTGGCAGAGGTGATTGCTGAACCGCTTTCTGTCATCTTTGAGAAGTCTTGGAGGACGGGGGAGGTGCCTGAAGACTGGAAGATAGCCAACGTCACCCCAGTATTCAAAAAAGGCAAGAAGGAAGACCGAGGCAATTATAGGCCAGTCAGCCTCACCTCTGTCCCTGGAAAGGTGATGGAACAGCTTGTACTGGATGTCATCTCCAGACAACTGGAAGAAGAGGAGGTTATCAGGAGTAGTCAGCACGGGCTCACAAGGGGGAGGTCGTGCTTGACCAACCTGGTAGCCTTCTATGATGTTGTCTCTGGCTGGGTGGATGGGGGGAGAGCAGTGGATGTAGACTACCTTGATTTCAGCAAGGCATTTGATACTGTCCCCCACGACATCCTTATAACAAAGCTGAGCAAGTGTGGGATAGATGAGTGGACAGTGAGGTGAGTTGAGAGCTGGCTGACTGGCAGAGCGCAGAGGGTCATTGTTGGTGGTGCAGAGTCCGGTTGGAGGCCTGTAACCAGCGGTGTTCCTCAGGGGTCTGTGCTGGGTCCGGTCTTGTTCAACATCTTCATCAATGACCTTGATGAGGGGATAATGGCCACCCTCAGCAAGTTTGCTAATGATACGAAGTTGGGAGGATTGGCTGACACGCCTGAAGGCTGTGCTGCCATTCAGCAAGACCTTCAGGCTGGAGAGCTGGGCAGAAAAAAAACAGATGAGGTTTAACAAAAGCAAGTGTAGAGTCTTGCATCTGGGGAGGAATAATTCCATGCACCAGTACAGGTTGGGGGATGGCCTGCTGGAGGGGAGCTCTGCGGAAAGGGACCTGGGTGTCCTGGTAGATGACAGGTTGGCCATGAGCCAGCAGTGTGCCCTTGTGGCCAAAAAGGCCAATGGCATTCTGGGGTGCATTAAGAAGAGCGTGGCCAGCAGGTCGAGGGAGGTGATCCACCCCCTCTACTCTGCCCTAGTAAGACCTCATCTGGAGTACTGCGTCCAGTTCTGGGCTCCCCAGTACAAAAAAGACAGGGATCTCTTGGAAAGAGTCCAGCGGAGGGCCACGAAGATGGTGAAGGGCCTGGAGCATCTCTCCTATGAAGAAAGGCTGAGTGAACTGGGTCTGTTCAGCCTTGAGAAAAGGAGACTGAGAGGGGACCTGATCCAGGTCTATAAATATCTAAGGTGTGGGGGGCAGAATGGCGAGGCCAGACTGTTTTCAGTGGTGAGTGGAGACAGGACAAGGGGAAACGGCCGGAAACTGCAGCATAGGAAGTTCTGCACAAATGTGCACAAGAACTTCTTTACAGTGAGGGTGACGGAGCACTGGAATAGGCTGCCCAGGGAGGTGGTGGAGTCTCCTTCTCTGGAGATGTTCAAGACCTGCCTGGATGCCTACCTGTGCTACCTGGTGTAGGGAACCTGCTTTGGCAGGGGGGTTGGACTCGATGATCTCTGGAGGTCCCTTCCAACCCCTACAATTCTGTGATTCTGTGATTCTGTGATTAAACATATAAATGAAATGTTTGTACTGTTAAGAGTTATCACATAAAGTTATCCTAAAAGAGGAATGAATATGGGATTAATTAAACGTATCTTTATTGCTATGGACTTTATAAACTTTAGAAAACTATGCCTATAATATCTGGAGTTAAAATCTGCATGGGATGCTATCATATTTCATTTTATTTCAATTCTCATCTTTTCTAAGTAGACTGTACAGCCAGTTGTTGACCATTGTTTTGATAAAACAAACTCATATTTAGTCATGTCTTACAAATCGTTATAAGTTGTAGCCATAAAGATCATACATGTGATGTATTCTCTTTTCTGAAAATCTACACGTGAGTTGTAATCTCTTGGATATTTCTGCTTGGAAAATGCACAGGTATTGCAGAATACTTTTCAATCTATTAATTATTTTTTGTACACAGCGCATCAAAGCACTACGTACTGTAGAAACTGTGGACAAAACCCAAGGGATATATTCAAAAGCAAATATTTAATTAGTTGCTGTTGTCTCTGTTTAGTATAAACAAACAAGCAAACAAGCAAGTAAATGAATAAATAAATAAATAATAGCTTTTTACCTAGATAAGGAAAGTAACCATTACCAACAATTATATAACTGTTTATTATTTATTCATTTCCTGCAGAAGTCTGTATTGTTCAGTCGTGTTTCAAACCTAGCTGTTAATTCAGATGCAAAGGGAGTATTTATTTAATGAAGTCCTCTTGAAAAGCAAAATATACCTGGGCAGAGGTTTTCCCAGTTTCTAACTTCATTCTTTCTGTAGGAAAGATTAGGTCCGAGTTTCAGTTAGCTATCTTAGATTAAAACATTCAGTGATGTGACCCCTTCAGTGTTACAGTATAAAGAGAGCTCCATTCCACTTCTCACAGTTGCCTCAAAGAGAGTATTTGTAATAAAACACAAAGAAATTACATCTAAAAACTCCTGTATTTCTTCTAGAGCCTTTGAAAAAATTCCCACACATTAAATGGAGAAAACATCAGAAAAAAAAAAAAAAAGTACATTTTTCTAAGTAAAAAATGTATTTGACTGGACCTATAAAGAAAGTACATTTTCAATTTTTGAAGATACAATATAATAATAATACAAATATGTGCAAATAATCTGACAGCATTTTATCCTTAAAATCTTTTTTCATGTAGGTAAACAAATAAGGACACTGAAAATTAAGCAATGTTAAAATCATTCACTTGAGACATTCTAAGTCAATTTTATGTTTTAACTCTTTGATCAGTTAATATATACAAAACATAAAAGATAATTAATCTATTGCCAATGGAGTTTGTATTGTTTTGTTTTGTTTTAAGTCATCTAAATAGAGTTTTCACTTCGGATGCAGAAGAAACAATTTCAAGACAGTGTTCTGGATGAGGCACAAACTTTTTTGACAGATGATGTTGGTGTCCTAAACCTTAGGTATTGGATGGTGTTGATTATGTTCAAGTATGTGTTAAGTATTCATAGGTTATTCTTGATTGTGATCATCATGGTGCACAGCTAATAATCACCTCAGGCTTTGATACTGTCAAATAAATAACAGTGTTGTTAATTACTGCTACAGACAGAAAAGTGGTTTGGACTTTGAATGTGAGAGTGAACTAAATATGTTATGGGTTACATACATATATAGAAAGACATCATTTATCTTTTAATGCAGAAAAGCAATTGACCTGTAATGCACTGAAGTGTTAGATGTGAACTGTTTGCATGGCAGGAGTTTGACACAAGATACAGTAACAAAACATTAGTATTCTTAGGCATCCTTACAAGATAGGACAAAAATCAAACAAATCTAATTTTGTTAGCATAATAGAAGTATTTAAATAATAATAATAATTTATAGAAAGTAAATAAATAATGGATAGCTTTTGTAAATGTAAATGTAAAAATCGACAATAAATTATCAAGCAAATAAAGTTTAAGGATTTTAGAGGATTTCCCTCAGTGAGTGAATCTAGGAAACATTTTCTTGTGTAATGTTTTTATTTTTCCCTGCTTGTCCTAAGCCAAGAAGAACACAAGTAAAACAAAATCTTGTACTATGCTTTTTAAAAATGTAAATGAAATAATAGTAATAAGAAAGCTTTAAACTTACAACTTAGGCTTTCAGGGTTTTATTGTGCAAGTGTATAGTATTTCCTACAATAACTTTTAAATAATAGCTTAAAATTGCACATTACATGATGGAACACACTTTTAACTGGCTTATCTTCGTCCATCAGTCTATGATTCAGTAAATATGGCTCGTTATTACCATATTAACTCAGATTATATATAGAAGATTCTTGATGAATCAAAAGCAAACAAACAAAAAAACTACACTTTACTCCTTTGTCTTATATCTTATGTCATTCAACAATAAGGAACATTGTTTTATAATTGCTGGATGACATAAGATCAATTACAGTGTGTTAATTTATGGCCTACCAAATGTCTCTGAAGACATTCATCTTTGACATAGTTTCCCATGACATCAAGAAATCATTCCCCAACCTCTTTCATAGATTTCCAATATATTTACACTGAATAACTTTTTCTTTTTTTTCCTGTTTCAAAAAGCAACAATGTTTTATACAAGTATTCTTAACCAAATTTGTGGCTTGCTCCATAAGTGTCTAATGATAATTTTCCCTATAACAACAACACTTGATCTAAGGTAGCAGGAGGAAAAATAAATGATGATTTTTTTCTTATGCTCAGTGTCTTTGGAAAGGCTGTTCTTACTCACACCTTTTCTTAGTCTTATTTATTTATTTATTTATTTATTTATTTATTTATTTATTTATTTATTTAATCTTATATATGAAATTGGTTTTATGCTACATTATTCAGACTGACTTCTCGTAATCAAAGAGAACAATGCTTGTGTTCATGGAGTGAGGAAGAGGGAGAAGGAGGAGGGGAAAATACTGAAGAAACTGAGGGTTGGAAGGAAGAAAAGGGTCCTGCTGCTTGGTAGGCAGCCCTGCTGGGAAATCTCAAATCAAATTCTTTTGAAAGGAAGTGTTATTAACAGTAACTTTAATCCTTCCAGCCAGACAGCTCATAAAAGCATACAATTAAGTCAAACAAATGACAAGAGCACTCTCTCTCCTACCTGTTTCCCCCTTCAGAGAGTAATTACTGCAGGGTAGTCTTGTCTCATTTTGTGCAAATAACAGTGGAGTGCTTGAACGAGGTGCCAATTTTTCCCTTCTCAGCCCAGTCCCTCCTAGGGTTGGTAGTTCATTCCTACCAGCACTTGCCTGGATAGCATACATAGCCAAGAACAAAGGGGTGAATTTCTGTATTTCCTTTTTGTGCAAGGTTAATTAAAAATCAAAAACATACTTTTCGAATGTCATATTAGAACTGGTAACACATCAATTTTCTTCAGTTTTCTGTCACTGCAGAAGAGCAGAAGAGGCAGGGATATGCATTTGGATGGAAATTAATGAAGAGAGACAAAGAGAGAGAGAAAGAGAAAGAGAAAGAAAGAGAGGGAGAGAGAATGATGCATCTAGGTCTCTCCATGTTTTCTCAGGGACTTAAAGACTTAAGAAATTATAGAGGATGATCTCCACATTTTACTGCTCTGGACAGTTGCACAAGCCCTCTTCTATTTTGATGATAAACTGCTCAGGTCTGGGATAGTATCTCATTAGAGATTTGAACAGTGCCTTGCTCACCTGGGTTCTCCAACTCTGTTAGGGGTTATGTATGTTGCAGAAAAAGAAATAATTAATTACAAGGCAATGGAGAAACACACATTAGTGAAATGTGAGGAATTCACACCAGTTTATATATTCTATATAAAAAATTCAAAAAATATGCATCTTGGAAGTTATGAATGTGTGAGAATCCTTCTTTGTTTTTTGGCACAAAGCTTGCTTCCTGAGGTATTTCTTGTGATAAGACTCTGAGTGATTTGTTGAGGAGGCAACTAATGGGTGCTAACTGTGTGACAATCGATTTCGCTTTGGGAACATTTGAAAGCCCCTTCCTCCAGAGCTGCTTGCTCTGTAGAAGAGCGGATGAGAATGCTCAGGAGTGTTTACTGGCGGAAGATCTGGCCTGTGACTAAACAGCTCCAGCTAGTTGTGGGAAAATTGGGGAACGATACCATCGCGTCCTGTGAAAAACAGGATGCAGATGGGCATCCCTGCTCCCTGTTATCTGCTGGCAAGGCCCGGAAGATGGGAACAAAGGAGTTTCTGCTGAGATCCCAGAGCCAGAAGCTGCAACTCAAAGGAGAGCTGACTCAACCACTTTGGATTTGAGCTGTCACTCCAAAGACAGCTGACTCGACCACTTTGTAAGCATTGAAAATGGGCCATCATCACCATGGTCGTCGTCGTTGTTGTCAACAGAACAACTCTGCCTGACAACCCACCGCTACTGAAGATCAATGACTGAACTACGAACCACGCTGGATCCATGGTGGTGACTATCTCCCTCTTGCTGCCTATAAAGACTCCTTGCTTCTTCTCTTCTATCTTTTCTATCTTCCTCTTTCCCTTCCCCATTACCCTAATTCATAATAGTGTCCGTCCTCCCCTTCCCCATTTCCCTGATTAAGATTTGTAATAAACTGGTCGGACCAACATTTGAACTGTTGCTTCTTAATCTCACGCTGGGTATATAGATAATAAAATAACCTCCTCTCCCTCCTATAAATTGGAGCGAGACAGAATGTCATCATAGTAGTAGAGATCAATGATTTTCACTGCCAAGGCTGAAGGTTCAGTTGAATTCAAATGTCTACCTATTTGTCAGAGAGAGTCCTAATTAAATAGTGATACCACTGGAATAAAAAGGATGCAACTTTCATATAATGTCCTTAATAACATTTCCATCACCTAGTTCTTGAACTGAGCTGTGGCATGTCATCCCATATTTACAAAGAAAGCAATATGAAAAAATTAACTTTTCATTGCTGATGTCTGGATGTCTACCTGTGCAACTTCTGTAGAGATCCTGCTTTGGCAGCAGGGTTGGACTTGATGATCTCTGGAGGTCCCTTCCAACCCCTACAATTCTGAAACTGTGCAGTGTCTAATACATTAAGAAAATGGAGAGATAACTAAATATTATTTAACATAGCAATTTGTTCTGTTGCCAGAGTTCTCTAACTTCAATCTGATATTTTCTTCTGCGATAATTTTAGTACAGTCTTTGGAGGTTTAGAGCTCTTCAACAGCTCCTGTCTTTATTGTACTGGGGGCTCCAGTCCTGGACACAGTACTCCAGATGGGGCCTCACAAGAGCAGAATAGAGGGTATCTGAACAAGTGCTCAGTGATGTCAGACTTGAAGGTCTCAATACATAACTGAAGCCAGCTATGACCTATTACTAAAGCAGAAGCACTTGTTCCCAGTACTGCTAACTAATTCCATGAAACATGTACAACCACTTAAATGTTTATCAAGACCAAAAAAGACTTTTTCTCCCTCTTTTTTTTTTTTTTTTTTTTTTTAAATCTTTTTTAGTTTTGTCCAGATTGTCCTAAAGGCAGATTCCAAGGGACTGTCTGATCACACAATCCTCTCAGTCTTTCTTTCTCTGTAGGAAGGCCATCATATTTCCTGCTCTCAGTGAGTTGTGGTGCTTTCATCCCCTTCTCTGTAATGACTGGAGTCAAGAGGCCAATATCTTACCTACCTCCAAAGATGGTATTATACCTCAAACTTTAAAACAAGATTTTTTCTTTGTTTTGTTTCAGTTCACAATTCCTAGGCAGAAGCTTCATTCTATTCTACTCATTAGAAGTACTTGAATTGATGATTTTCCATTTGATAGCTTAGTCTCAAAACATTTTTTTTTTCTTCCTGTGAATGGAAAGTAAGTCTTTTCATTCCTACTTCATTTCTAGGCTCAGCTGTGACAAAGTTCCCAAATATTATTTAATCTTTAGTGCATAGCAATGATACAAAAGTGTACATCCAGCACTAAATATATAGTGCCTGATTCTTTAAAATAACTCCCTCCCTCCCTCCCTCCCTCCCTCCCTCCCTCCCTCCCTCCCTCCCTCCCTCCCTCCCTCCCTTCCTTCCTTCCTTCCTTCCTTCCTTCCTTCCTTCCTTCCTTCCTTCCTTCCTTCCTTCCTTCCTTCCTTCCTTCCTTCCTTCCTTCCTTCCTTCCTTCCTTCCTTCCTTCCTTCCTTCCTTCCTTCCTTCCTTCCTTCCTTCCTTCCTTCCTTTTATTTTTTCTTTTCTGTGAGTGTGCAATTCATTTGAAACTTATGAATAGATACTAAGAACTGATCTTCATAAACCAATACACCTTAGTGACTAGAAGAAAATAAACTGAAATGAAAATAAAAAAATTCTGTCCCTTGGAAATACTATGGATTAGATCATATGCGTATATATATGCTGATCAGAGAATGATGTGAAATACCTGTGAGAAAGAGCCATGAAAAAAATACTAACATGATTCTAGAACTAATCAGGTTATTACTATTATTTTCATAGAAAAGTGATTTTTTAAATACTACAGCACAAGGCACTGATATTCAGTGGCACTGAAAGCCACTGAAGTTATCAAGCAAGCATACAATATAGGCACCATCAAACTAGTCTTTATCTTGTCCCAGTTGTCATTTTAAAGCTGCAGTAGAACATCTCATAATATTGCCTTTCTTTAGAATGCTTTTGGTGTTCTTTGTCGTGTTTAGAAAAACTTATTCTTTTCCTTTGGCACATTCATCATTGCACACCACAAAAGAATTGTGTCATAGAATCCTGTTTTCTTCAAAAACATACACACTCACAAATATTTGGTTAAATGACTCGTACATAGAGCTGGTAGCTTGCAAATTTCTGTTTATTATTTCAAGTATGTTGCAAGATAAAGACATGCTCATTCACAGACACTCTCCCTAAGCATACTTTTTGTTAGGAAAATCAAAGATTCTTACTTTTTTTTCCCTATTCTCATTTTCTCACCTCCATTTTTTATTCTAACACCAGTATTTATAAGTTCATAATATTCTTTACATAAACATTCTGCCTAAATCAGCATCATTATTATCATTATTTACAACAAAAATAATTAATTTACTTTATAGATATTCAGTTTCTAATCCATTAATACACAATTTTTGATGCCACTAAACATAATATTATTGCATACATCAAGGGTAAAAAAGTCATAGAATCGGAAAATAAGAAATGTTGACGTGGGATGTAACACAACTGGTGATCTGAGACACACAGCATGGCTTCACCAAGGACAGATCATGCCTGACCAACGTGGTCACCCTCTGTCATGCAGTGATGGCATCAGTGAACAAAAAAAGGGCAGCTGATGTTGTCTGCCTTCACTTATGCAAGCCTTTCACATGGACTCACACCACATTCTTATCTCTTGACTATTTGGTGAATAAATAATTGATTTAATGGTCATAGTCAGTCAGTTGTGGTCAGAGAATATATGTCTGGGTGGAGAGCAGTCACGGGTGTTGCTCCCCAGGGGACCATCTTGGGATCAGAGTTCCTCAATATTTTTATCAATGACATAGACAGTGTAATGAAGTGTAACATCAGCAAACTTATTGATGATACCAAAGTGAGCTGTGAAGCTGACACAACAGAGGGAAGGGATACCATCCTGAAGGATCTGGAAGCTTGAGAAGTGGGCACATAGGAATCTAATGAGGTTTAAGAAGGTTAAGTGCCAAGTGTTGTATTTGGGTTGAGGCAATCTCCAGTAAGAGTACAAGCTGAGAACTCCTTGAAAGCAGCCTTGGAGAGAAGGATTTGGGTGTCCTCATTAATGAAAATCTAGAAATGAACCAGCAGGGTGCACTTGTAGCCTTGAAGATCTACTGTATTCTGGGCTACATCAAAAGAAGGATGGCCAGCAGGGTGAGGTAGATGATAACCCTTAACTATTCTGCTCTTTGATCCCTCATCTGGAATGCTGTGTCCAAGCATGGAGCCCCCAGTTCAGGAAGATTGTGGAGCTTCTGGAGAGAGTTCAGAGGAGAGCCACGAAGACAATCAGAGTGCTGGACTGTCTCTACTATGCAGAAAGATTAAGGGAGCTGGGATATTCAGCTTGAAGAAGAGATGGCTCCTTAGGGGACATTATTCAAGTACTCCAGTATTTGAAGGGAACTTACAAGCAGGAAGGGGACTGATATTTTACGTGGTCTAATGTCGGTAGTACAAGGGGGAATGGCTTGAAACTGGAAGAGGGAATGTTTAGGTTAGAAGATAAGAAAAAAAATTTTTACTCAGCTGGTGGTGAGACACTGAAATGGGTTGCCCAGTGTTGTTGTGGATGGCCCATCCCTGGAGGCATTCAAGGCCAGGTTGGATGAGATCCTAGGCTGCTGGATCTAGTAGTTGGCAACTTGGTACATGGCATGGAGGTTGGAACTAGACAATTGTTAACTAAGCCATTCTGGGATTCTATGATTCTTGAATGTATCTGTTGGGTTTTCCCTTTCAGGTAAGAATGTATTCATTTATTTATTTGTTTGTTTGGTCATAATTATTAGGGGTTGAGCATATGAGGATAAAGATAAAGGAGAAAAATTCAATACTTGGAGATGAGTATTTGAAAATGATGCTGTTTGTCTTCTGAAGTGTGTTCACACATGGCATTTCCCAGGGGGGTTGGTATTGGTGCCTGTCAATAATAATGTAATAATAACAACAATACATTCATTGTTGACCTGGATGAAGGCTTTAAATGTACCCTTAATAAGTTTGCAGATGACCCCAAGCTGGGAAAAATGTCAATCTACCTGGGGATAGGAAAACTATGGAGGGATCTGGACAGGCCAAATCTCTAGTCTGAGGCCATTGGGATGAAATTCATCAAGATCAAATGCTGGCTCATGCACTTTGGCTACAACAGCCCCAGGATATGCTACAGTCTTGAGGCAGAGTGGTTGGAAGACTGTAAAGAAAAGAGAGTTGGAGGTGTTAGTTGATACTCACTAAACATGAGCCAGCAGTGTGCCCAGGTGGCCACGAAGCCCAATGGCATCCTGGCTTGTATGGGAAATAGTGTTGACTGCTGGAGCAGGGAAGTGATCATCTCTCTATACTCAGCACTGGTGAAGCTGAACTTTCAGTTTCAGGTCTCTCACTATGACAAAGACGTTGAGGCCCTGGAGCATGTCCAAAGAAAGACAATGAAGCTGGTGAGGGGTGTGGAGCACAAGACTCATGAGGAGTGGCTGAGGGAACTGGGATTGTTCAGTCTGGCAAAGAGGAGGCTCAGGGAGACCTTTATAGCTCTCTATAATTTCTGGAAGGAGATTATGGTGAGATGAGAGTTGTCATCTTTTCCCATATAACTGGCAATAGGACTACAGGGAATGGCCTCAAGTTGAGCTAGTGAATGTTCAATTTGAATGTTAGGAAAAATTTCTTCTCTCAAGAGAGTGGTTAGGTGCTGGAACAGCCTGCCCAGGGGGTGACTGAGACAGTATCCCTGGAGGTATTGAAGAATTTTTTAGATGTTTTACTAAGGTATGTAGTATATTTAAAAAAAAAAAATATGGATGGTAGGTGAATATATTGCTTCTTCAGGGTTTAGTATGTCTGTTGTGTTGCTTCCCTGATCTCCAAGTGGATTCCATGTAACATCCTTTTCCATCATTTTAAGAGTTCATATGAATAAGACAAGCAAAATCACATCCCATATTGGCAAAGTAGATTTCATTCTCTGCAATGATTTGAATTAATCTCAGTGACTAGTTTGTGAAGATACCACTAAATATGTGCAAGGACAGCTGGAACAAGAGTATCTAGTTTGCACATGTTTTCAGAAAGTCTGCCTTAGAATTAAAGTAAGCCCTTGCCTATGTTGCCTGTATCTTTTATTTATCAGTTACAGTTGGCCTTGCCTCAGTTTTAGCCATCCACAAGCCAGCTGTCTAGTTAAAACTTATCTGTGTCCCATTTAAAGTCAAAATAAAAATATGAACTCTCTCAAAAGATGTCTTACTCCTTATATCTTTTAGACATCTAATCAAGTATTTAGTTTGTCCATTCACAGGAGAGAAAACTATAGAAGAAAGAACAGTTACTTCTGTACATAAAATATTAACTAAAATGGATGTTAATTTTAACTTTTTGTAATAATTAAGTTAAAAATTCAGATCCATAGAAATATTTAAACTGACTTGAGAGAGGTTTGGAATAGAGCTCTAAAAAATTAGCATTTTTGATTTTTTTTTTCCTCTACTGGAATTTTGGTATATTCCTAAAACATTCCCAATTTTAGTAGGATGTTTCTGTTTTATTCTTCATAGCAGTGCTTTCTCTGGATATACGAGAATAAACTTGACTACTTTGGGACATGTCATGGTTTTGTGATTTTTGGTTATCGATATTCCACATCATAACATCATGTAGTGCTCTGGGACTTAAGGTGTTAATGCTCAAGTTCCGGCTACCTGTCTGGAAGAGAAGGAGAACTAAATATCCCAGAGAGCTTAGTGGTCAGAGAGAAGATACAACCACTGGCAAGGTCACATGATGGGCTCTTCCTTGTCAGCATTTCTTCGTCTCCCTGCTGCTCAACCAGACTGCACATCAGTCCACATACAGTGGATATAGTCTACCTTGATTTCAGCAAGGCATTTGATACTGTCCCCCACGACATCCTTATAACAAAGCTGAGCAAGTGTGGGATAGATGAGTGGACAGTGAGGTGGGTTGAGAACTGGCTGACTGGCAGAGCGCAGAAGGTCGTTGTTGGTGGTGCAGAGTCCGGTTGGAGGCCTGTAACCAGCGATGTTCCTCAGGGGTTGGTGTTGGGTCCGGCCTTGTTCAACATCTTCATCAATGACCTTGATGAGGGGATAGTGGCCACCCTCAGCAAGTTTGCTGATGATACGAAGTTGGGAGGATTGGCTGACATGCCTGAAGGCTGTGCTGCCATTCAGCAAGACCTTCAGGCTGGAGAGCTGGGCAGAAAAAATCCGGATGAGGTTTTACAAAAGCAAGTGTAGAGTCTTGCATCTGGGGAGGAATAATTCCATGCACCAGTACAGGTTGGGGGATGACCTGCTGGAGGGGAGCTCTGCAGAGAGGGACCTGGGTGGACGACAGGTTGGCCATGAGCCAGCAGTGTGCCCTTGTGGCCAAAAAGGCCAATGGCATTCTGGGGTGCATTAAGAAGAGCGTGGCCAGCAGGTCGAGGGAGGTGATCCTTCCCCTCTACTCTGCCCTTGTGAGGCCACATCTGGAGTACTGCGTCCAGTTCTGGGATCCCCAGTACAAAAAAGACAGGGATCTCTTGGAAAGAGTCCAACGGAGGGCCACACAAAGATGGTGAAGGGCCTGGAGCATCTCTCCTATGAAGAAAGGCTGAGTGAACTGGGTCTGTTCAGCCTTGAGAAAAGAAGACTGAGAGGGGACCTGATCCAGGTCTATAAATATCTAAGGTGTGGGGGGCAGAATGGCGAGGCCAGACTGTTTTCAGTGGTGAGTGGAGACAGGACAAGGGGAAACGGCCGGAAACTGCAGCATAGGAAGTTCTGCACAAATGTGCACAAGAACTTCTTTACAGTGAGGGTGACGGAGCACTGGAATAGGCTGCCCAGGGAGGTGGTGGAGTCTCCTTCTCTGGAGATGTTCAAGACCTGCCTGGATGCCTACCTGTGCTACCTGGTGTAGGGAACCTGCTTTGGCAGGGGGGTTGGACTCGATGATCTCTGGAGGTCCCTTCCAACCCCTACAATTCTGTGATTCTGTGATTCTGTGATCTCACCTCAGCAATATGGTGAGGTCTATCCACCTTTCGGACACTCTCATTATATTTGATTTATTAGCTTCAATTCTAATTATATTGTATTATTGTGTATTATCTTGCATTCTGATACTATATTTAGTAGATTAGTTTGTTTCTACTCAGATCATTACCGCTGTTTTTAATTATTTTGGGGTCCCGTTTCCCTTTTTTAGAGGCGCGGATTTTGTGAAACCCCTGTGCCCTGCTGGTCACAGAACCAGGCCGAACCAGCCCATAAAATGTTGATAGGACATAATTTTGCACAATTTGATGTTTCACTTTCAAATAGTCTTAAAATCACAGAAAATAAGAAAACAAGTAGTCTCTTTGAATAAAAATTAGAGATGATATAAATTATGAAAGTTCTACTGACAACTATGGAATAAGCTGCATATTTTTAGTGAAAATAAAATTTAGTTTGCTCATTTAAATACATTTGAATCTAATCAGAAGTTTCTGTTATATAAACCACAATGAAGCTTCAAAACATCTGAGTATGTCTGAAAGTTTAACAGAGGTGATTTCACCTTGTGGTCATGAAAATAAAAACATATTTGATAAATATGAGGCACTGTTAGTTTCTTGAATGACTGCAAAATTCATCCTTATTCAGGCATAACCCTTTACAGAGACTTATACAGAATATAAACATAAACCATACACAGATTAGGTAAATAAATAAATAAAAGCAATGATAAATCATAGTTTCTGAAGATTTTGCCTTGATGGGATGTTGTAAATCAAAACTTTACGGTCTAGTTTTTATTCAAGTGTAATAATTAAACTTTGTTTTCTGCTTGATATTTGAGTTTGGGAATATTATGTGTATTGTAGTTTAGTGTTTGTCACTGTCAGACAAATTAATAATTTACAGTTGCTTAGCAGCATGGTACAGTGGGAAACACTGTGGAAAACCAGATAAGCCAATAGCTCATGCCGAGTCTTGAAAGTAATCAGTTACAAATGTATAGAATCTTTCATGGCCCTGGAAGTCGGTGAGATGGAAACATGCTAACAGGTCTCATATCATGAATTTGCTTATGACTTCTTCAATTCAAGCATTACTTTCTTTCTCCTCCTTTTAAATTGAGTTAGTGAACCCCTTGGCATTCAGCAATACGGCTACAGTTCAGATGAAAAATCTGACTCCTTTGTTGCCTTTTTTCATGAATTTCACATTATCTCTCTGTGTTTTGCACTGTCGTACTGAAAGAAGAGGAGTGTTTCTGTCTACTTGATTTTGTAACCAAACTGGAACAGGTTGCCCAAGGAGGTTATGGATGCTCCATCCCTGGAGGCATACAAGGTCAGGCTGGATGTGGCTCTGGGCAGCTTGGTCTGGTGGTTGGTGACCCTGCACATAGCAGGGGGTTGAAACTAGATGATTATTATGGTCCTTTTCAACCCAGGCCTATGAATTCTATGATTCTATGATTTTTTAATTCTATGATTCTATGATTCTATGATTCTATGATTCTGTGATATGGCAAAAAATCCCAAATATATCTAAATTTCTCTGTCCATAACATTTTCTTTAACAGACAACAGATCTTAATGTTTTCTTCTTCATCATCATCATTATCATCATCATAGATCATCAAAAGATCTATGATCTAGAACAGATGTGTGATTTGTTTCATTAGAAAACCATCTCTGTTAAGAATGTGTTTCATTAGTATATGGTATGGAAATATCAGTGAAGATTTAAAGGTTCTAGAGCAATAAACAGGTGAAATGGAAGGGGAGTTAGTTGAGAACTGAGACTTTTTAGGCACTGTATATAAATTCAATCCTATTGCAATATAGTGTGTTATCTGGCATTCGATACCATATTTAGTAAATTAGTTTGTTTCTACTCAGATCATTGCTGCTGTTTTTAATTATTTTGGGGTCCCCTGTTTCCCTTTTCCGGAGGTGCGGATTTTGCAAAATCCCTCTGCCTCGCTAAACCAGCCAAACCAGCCTGTAAAACATTGACACAACTTTTTAATTTTTCCTCTGCATATCCTAGCAACATCTTTGTACTCTTCTTGAGTTGCCTGACATTTCTTCCAAGGATGGTAAACTCTTTTTTTTTTTTTTTCTGTTTTGTTTTTCTTCCCTTTTTCATATGTCACAGTAAAAGTTTCTTCTTCATACAGGCCAGACTTGTTACCCATTGGCTCATTTTGTGGCACAAAAGAACAGCCTTTTCTTGTGCCACTGAAATATCCTTCTTAAGGATTGTCCAGTTTTTCTTGGCCCATTTTTCATTCAAGACTATCTCCAAAGGGATTCTCCCAGCTAATGTCTTAAACAGTCCTAAGTCTACCTTCTGGAAGTTCAAGGCAGCAGTTCCTTCCTGACTTCACCAAGAATAGCTAACTCTATCATTTAATGGTTGCTACGTCCAAAGTGGTTCCCACCATGATGTCTCCCACCAGGCTCATGAAATGCTTCCTCTGGCAAACTTTCTTATCAGCTGTGTCAGAAAATTATCTTCCACACACTTCAGGAACCTCCTAGACTGCTTCCTCTCTTCTGTATTGTATTTCTAGCAAATGTCAGGTAAGTTGAAGTCCCCAATGAGAACTATGGCTATTGACTGTTTGAATTCTTCCAGCTTCTCATATATTGTTTCATTTGTGGGTTTTTTTTTTTTCATCCTAGTTGAGTGATCTACAACAAACTTCCACCATTATGTCAACATATTGGCTTTTCCTCTGATCCTCACACGTAAGGACTCAGCCTTATCATTTCTAGCTTTAAGGTCTACAACACTGAAACAAATACTGAGACAGAAAGCCACTCCATTGCCCCTCCTTTGCCCTTCCTTTCTCAAGAGTTTATAGCCCTACACTGCAGCATTCCAGTCATGACAGTGACTCTACTGTGTTTGGCTGATGATGACTAAGTCACAGATTTCCCTTTATACAATGGTTTCTAGCTTCTCCTATTTGTTGCCTGTACTCCATGCATTTGTATAAATATTCTTAGAATCACAGAATGATTTGAGTTGGAAGCGACCTTT
Organism: Tetrao urogallus; assembly: GCF_951394365.1. Lineage (NCBI taxonomy): Eukaryota > Metazoa > Chordata > Aves > Galliformes > Phasianidae > Tetrao > Tetrao urogallus. The sequence goes on from NC_136816.1 coordinate 70,341,914, forward strand.
AAGATCATGCAGTTCCAACCCCAATACTATAAGCAGGGACACCTCCCACCATGTTGCTCAAAACCTCATCCAGCCTTGAATGTTTCTATTGAGAGCACATCCACAACCTCACTGGGCAACCTGTCTCAGTGTCTCACCACCTTCACAGCAAATAATTTCTTCCTAATATCTAGTCTAAATCTACCCTCTTCCAGTTTAAAACCATTTCCTCTCATACTGTTTCTATATACTCCTATAAAAAGTCCCTCCTCAGCTTTCATGTAGGCCCCCTACAGGTACTGGAAGGCCACTATCAGGACTCCCGGAGTCTTCTCCAGGTTAAAGAAACCCAACTCCCATTCTGTCCATGCAGGGGAGGTGCTTAAGCCTTCTTATCATCTTATGGCTCTCCTCTGAATCCACTACAAAAGCTCAATGTCCTTCTTGTGTTGGAGAGCCCAGAACTGGATGCAGTACTGAAGGTGAGGTCTGACAAGAGCAGAATAGAGGGGCAGAATCACCTCCCTTGACCTGCTGGTCATGCTTCTCTTATTGCAATTCAGGATACAGTTGGCCTGCAATCCATCTGCAGTTAGTTGCAATTGGTCTGCAACCAGCTCATGTTGATGATGAGTCTTTCATCAATTGACATGCCACACTTCAGCTGGGAAAATGGTCTCATCCTCAGTCCTCGCATTTTGCATCTGGGCTCATCTCTAGCCAGCCTGGTTTTATCCTCCTTCCATTCAAACCTACTTTAAAGACTTCTCAATGAGCCCTGACTACTCCTGGGTTAGAAACCTTTTCCCCCTTTGAGGTAGGTGGACCTCCTGCCGTTGCCAGGCTGAATAAAACACTCCATGATAAACAAATAAACAAACAAACAAATAAATACATTTTTCAGATGGCACCAGCCTCCTGGCCATGTGTTGATTGGGTGGATTTTCTTATTCCTCTCAGAAATTTTTCCGGTTCCTGAGGAAAACATTGCCTGAGTTCCCACTCCTAAAATTCACGATGTAGAAGTGGAGAAGGTGGAATAGTTCACATGTTAGATACATATAATTGTACTTCTGCACTTTCCAATAATTGATTAGGTTTATCTTTCAAAAGCTTAATTGTTTTGTAGGTTTCAAAGCAGTGATAGACAATTTACACAGAGAGACGTGGTAGTTGGCAGTTTAGCTTTCTCAAGGAAGTGTTTTCTGTTCAGATATCTGTGTACCTGCTCACCTTCAGGAATCTTTCCTTTGTATCAAAACATTGTGTTTTTTATTGGCTTTGTGTTTACATATTACAATACAGAGTTCCTTCTTCACACAGCTTTTGGCAAAACAGTGTAATGTAAATTTTTGTAGACCAACACCTAAGGCACTGAAACATTCAGTGAGTTTCTTATAGTCACACACATCCTATTTAGAACAATTCAGGATAAATTTATTTCTTTATGAGTTTAATTTTAATCTCTGGACCACGTTTCCTCCACCAACATTTTTAATCTCATAAGTATGTTTCAGTGCACATTGTCCAGTACATCACATATAGCACTTTGTATAAGTCAACCGTCATTTCTTATTTTAAAATGATGATTTAATTATCACAATTTAGAAATACTTTTAAAATGTAGGGTAAATAGCAGTTACAGAAGAGACGTGAACTTCAGAACACATTCAGAGGAAGGCCACAAAAAAATGATCCAAGGGTTGGAACACCTTCCTTCCATCACAAATTGAAAGAGTTGGGGCTGTTCAGTATGGGTAACCTGATAGTGGCATTTCAGTATCGAAAGAAAGGCTACAAGAGGGAGGACAAGCTTTTTGCAGGGCCTGCTGTGATAGGACAAGTGGAAATTATTTCACGCCAAAAGAGCAGAGATTTAAATTGGATACAAGAAAGAAGTTTTTATGGTGAGTGCAATGTGGCACTGGAACAGGTTGCCCAGGGAGATGGTGAATGCCCCGTCTGTGAAGATGTCAGTCTGGATCAGATACTGAGTGACTTGATCTAATTGTAGAAGTTCCTGTTCCCTGCAGGGGAGTTGAACTAGGTGACCTTTTGGGTTTTTTCCAGATCAACAGATTCTATGACTTTTTGAAATCATCTATCAACTACAGCAAGAAAAGATTTACAATTTTTTTCAGTGGCCTCACATGAATCATGTTGATATGAAACTATGACTCCGAGCAGAGATGTTACAAAATAATTTCTACCTTATAGTCTGATTTTTAGGTAGTCTTATGTAGAGCTAGGAGTTACATTCAGTACTTAAGGGTGTCTTACAACTAGGGATTTTTTTTGATTCTATGAACTTTGTATTTCAACTTTTTCTTCTGTTTATCAAGAAGTCTCCCAGATTTTCAGCAGCAGACAAGCCTTTCACATCTAGGAGCATGGCAGATACTTTCTCAATCATCATGTCAGTTATTTCACAGATATCTCAAGTGGATATCATTTTTAATGTGATTATGTTATTGTTTTCTCTAAGTGCATTTAGGAAAGAACCAGTAAAATACCGAGTTAAGCAAAACTGTGTGACATACATTTATTGGCTGAAAACATTCTTTAATGTCTTAACCTCAATACTTACCTAGCTACTTATTTTGTTGAGATTTAGGTAAAAGACCACTTATATTTGTATTTACGTTATAAAAGTACAGAGGTAATTCTTTGAGAGCCTCAGAGTAACAAGTATCGTTAGAAAAGCTTAAAAAAAAAAAGAGAGGAGAGGAGAGGAGAGGAGAGGAGAGGAGAGGAGAGGAGAGGAGAGGAGAGGAGAGGAGAGGAGAGGAGAGGAGAGGAGAGGAGAGGAGAGGAGAGGAGAGGAGAGGAGAGGAGAGGAGAGGAGAGGAGAGGAGAGGAGAGGAGAGGAGAGGAGAGGAGAGGAGAGGAGAGGAGAGGAGAGGAGAGGAGAGGAGAGGAGAGGAGAGGAGAGGAGAGGAGAGGAGAGGAGAGGAGAGGAGAGGAGAGGAGAGGAGAGGAGAGGTTCTTGATGATTTGTCTACTCGGTCAAATCTAGGTCCTCTGGATCAGCTTACATGATCTGACCCTGTTTGACCAGGTAGATTGGACCAGCTGATCTCCAGAGATCTTCCACCCTTAGTATTTCTGTCATTTATTTACAGAAGCTACTGCATAAATTTATTAACATCTAATTAATGATTTAATAATATAAGATGATCACATATTTATGAATCATGATTTAAAAAAAAAAAAAATTACCTGGATTTCACTGTTTGATACTATGTTATCATTAAGAGGAAATATATTGCAATCATTGAGCTGATAATACTCAGTTTTCTGTAAGAAATAATGTCCATAAAGGCTGCATTATCTTTCTAAGACTGGGCTTTAGACATATCTTTCCTTTTTTTCCTTTCTAAAATCATTCTCTAGGCTCTCACACAACTTTGGTTGTGTCTACTAATACTAAAAACTTAGGGAGTTCTTTCTGATTTGGGTTGTGGGGGGAAAAAAAAAAAAAAAAGCTGATCTGTTATTCAGAATTTAGTAGTAACTGGAAGACCACGTTAAGATTTTACTACATTGTTACTGAAGTATGTGATTATAAATTTATATACATTTAATTTCTAAACAAAAAAAATAATAAAAAAAATCAACAAAAACAAATAACGGTTTTGGAATAGAAAGATAACGATTAAGTGGTGATAAGGAATGTTATGTTACTCAGTCATGTATAACTGTAACACAGGAAGATGCACTAAGCATGTAGAGCAGGTCCAACCCACAGAATCATATGTAAACTAGCACCATCAAAAAGGGTTGAGTCTTAGTAACTGGGTACTCTTTTCCGGAAGGCACGGAGACCGTTTGCCACCCAGATAATGTCTTCAGAGAGGTTTGCTGTCTTCCAGGGGCATGTGTCAGAGATGTTCAGAACATTCTACTGCATCTGATAAAACAAGATGACTACACTTGCTTGTCATTCAGTTATGGTTATGCTGCAAATAGTAAGCTACATAATATTAAAAAGGACTTTGTATCCCTTGGAAAGTCACTGAAGGGATCAGGATCTCAAGTGGTGTTCTCTGTCCTCCCTGGGGTGGCAGGGTCCCGGAAAGAGGGAGGAGAATAAACTACTTGCTTTGGGATCAAAATTTTGGATACTATGATCTTGGGCAGGCCTTTGAGAGACCACGTATCTACTGTCAGATAGAATGCAACTAAGCAGATGGGACAGAAGAGATCTGAGGAGCAGGCTGACTGGCTTGATTTGTAATCAAGCTTTAAACTAGATTTGATGGGGAAGCAATGGAGTTCCTTGTGATGGAGAAGGGCCTAGTAATGCTGCCTTTTTAACAAACTGTAGAGGAAAGCCTCTCAAATGTTCAGCTAGATCATCTGAGGACTCCTCAGAGAAGATAACATTGCCAATAGCCCTCCATCCCTCTAGAGATACTTGCACCTTCTGCTTCCCAAAAGTGCCTATATACCAATGCATACAGGATGGGAAATAAACAGGAAAAATTAGGTATCTGTGTGTGATCAAAGGGCTGTGATTTCATTGCAATCACAGAAACACAGCGGAACAGCTCACATGACTAGAATGTTCCCATAAATGGCTATGTCCTCTTAGGAAAGACAGGCTGACGAGGTGAGGGGTCAGAGCTGCTCTTTACATTGAGAGAGCAACTAGAACATACTGAGCTCCATCTGGGGGAGGATGATGAACAAGTGGAGAGCTTGCAGGTAAGAGTTAAGGGGTGGGCTAACGTACTGATACTGTTGTGTGCGTGTACTCCTCATGAGGAGTAGGAAATTGGTGAGGCCTTCTGCAAAGAGCTGGAAGTAGCCTCACGATCCTGGCACTTGTTCTTACAGGATACTTTAATCATCTTGATATTTGCTGGATAAGCAAAACATACAAGGTGCAGGCAGTTCCAGTGATGCGTTGATAGCTTTCTGATACAAGGGGTGGAGAAGCTGACGAGGAGGGGTGTGCTACTTGATCTTGTTTTTACTAAAAAGTAAGGACTGGTCAGGGATGTGATGACTAGGGAAAGCTTGGGATGCATATATAATAGGCTGTTTATCTTACTTTTCTTCTGCTGAGAAGTGATCTGTGCCATGGAGTACATCCACATCATAGCTATAGTAAAACTACTTGTACTTTACTGGTGTAGTTCTTGCTCTTTTTATTGTGCATATGCCTCAATTGACTAAACACAATTTTAGGACTGGCTTAGTATATTTGGATGCTCTAAGGAATAATTTGATAAAAGTCCCTCAAAGCAGTACGGACTGCAATGGATAACATTTATGTGTCTTACAAACAATGCAGAAAGTTAGTTGCTTATATCTTAGCTTGTCATATTATCTAGTAAGCTGACTATAAACTTCTTTTTGTAGTGAATAGTGATGAGAAGTTATGTTTAAGATGCGACCCTTTGAATTTTTATTTTTTTTTGTTCATATTAATATAAGGCAGTTCATTGACTCCTACACTCACTTTGTTCTAACAGCACATTTAATCCTTGCTCATCTTCTCTCTCTTATTGTCCATCCCAACAAAATAGTGGAGGGAAGCATACCTGGTCTTATTTTAAGGCCTGACGTACCCAAGGGCTGTATGAATGACAAGAAAAAGTACCAGTTTCCTTTGATAAGCATTTCAGCTTTTTGTCAGGGGAGGGACGAATCAGGAGGATTAGGGAAAATAAACTGAATTGTTTTACACATTAATACATGTGTGCTTGGCTGGTGCACTACAAGAGAGATTGCCTGTGGGCTGTTTTATGCACCAACTGTTTGGGGAATCATGTTTTGTTGTTCTTGTTGCTTTTTATCCCTTTCCTCCTCTTCAATTCAAGTTTATGGATTACTGTACTTTATATGATTCAGTGTAAGGGAAAAGGGAGGTATGAAATCATTTATTTATCTATTTGCTTATTCAGCTTCTCTTCATCACCTTATTCATCCCTTAGGAATACGGAGGGAGTGTAATGGCAATGACTGTGTGCAAAGAAAATAAACCTGGAGTACCACAGAGAGGGACTGAGAGTGCTTAATGGAATCTTTAGAACATACTTCTCAGCTATTTTACACAGAAGTTATTCAGGGAAGGAAGGAATTCATTCTTCCTGAAGAAGGAATTTCTCATAATCCAAGACAAAATAGGAATAGGAATGAGAATAGGAATAAGAATAGGAATAGGAATAAGGAATAGGAATAGGAATAGGAATAGGAATAGGAATAGGAATAGGAATAGGAATAGGAATAGGAATAGGAATAGGAATAGGAAAGATAAGTGGTGTTATCTGGAAAACATCGGAGCATAACTGCCTCTTTACCTACTCTGTCTCAGCAATATAGGCTCACTTTTTTACCTCTGTATCTCACATCTTTTAGCTGTTTTACTTTTAACTATAGGAGATTGCTTAATCTTAAAAGTATACTGAGGATACCCTGGCTTTCTTTAAGTTCATCCAATTTTCTTGCTAATCTTGAGAAATTAATTAAGAGTAGAACTTTTCTCCTTCTCTCTTGCCATTTAAGAAAGTTTTGGTGAATTCACACTGTCTTACAGAAATACTCATTATTACTTCATACCAAAGTATGTTCTGTGCATCAAAATGCACATTTCCAAGGAAAATCATCAGACATAGGCAATGTTATAATTAACTACTGTAGCTGAGGAGTGGTATAAGTATCACTGGTTACTAATCACAATTCAAACAGAATATTTTATGATGTTGCGTACACATTTAACACATTTTAATAGGACAAGGGGAAATGGTTTCAAACTAAAAGAGAGTAGATTCAGACTGGATATAAGGAAGAAGTTTTTTACAATGAAGTTGGTGAGGCACTGGAACAGGTTGCTCAGTGGGATGATAGGCAAAGATCAAGTTCACAGCTGCCTGAGGAACCTGAACATTCATAATTACACAGAATCAGAGAATCACAGAATGGCCAGGGTTGGAAGGGACCTCAAGGATCATGAATCTCCAACCCCCCTGCCACATACAAGGCCACCAACCTCCACATTTAATACTAGATCAGGCTGCCCAGAGCCCCATCCAGCCTGGCCTTGAACACCTCCAGGGACGGGGCATCCACAACCTCTCTGGGCAGCCTGTTCCAGCATCTCACCACACTCTCTGTAAAGAATTTGCCCCTGACATCCAACCTCAATCTCTCCTCCCTCAACTTAAAATCATTTCCCCTGTCTTTCAAAGAGTTGATTCACTTCTGGTATGTAGGCTCCCTTTAGGTATTGAAAATCTGCAATGAGGTCACCCCGCAGCCTTCTTTTCTCCAGGCTGAACAAGCCCAGCTCCCTCAGCCTGTCTTCATAGGGGAGGTGCTCCAGTCTCCTGGTCATCTTCGTGGCCCTCTTCTGGACTCTCTCCAACAACTCCTCCGGTCCAAGTGCAAAACCTTGCACTTTGCCGTGTTAAACCTTATCAGGTTCACATGGGCCCACCTTGCTAGCTTGTTGAGGTCCCTCTGAATGGCATCCCTTCCTTCTACTGTGTCAACCATACCACTCAGCTTGGTGTCGTCAGCAAGCTTGCTGATGGTGCACTCGATTCCATCATTGATGTCATTAATAAAGATGTTAAAGAGCACAAATATATGTTAAAGAGCATAAATAATTTTATGAATCCTGATTAGATGCATCCCAGAGTCCTGAGGAAACTGGCTGACTTAGTCGCCAAGTCACTCTTGATGACTAGATAGAAGGAAGAATGTTTTTAAGGGTGATGAACTGAAAAGGGAAAGGAAATGTATAACCCGTCGTTGGAGACATTCAAAGTCTGGAGAACCAGGCTCACAGAAACCTCGACCACAAACATCAAGTTGTAGATGGAGGAAAAGGGTCGAAAAAGTAACTGATCTTTTGTCCTCAAGATTAAAAAATTACGATTGTCTTGATATAGACATTAAAATGAACTTATTTTTTAATGTATTTAAAATCAAGCAGCTTCCCCTCATGTTAAATTTTCCCATATTATTTTATATTTTGTTTTCTTTGTGTATACTGACCAATAAAATGTAATTTGAACAAGAAGAAAATACTCACCATAATCCAAAATTCTTAGACACCTTTGTCATGGTTCTATGTTTTCTGTTTTTTGGGTTTCAGTATTCCACATCAAAACATCATGTAGTGTACGGGGTATTAAAGTTTTAATGCCTCAATCCCAGGTACCTATCCCTGTACATTACAGAAGTCACAGGATCTGGCCCTTCCAGGTGGGGGGGGCGCTCTCTTGCTGCCTTGCAGTGGGTGCTGGAGGGTGCTTTCCTGGCCGTTCCAAGCTTTTCAGGTTTGAATCGGTCCCGGGAACTCTCTCATCTTGTCTGATTTATTAATCTCAATTTCAATTAAATTGTATATATTGTGTTATCTTGTATTCTGATATAGTAAAATAAGTTTTCCTCCATAGATTGTTGCTGCTGTTCTTTTACTCCCTTCGTTCCTTCCCATGTTTTGTGGGACTGGGGTCGGGGGGGGGGAGGGCAGAGGCCTGTCGCCCCTGTCACGGATGTAGATTGATCTAGTCAACTCCGTGATAGATTGTGGTGGAGAATAACGGCATAGCTTTTTTTTAGCTTTTAGAACGAATCTCTTTTTCTCTCTGCTCTTAGAGAGCTTCGTTAAGGAAAACCTGACCTTCAAAGATTAGGCGTACTGCCAGTATTCTGGGATATTTGTAAATTTTGAACTACTTAGTCTGGGTAGTGCCTTTTTTTCTTTTTTTTTTTTCCCCTCCTCTTGTTAGCTTCAATTCATTATCCCCTTTTTAGCAGGCACCAGCGATGAACCCATTTGTTATTGTGGGGGTGCTGTGTAAAGGATTAAAAGCAATGGTGTTACTCACAACCTACTGGCCAATAATCCAGCTCACACTTGTGTGTTGTGGAATAGCGTCCATATATAACTACCTAATGCCACTGATGGAGACACCTATGTTTTACCTATATGCAATGTGGTATGATTTGAATTTTGACATTTACATCCCAGAAGGAATGGCTAATTTCACAAACAACTACATCCCAAATGGAATAGCTAATTTTACAAACAACACGATGTTCAGACCAGTCTCTGGGTTTTCTTCTCAGTTTGTCAAATGTTTTTTGAATCCTGAATTAATACTCATGTTGGTGTGCGTGTCATCAATTTTCCTGAATGTATTCCAATGCATTCGTAATAAGGAGAAGGAGTCTCCTCCAAAACTAGAGAATGACGACTGGCAGGGGATATGGAGAGGTTTAGGAAAGGTCTTAGAAGCATGGGGACCCACAGTGTCATGGGATTTTACTCTTGAACACCTGTGGGATCCTGAGAAACTAAGCCAGTATTTGAGTCAGGGACGATGTGTCTTACATAAATCTAAGGAGGTACAACTTATTTGGGGTTTGGCTTGTGCTTACCATGCCCTATATAATACCATTCTGAAGAGAGAGAGTTTCCCAGCTGAGGTTCAATCCAAAGGGGAAAATCTCCAAGTCAAATCTAATCAATTACAGGAGACTCCAGTAACAATACCAGTTGCTCCTGCGGAGGGCAAGAAATGGAAACGTTCACGTCTTGAACGAAAAAGAGAAGAAGAGGAGGAGGAGGAGGTAGGAGGAAGATCCAGGCGAGGGACCCTCCTCAGAACCACCACCATCGCGAAAGGCAAAAGGGAAAACTAAGAGACATGCAGAAGAGAGTGATGAGGAGGAAGTCTCTATTACTACTCGCCGGTCTGTAAAGATGATTGAAATCCAAGGTTCAAAAAAGGAGTTTACACGGCGCCCGAATGAAACTCTTGTCTATTGATAGAGGAATTAGTCAATGTTTGGATGAGGCTGCCACTCTCTGGGAACGAGTGTTAATAGCCATGAAGGAAAAGTATCCCTTCAAAAATGGCTGGAAGATTCCGATGAAAAAATGGGATACAGTTGAAAGAGGTATTCAGTATTTGAGGGAAATAGTTGTGGTGGAAATGTTGTATGACCCTAACTTTGTTCCTCACCACCCATGCCAAGACCACAACTCTGAAAAAGTGAGGACGACGCCCGAGATATGGCAGAAACTCGTGACAGCAGTACCGAATAAATATGCCACTACACTAATGTCAGAATGTGACGGATACAAGGAACAACAGAGAACACCCTTAGTTTATTAATTAATTCTTACGCTCCAAAACTATGAACAGTTGCTATCCCCAACTCATGCTGCTGTTGCCACTATCTCCCAAATGACGGACCAACTGAATAAAGTGCGAGAGCAAGTGTCTCAACTGATTAACCATGACAAACCTGTAGCAGTATCAAAGACGCTTCATGAAGATCAGGATAATCAAAAGAGTCTAATGAAGGAGATGAAGGAGATGATGAAATTTATGCGAGCCCACCTAACTAAAGACGATGAACCTTCCTTCTCACGTGCACCATAAAAAATCTCAGCTGTTAGAGGCAAACGCTCTCCAGCTCAAGTAAGGGATAATACACCGCGAATTGTCTTATAGTATTACCTACATGACCACGGAGAAGACATAGGGAAGTGGCACCATGAACCTACTCCTGTACTTTGAGCACGGGTGAAAGAATTACAAGGCAGAACAACCACCAGTGTAGTTGCTCCAGTTACCACAGGTAATGAATAAAGGGGCCCTGCCCTCAGTCGGGGGGGGAAAGGGATAATAGAGTATATTGGACTGTGTGGATTCGATGGCCTGGCACATCAGAACCACTGAAATATAAGGCCCTGGTGGACACTGGTGCACAGTGCACTCTGATGCCCTCGAGTCACCAAGGGACGGAATCAATCCATATTTCTGGAGTGACCGGGGGCTCTCAAGAATTGACTGTGTTGGAGGCTAAGATAAGCCTCAGTGGTCAGGACTGGCAAACACATCCTATTGTGACAGGCCCAGGGGCTCCATGCATACTAGGTATTGATTATCTCAGAAGGGGGCATTTTAAGGATCCTAAGGGGTATCGATGGGCCTTTGGAATAGCTGCTGTGGACACAGACAACATTAAGCATCTGTCTGTTTTGCCTGGCCTGTCAGAAGATCCGTCTGTTGTGGGGCTGCTGCGAGTAAAAGAGCAGCAGGTACCGATTGCTACAAAAATGGTGCACAGGCGGCAGTACCGCACCAACAGGGATTCCTTGCTCCCCATTCATAAGTTGATTCGTCAACTAGAGAGCCAGGGAGTGATCAGCAAAACTCACTCGCCTTTTAACAGCCCCATATGGCCAGTGCGTAAAGCCAGTGGAGAATGGAGGCTGACAGTGGACTACCGTGGCCTGAATGAAGTCACACCCCCACTGAGTGCTGCTGTGCCGGACATGTTAGAACTCCAGTATGAACTGGAGTCAAAAGCAGCCAAATGGTATGCCACCAATGACATTGCTAATGCCTTCTTTTCCATTCCTTTGGCCAAAGAATGTAAGCCACAGTTTGCTTTCACATGGAGGAGCATTCAGTATACCTCGGACTGTTTGCCCCAGGGGTGGAAACACAGCCCGACCATTTGCCATGGGTTGATCCAAACTGTATTGGAACAGGGCAGTGCTCCTGAGCACCTGACATCATTGTGTGGGGCGATACAGCAGAAGAAGTCTTTACAAAAGGAGAACGAATAATCCAAATTCTTCTGAGTGCTGGTTTTGCTATTAAGCGAAGCAAAGTGAAAGGACCTGCCCAGGAGATTCAGTTCCTAGGTATAAAGTGGCAAGATGGCCGTCGCCACATCCCGACAGATGTGATTGACAAAATCACTGCTATGTCTCTACCCAGTAGCAAAAGAGAGACACAATCCTTTCTGGGTGCAGTGGGCTTTTGGAGAATGCATGTTCCAAACTACAGCCTCATTGTAAGCCCCCTTTACCATGTGACGCGAATGAGAAATGAGTTTACATGGGGCCCTGAGCAGCAGCAGGCTTTTGAACAGATTAAACAGGAGATAGCCCGTGCTGTGGCCCTAGGGCCAGTACGGACGGGACAGGGTATAAAGAACATCCTCTATACCACTGCTGGAAAGAACGGTCCCGATAGTTTGTGGCAAAGAGCATCAGGAGAGACACGAGGCTGACCCCTGGGATTCTGGTGTCGAGCTTACAGGGGGTCAGAAGGGGGCTACACTCCAATTGAGAAGGAGATCTTAGCCGCTTATGAGGGCGTTTGGGCTGCTTCTGAAGTAGTCGGTACTGAAACACAGCTCCTGCAAGCACCTCGACTGCCAGTGTTGAACTGGATGTTTAAAGGAAAGGTTCCCTCCACCCATCATGCTACTGATGCCACTTGGAGTAAGTGGATTGCACTGCTTACACAATGAGCACGGATGGGGAACCTCAGCCGTCCAGGAATCCTAGAGGTCATCATGGACTGGCCTGAAGGTAAAAAGTTTGGAACACCACCAGGAGAAGAAGTATCACGTGCTAAAGAGGCCCCACCATACAATGAACTACCAGAGAATGAAAAGAAATATGCCCTGTTCACAGATGGATCGTGTCGTATTGTGGGGAAGCATCGCAGGTGGAAATCTGCTGTGTGGAGCCCCACACAACAAATTGCAGAAGCCACTGAAGGGAAAGGAGAATCAAGCCAATTTGCAGAGGTAAAGGCTGTCCAACTGGCCTTAGATGTCGCTGAACGGGAGAGGTGGCCAATGCTCTATCTTTACACTGACTCGTGGATGGTAGCAAATGCCTTATGGGGGTGGTTACAGCAGTGGGAGCAAAATAACTGGCAAAGAAGGGTAGACCTATTTGGGCTGCTGAACTGTGGAAAGACATTGCTGCCCGAATAAAGAATATGGTTGTGAAGGTGCGCCATGTAGATGCTCATGTGCCCAAGAGTCGGGCTACTGAAGAACTGCAAAATAACCATCAGGTAGACCGAGCTGCCAGAATTGAGGTGGCTCAAATAGACCTGGACTGGCAGAACAAGGGTGAATTATTTCTAGCTCGGTGGGCCTATGAGACCTCAGGTCATCAAGGGAGAGATGCAACATACAAATGGGCTAAAGACCGAGGGGTGGACTTAACTATGGATGCCATTGCACAGGTTATTCATAACTGTGAAACATGCCATCACCAAACAAGCCAAGAGGATGAAACCTCTCTGGGAGGAAGGGCGATGGCAAAAGTACAAATATGGGGAGGCATGGCAGGTTGATTATATCACCTTGCCACGATCTCGCAATGGTAAGCATTATATGCTTACTATGGTGGAGGCAACCACTGGGTGGCTCGAAACATATGCAGTACCCCATGCTACCGCCCGAAACACCATACTGGGTCTCGAGAAACAAGTCCTGTGGCGACATGGCACCCCAGAAAGGATTGAGTCAGATACTGGGACTCATTTAAAAAATTCTCTTGTAAATACTTGGGCCAAAGATCATGGCATTGAGTGGATTTACCATATTCCCTACCATGCACCAGCCTCTGGTAAAATTGAACGATAAAATAGATTGTTAAAAACAATGCTAAAAGCACTGGGTGGTGGAACATTTAAGCACTGGGGGAAGTATTTGGCAGAAGCCACCTGGTTAGTCAATACCAGAGGATCTATCAATCGTGATGGTCCTAACCAATCCAGTTCCCTACATACCGTAGTGGGAGATAAAGTCCTTGTTGTACATGTAAAGAACATGTTAGGAAAGGCAGTTTGGGTTCTTCCAGCTTCTGGAAAGGGCAAACCTCTCCATGGTACAGTTTTTGCCCAGGGACCAGGATCCACTTGGTGGGTAATGCAGAAGAATGGGGATGTCCAATGTGTACCACAGAGAAACTTGATGCCGGGGGAGTGCAGTTAGTAATTTTATGTATATGTATATAGCCATGTGTGTGTAATGCATTTTAATCATTTTTTTGTTTGTTTGTATATATGTATATATATTTTAAGCATGATGTGATGATATAGAATAAGGGATGGAATGCCATGGTTCTATGTTTTTTGTTTCTGGGTTTCAGTATTCCACATCAAAACATCACGTAGATTACGGGGTATTAAAGTTTTAATGCCCCAATCCCAGGTACCTATCCTGTACATTACAGAAGTCATCTGGCCCTTCCGGGTGGGGGGGGCGCTCTCTTGCTGCCTTGCAGTGGGTGCTGGAGGGTGCTTTCCTAGCCGTTCCAAGCTTTTCAGGTTTGAATCGGTCCCGGGAACTCTCTCTCTCTCTCATCTTGTCTGATTTATTAATCTCAATTTCAATTAAATTGTATATATTGTGTTATCTTGTATTCTGATATTATAGTAAAATAAGTTTTCCTCCATAGATTGTTGCTGCTGTTCTTTTCCTCCCTTCCTTCCTTCCCATTTTTTGTGGGACTGGGGTGGGGGGGGGAGGGCAGAGGCCTGTTGCCCCTGTCACGGATGTAGATTGATCTAGTCAACTCTGTGACAACCTTTAACGTCAGGGACACTCTTATTATTTAATTTAATATCATCATAGAACAAGACTTTCACTGAATATCATATATTCTTGCATAGAGTTGTCCCAATTTTCAAGTTGAGGAAAGAGACAGTTTAACATAAAGATTATTTTTAAAACAGGAATGAATACACACACTAACTCAAATCTTTGGGTAACTTGGGAAAATTTGCCTGTGGTAAGTATGCAGAAAGAATAAAGAGGGTGCAAAACTCTACCTAATGCCAGTGAATTTACTGAAGGTTATCATGGGTGCATGGTAAATTTTGTTGATCAATAATATGAGCTGAATTTCCCAGCTGTCACTACCGCTAATTAATAGACCAAAGCAATCACTAGCTATCCCCATTCTTTTGGATAATTCACAGGTAGATTCACATCTGAACTCCACTGTTTGAGACGACCTCTATAAAGAATTTTATCATACTGAAATCCAGTTGTGCTAGTTGACTTCTTTCCTGACTAATGGAATGTTGCAAATATATTTCTAGCAGGAAAAATGCTATGTGGCCACCTGCAGCTTTCTGTCAAGACTTTAAAAAGAAATACCAACTGTGCTATAATAAGAAATCAGCTTGCCAAAACATTACAAAAAGCCAGAGCTTCCAACTCACTGAAACTCTACTTAAGTTATTATATGCTTGAATGGCCCCTGGAACAACAGATAGCTGTGCAATTAATGCAAACCTTGTCATCTTTCTCCACCTCCCTTGTCTCTGTGGAGGCCAGTAATGAGGCTCCTTTAGACAAAGAATGCGTGCAAAGCCCTGACAAACCACCTTCGTGTGCAAAAAATAAAAAAAATAAAAAATAGCTAAAGGGAATCACAAAAAACATGGCTTCAGTTATAAACAATGTCATCTTTCCTCCTCTATATGTATATGCAACTTTGGATTTTGAAGTTACTTTGCGCTGAGAGGGAAGAATGCGTGCTTAAGTATCTATCTCTGAAAGTATCTTTCTAAGGGAACCACATTCAGTTTTGAGTAACAAAGCAACAAAGTCACAAAAAAGCACGAAGTCCCAAGTAAGATCTGTTCTATGTCAAGTGGAATAATTACATTCTAAATAAGAACATATTGGTTGGTAAAATATTTTCTAGTGAATCCTCAGAAAAACAGAGCCAACTAAATTCCAGAAACTTACAAATGTTATTTAAAGCCAGTAATTAAAACTTAAGGATGACTTTCTGAACTACCTAATTTTGAATTATGCAACTTTAGAATAGACTTATTTCATATACTAATCACATTCTTTATTCACTCTCTTCTTGCACAACTCTTTTTATAGAGCTCTACTTTGCAAATTACTCCATTGTGCAATTGACCTCAACTCTAGAAAATGCTGTCTTTTTCAAATATTCTACCTTGGACTTTTTAGTTTGAGGACGTTATTCCCTGTAATACTATCATTAGCCATCTTAAATAGTTCCTCTAGCAATTTCATGTTATAAAGTATTTATAGACAGTTACCATCACATTTATTTCCTGAAAGAGGTTCTTATAGCTTTGTAGAATCGAAGATTAAGAAGCCAGAAGGGACCATTGTGAGTATCTCATCTGACCTCCTTCGTAAGAGAAGTCATAGTACTTCCCTGAATTAATTCTATTTGAACTAGAATATATACATATATTTCTATATATGGAATATTTCTACCTAAACATTTTAAACATTTCTGGAATAAATGAATCTACAAAAATACCAGTTTATTGCCATCATTGTTATTAAAAAAAAAGAAAAAAAAAAAAAAAAAGAAAAAAAAAAGCTTCTTTCTAGTCTGAATTTTTGCAGCATTGAGTCTAGATTAGCACAATACAATTATATTATACAGATAATAAACCAAATTATAATACTGGAGGTAAGAGAAGGTCTCAAAGTTTTAATTTGAGATTGATTTTCGAATCCAGGTTGGCGAGACATGACAATAAAGGTATTCAAAAGAGTTAAGTCAATTTCAAGTATCTGTGTGATCCTGAGCAAGGTTTCTAGTCTACTTTCTGGCCTAATGTTTGGCAAAATCCATCCCATTGTAAGAGAAGAGTAAATCTGAGGCCACTTCACAACACTGAGGATAGACAGTCTGTAAAAGCAAGAATGATATGCATCCCAGGGTCCTGAAGTATCTGGCTGACGGGTTGCCAATCCACTCTCCATCATATTTGAAAAGTTGTTAAAAAAAAAAAAAGAATAAAAAGAGAAACTTCATTACCATTATTAAAAAAAGAAAGCAGGACCTGAGAAACCACAGGCTGGAGATCTTCACCTTTGTGCCTGGGATGATCATGAAGCAGATCATTTCAAAAGAGATATTAAGACACATGTGAGATGAGGAGGTGATCTGAGACTGCCAGCATGGCTTCATCAAGGGAAGATCATGCCTTACTGATCAGTCTGCCATCTATGATGGAGTGGCAACATTAATGAATAAAGAAAAAGCTGCTGATGCCATCTACCTGGACTTGTGCAAGGCTTTTGGCATCATGCTATATCATATTGTCGTCTACAAATTGAAGAGATAAGCATTTGAAGTCTGGGCTATATGGTAGGTAAAAAATTGGTTGAATGGTTGCAGTCAGAGGGTTATGATTAATGGATCCATGTATAGGTGAAGGTCAGTCTTGAGCTGTATCCTCCAGGGGTCATTTTTTTGGGACAATGCTATTCAACATCTTTATCAACTCATTAGACTCTGACACTGAATGTAACCTCAGCAAGTTTGCTGACAATACCAAGGTGAGTGGTGTAGTTGAGACAATAGAAGAAAGGGATGCCATTCAGAGGAACCTGGCCAGACTTGAGAAGCAGACCCACAAGGGTATAATGAAATTCAGCAAAGTCAAGTGCAAGGTGTTGCACTTGGGTAGGGGCAATTCCAGATATGTACCTGAATTAACTGGGAGAAGAGCAACATTGCAAAGAAGGGGGTCCTGATGGAAAGCTGAACATGAGCCAGCAGTATGCTCTTGCAGCCCAGAAGACAGACTACATCCTAGACTGCAACAAAAGAAGGGTGCTCAGTAGGGAAAGGGAGGTAATTTTCCCCTTCTTCTCTGGATGGAGTGGATCCAGAGGAAGGTTATGATCATGATCAGAGGGCTGGAAAAATCGAGGTAATTGAGGAAGGGACTGAGGAAGGCACATCTCCAGGCCCCATTTGGGGAGGCTTCTTCCAATGCATGCTATTCTATGACTCTAACTCATCCCATTAATATTTTGGAGATAAAGTGTTCCTTTTGATTTGCGAGTTCTCATATTGTTGAAAAAAGGGTTAGAAGCACATAGGAATATTTACTATAAAGCAGTATGTCTTGAGAGTCTGGGTTAGGCACTCAGATATTTCCATTTTGGCATCTCAGCACTACTGTACATACTTTCTCAGTAACTCAATCTCCTGTGTGTCAACTAAAGCATTCTCTCAGTGTCACATCCAGAGATGCAACTTAGGACTAAGTAATTCATATCTGTGAAATATTTAGAGACGTTTTAGTGAAACTTACAATGCATTAACATTATAGACAGTCAGTTTTCTTCTCCTGCTTCAAATGTTTGTTAAAGCTATTTTCAATCATTAAAATATAATGAAGTTTCAAGAGTTGTATCTTTAATGTTCTTAGTTGCAGCCCTTATCGCTTCCCTTTGAATTACACTACCTGCTTATGATCATATAGTATTACCTATTTAGAAGCATCAGAGTGCTATAAGAATGGACTAAAAATAAAGGTGCCACTGCAGCCGTAATATGGAATGGCACATTTTGAAACTGTTTATACTTGTTTTGTGTAACCTGAGATCGGGAATTTCATCTGTTACAGAACATCAACTTGCTAAGCACAAATCTTTCCCTGCCAAAAAAATCACTACTTGAAGCTGTAATCTTGAACAAGATGAAATAAATAGAATGGATGTGAGCCTAATGAAGGTACAGGAATTCATAGAGCTGTGTCTGTATTAAAAATGAAGAATGTTAGGAAAGGCACACTAAACAGCAGAGCAGAATTCAACTTCTTGCTCATTTCATGAAGACAAGGTAAGAAGCAGCATAAAAATATTTTGGGGTGAATTCAACTCTGCAGCTTTCATTTTTCCCACTGGACTGCTTCAGAGCCTTTCCCTAATTGAGGGGGAGGGGTGGAGGGGAGAAAGGAGAGGGGAGGAGTGAACAGGAGAAGGGAATTAAAAATTAAAAATACACAAAAAGCATTAAAATGCAGATTAAAATGGCCTTTTGAATATTTTCACAAAATCTTCATTTGAAAATTGTTGTTTGCCTTCTTTCAGGGAGCAATAAGGTGCTTCAGTTTAACTTAAACAGATCATCCAGAGAGGCTGTAGAGTCTTTTCTGGAGATATTCAAAGCTCTTCTGGATGAGATCCTGGACAATATGCTCTAGATGACTCTGCTTGAAGCACAAGGTTTGGACTGGGTAATCCTAAGTAGGACCCTCAAACCTCAAACATTCAGTGATTCTGTGATTCTAATCTACTGAATTTGAATGTGAGGTTGTCATCATAAGATTCTTGATATCAATATAAGAAAACATAATTCATCTCATCCTAAGGTAGGGATCTACAGTATATGAACTTACTTCCTTTAGTCATGCTTCTATATCCACTCATTAGAGTTTTCAAACAATGAAGTCAGATACAGACATCATGTTGTATGTATTTGGAATTAGATTACATGAATCCCAATCCTATTTTTTTCTAGAAGACTTTTATGTAGAAATATAGCAGGAATTCCCCCAAATTAATAGATACTCAAGACAAAATATGATCTGCTGCACCTATCTTCTTACTGTTGATTTCATCTGGAGAAAAATGTTTACTTTTCATTTTCAGTATCAAGCACTATGGACTGTATGGACTGTATGCATCAAATATCTATCAAATATCAAATATCAAGTATCTATCAAATATAGAATCAGAATCATAGACTCAAGGTTGGAAAAGACCTCTAAAACAATCCAGTCCAATCTTAAAATCCTCCAGAATCTGTCCAGTTGACCAGGAATACTGATAGATGATGGGAAGTGTCTTGGCTATCAACTCTGCCATCTCACTCAGCACCCTCAGGTGGATCTCATCCAGCATCATGGACTTGTGGCTGTCCAGGTGGAGCAGCAGGTGTCCATGTTTTCATCTGTTTCCATCTGAATCTTGGGGGGGTTATTCTTCTCATCTGAGATGTTCAGGTCAGGGTAAGAGTACCCCACAGATAATTCATCTGCCTTTTAAAGACAGATGTAAAGAAGGCACTGAGAACTTCTTCTGCTTATCCTCACTGCTCACATTCTCTAGCACATCCAGTAAAGGATGAAGATTCTCCTTAACCATCTTCTTACAGTTAATATATTTGTAAACAAACTTCTTGTTTTGTTTTACCCCAATGACAATGTTGAGTTCAAGATGGGCTCTTCCGTTTCTAATTTTCACCCTGCACATACTAACAACTTTCTACCCGCGTTGAGTTGTCCATTCCTTCTTCCTCAGGAGGTAGATTATTTTTTCTCCTGGAGCCTCACAGGAAAAGCTCCCTGTTCATCTGCACCAGTCTTCTTCCCCACCTATGCATCTTCTGGCACAGAGGCATAACCTTCTCTTACACCTTTAAGACTTCCTTCTTGAGGAGTGACCAATCTTCCTAGACCTCTTCACCCTTCAGTACTGAATCCCCAGGGAGTCTCCCTATGAATGTCCTGGACAGTTCAAACTCCACTCTCAGCTGTTCAAAGTCCATCTTAAATTGTATGAATATGTAAGTTACAAGTGTGTAAAATAATTTTCCTTTTCACTAAATTCAGACACAGGTTGGAACAAACTGTAACAGCATGTGCAAGTAAGACTTCGTGATTGTTTAGTTATATTGATTTGGTTACATGTAATTGAGTATACATTAGACTGAATGTGATGCAGAGCATTCATGTGTGACTAAATTCTAAAATGTGTGATAAGCATTAGAAACATTAAATTGCATTTTGTTATTATTGTACCAGTTAAGAGTTAATATATATCACTGTTATCTATTTCTAAGATACAAGTATGTTCCTTTTGAGCAAATCTAACTATTCTTAGATATTAACAATATTCTCACAAATTTAATTTTCTTCTTCTTCAGTGAAAAATATTTTTATTAGCTCTAAATTTAATCTCAGAGTAATTGGCATTGATTGACTGGGTGTCACGGAGTTAACTAGATCTATGCCCGTGTCAGCGGGGCAGCAGGCCCTTGGACCCCCTCCCTGGCCCCACAGAATGGGAAGGAAAAAGGAAAAGGGATCGGGAGATGGGAACTGGGCTCCAGGAAGGGGAAAAAAAAACAGCGGCAATGATCTATGGAGGAAAACTTATTTTACTAACTGTGATATCGGAATGCAAGATAATGCAATATAATACTATCTAATTGAAATTGAGACTAATAAATCAAATAAGATAGGAGAGAGAGAATTCCTGAAACCGAGTCGAACCTGAAAAGCTTGCAACAGCTAGGAAAACACCCTCCAGCACCCACTGCTAGGCAGTAAAAGAGCGACCGCCTCATCCAGAAGGGCCAGGCTTCACCCAGAAGATCCCATGACTTCTGTAAATGTATAGGGGAATAGGTACCTGGAATTGGAGCATTAACACTTTAACCTTTAGTGCACTACATGATGTTATGATGTGGAATACTGAAAACCAAAAAACAAAAAAAATATGTCACTGGGCTAAGACAGTTACAATAACAAAGACTAGAAGTATCAACAAACAATCCATTTATCAATTCTTAACTAGATACTGACAATTAAAATGCAAGCTCATCAGTTGAAATGCATTATAACTTTCTATAACTCTCTGTTTTGTAGTCACATTCTGTGTAAATTTTAAAGAAATAGGATTTTTTATGTATCTGTTGAGTAACTGGAGCTGTTATTAGAGACCTTCAATAAAACGCTATTGATAAACAGATGTTGGGAGAAAGAAACAGAGTACGAATAAATCATACTTTACAAATGCGTTTGTTATATTCTGCATCTCCAGTGAGTTTTGGTAAGTCAACAACTGTTACAGTGTATATATTTATATAAAAAAATTTTCATAGATTTCCTTTGGTAATAGCAAACTGATGCAGTCCTCTGATACCTCAGTGAGCACAAAGCTAGAGCTGTTAGCTATTCTCATGGAGAAAATCCAGGCAAATAGAAATTCCAATTTCAACAGACCTGATAGCATTTATGAATTTTTCAATTCTTCAAACATTCAATTTATGAATGTTTCAAGAGTAAATCTGTATATAACAGTAGCAAGAAAATCATGCTCTTGTTAGTAGAATCTGTCATGACCAACATTTATATAAAATAGTGGCTGTTGATACAGTGACCATGTACACTTTATAATTTCTTAACGAGAAAATAAATTATAATCTACCTGTATTTCAAATTGTCATCAGTATCTTCTTGAACAATGAATGAATTTTAACACTTATTCCCAGGAGAAGTGCATTTGTCTTCCAAAGAGATGAAAATTACCTAAGAAAACTATATTAGGGCATATGTTGTTTTAATGTCTTTTACTCATTTTCCCTCTGTCTTTTCCTCTCTCAAATCCTTGTTCCCATATACGTATGTATATACCTAAAATGTATTCATGCATATTTTACATACAACTATACAATACATACAAATACAAAATTGCTGCTGGATCCACATATAAAGAGAGAAAATATAGATCAGCAATACATATAATAGCCTGAACATTGTTCAGAATGCAGCTGCTATGCTATTGTTTTTTCTTTCTCTCTCTTCGTTTATATTTATACGTTTGCATGAATAAATGTGTGTATAAACAAGAAACTGGTTAGAGTTGTCTTTGATCACTCCTGGTTTTAGTTGGATTGAATGAGTTTCAAAGTGAAAAGAGCAGGACTTAATAGAAGGGGTCACACACAGCACTTGAGATTATTTAACTACAGTAAGATTATCTTGAAAAACATTAATATACATGTGTACATATATATATGTATAATGTATAAATATTGACACAAGTATGCTGGGGGATGATCTGCTGGAGAGGAGCTCTGCAGAGAGGGACCTGGGCATCCTGGTGGATGACAGGTTGGCCATGAGCCAGCAGTGTGCCCTTGTGGCCAAAAAGGCCAATGGCATTCTCGGGTGCATTAAAAAGAGCGTGGCCAGCAGGTCGAGGGAGGTGATCCTCCCCCTCTACTCTGCCCAGGTAAAGCCTCATCTGGAGTACTGCATCCAGTTCTGGGCTTCTCAGTACAAAAAAGACAGGGATCTCTTGGAAAGAGTCCAGCGGAGGACCACAAAAATGGTGAAGGGCCTGGAGCATCTCTCCTATGAAGAAAGGCTAAGTGAACTGGGTCTATTTAGCCTTGAGAAAAGATGACTGAGAGGGGATCTGATCCAGGTTTATAAATATCTGAGGTGTGGGGGCCATAGGAGTGAGGCCAGTCTCTTTTCAGTGGTACGTGGAGACAGGATAAGGGGAAACGGACATAAGCTGCAGCATAGGAAGTTCCGCATGAATGTGCACAAGAACTTTTATATGGTGAGGTGACGGAGTGCTGGAACAGGCTGCCCAGGGGGTTGTGGAATCTCCTTCTCTGGAGATATTCAAGTCTCGCCTGGACTTGAATATCTTGGATATTCAAGTCACGCCTACCTGTGGGACCTGGTGTAGGGAACCTGCTTTGGCAGGGGGATTGGTCTCGATGATCTCTAGAGGTCCCTTCCAACCCGATTGGTCTCGATGATCTCTAGAGGTCCCTTCCAACCCCTACAATTCTGTGATTCTGTGATTCTGTGATGTTCTTTGCTTCATGTAAGTGGTATGTTTTGCACTGGTTTTCACCTTGCAAATCCTAGTCTATCTACATCTTCTCACGCTTCTTAGCCTGTCTTGCACAAATTTTTGCCAGTGTTGTGACTAAAGGTGATACATGGATCAAGCTTCCATCTGACTAACAGTACCCACACATGGCTCTCAGACAAATTCCCCATGGAACTGGAAAAGGTGAAATTTTAGTTCAATTTTTAAAGGATGGAGAGCAGAAAATTTGGAGAATTACAGGCTGGAGAGCCCCACCACTGTGCCTGGGCAGATAATGGAGCACATCCTCCTAGAAGAGATGTTAAGACACATGTGAAATGAGGAGATCTGAGACAGCCAGCATGGCTTCACATAGGACAGATAGTACCTGACCATTTGGTTGGTCTTCTGTGATGGAGTGATGTCACTGATAAACCCAAAAGTGTAACTGATGTCATGTATATGAACTTGTGCAAGACTTTTGATGTGCTCCTGCATCACATCCTCATTTTTAAATTGGAGAGATGTGGATTGGAAGACTAGACTATTTGTAGATATCCCATGTGGACAGGTGTTTGAGGTGAACTTTAATGGGGGGTATCTTGGTAGTTTTTGGTAATTTATTTGGATGTATGTTGGCAGTTTTTGTTTATTCAGTATCTTTAGCGGCAGACCCTTATCCTGAGGCATGAGGGGATTGACGGGTAATGAGGTATGGGTTAGGTTTTGTTTTTGTGGTTTGTGTGGAGGTAGTTTTGGGGGGATTTATTGATTTTTGAAAGATTGGGGTGATTACTGTTGATGGTGGGGGGTGTCTTTTGTTCGGTTAGATTTTAGTGGAGTGGCGGTGTTTTATTCATGTGGGGTTGGGTTGTTTTTAGTGGCTGTTTGATGTAGTGGATGACAACCTTGCTCACAGAAGGGATCTGTAGCTAGTTGATCTTTATGATTCTTTGCTACACAAGACATTCTATGCTTATATATATATATATTTTTTTAATCATGATTCAGAAATATGTGATCATCTTATATTATTAAATCTTTAACTAGATGTTAATAAATTTATACAGTAGCTTCTGTAAATAAATGACAGAAATATTAAGGGTGGAAGATCTCTGGAGATCAGCTGGTTCAATCTACCTGGTCAAACAGGGTCAGATCATGTAAGCTGATCTAGGGCATAGATTTGACTCAGTAGACAAATCTTTACATCAAGAACCTCTCCTCTCCTCTCCTCTCCTCTCCTCTCCTCTCCTCTCCTCTCCTCTCCTCTCCTCTCCTCTCCTCTCCTCTCCTCTCCTCTCCTCTCCTCTCCTCTCCTCTCCTCTCCTCTCCTCTCCTCTCCTCTCCTCTCCTCTCCTCTCCTCTCCTCTCCTCTCCTCTCCTCTCCTCTCCTCTCCTCTCCTCTCCTCTCCTCTCCTCTCCTCTCCTCTCCTCTCCTCTCCTCTCCTCTCCTCTCCTCTCCTCTCCTTCATTTCAGAGTATATATCAGTGAGTCACATTTTTCACTTCTTGTGTGCTCACATATATCTCCAGCACACACACAAATAAATAGATTTGCTTCTACAAAAATTGTTCAAGGAAAGGGATGTGCTTGCCTGAAGCAGAGGCCAGATGCTTTGACTTCCAGCTTTCTTCCATCAAAGCTGTGCAGATTCGAAATTAAAATCTACAGCAATAATGAAACATATTAAAATGCATGCAAAGTCTTGAGGGCTTATAATATGCTAAAAACTGGCAATGCATGTTTACATCCATATATCAACTTGGATGTGCTGAAAAGATTTAAAGTGTAAAATATGCAAATATGTGTCATATTGTCACACTTGGTCTCCCTAATGGAACTCCCTTTCATCTCAACTCTCCTTAATTTCATGAATATTGCATGCCCCTCACACCTTTTACTCCTGCTGTTGCTAGGCTGAGAAGATTATGAAAATATGTTAATAGTAAATTTCATCAAATACAAGTTGCAATATTCCAAATAGTAAAAAACCCTGTCTCTTAAAATACAAATGATCAAGGGTTTTAAACTACTTTATTTTCCACTGAAAACACAATTAAGTACTGACCAATTTAATTAGTAATGAAATAATGAGGAACTGATAAAAAATCTTTGCCTGCAAGTGATTGAATTCAGCAATTTTTTTGTGTATAAGTGTGTGAATGAGTGTTTATATGCAGACGTAAACACAATAAACATCTTTGGCTGATCTATCTGGCAAAGTACTTTCGAAGGATTTCAGTTGTGCCTGACTTTCATCTACATATCAGTGAAGACCCATTAAAAAAGGGAAAGTCATGTATAAAAAATTGTGATGATAACTATACAGACCAATTCTTCCAAAAATTTCAGAATCCAGTATTTTGAATAATAGTTTTTCGGACTAAAAATAAAATATGTGTTATTTCTAACAGATTACCACAATTTATCAATAAATGGAGTGAAGTGTAGTGAAAGGCAACATAAGGAAAAAGACATGGCAGGAAAAGCAAGGAAAGGGAAAAGGGAAGGAAAAAAGGAAAAAGATTGTATCCTGGGCTGCATCAAAAGTAGCAACGCCAGTAGGATAAAGGGAGAGATTTTCTCCTCCTCTTCCACTCTAGTGATACCCTGCCTGGAGTACTTAATCCAGTTCTGGAGTTTCCAGCACAAGAGAAACATTGACCTATTAACGCTGATCCAAAGCCAAAAAAATGAGTAGAGAACTGGAATATCTCTCCTACAAAACAAGCAACCAACAACAACCAACAACAACAACAAAAGCCTGAAAGAACTGGGACTGTCTAACTTGGTAAAGAGAAGGCTAGAGGGAGACATTACTGCAGCCTTTCAACTTTGAAAGGTGTCTTATAATAAAGATGGAGAGAGACATTTTACAAGGGCCTCCACACAAAGGGTAGTTAGTGTGGAAAAGGGTAGTAGTGTGAAAGAGGTAGATTTAGACTAGATATTAGGAAGACATTCTCCATTGTGAGGGTAATGAGGCACTGGAACAGATTTCACAGAGAAGTTATGGATGTCTCATCCCTGAAGGATTAGCAAAGCCAGATTGGATGGGGCTTTGGATAATCTGATCAAGTATATGACAATCCTGCACACAACAGGGGGTTTTGGACTAGGTGACCTTTAATGTCCCTTCTAATCCAAAACATTCTATGATTTTGTGTTGTGAACAGTTAATGAGAAGCTAGGACGTAGAGATAAGTGTCCAAGATGACTGCTGACAGAGTAGTTATTAGATCATTAGTAGTCCAGCTTCAAAGCCTTGCAGAAATATTGAGAGGAAGGCCTTGACCTCATCTGACTTCAGTGATTTCAGCATCCACTCCAAAGGAAGGAGGTGAACTCTTGAAAACACCTCTCCTTGCAAAACAGAAGTAGCTCAGCAGCTGTTGCAATTGGTCTGGTGATCATCTTCTTTCATGTAGCATTCATCTGGATACACTTTTCAATACATAGTGCCAGCTGCAATAGGATTGCATAAATAGGATAATTGTATGTAAATGTATGTAGGGTAATTGTAGAGGTAAAGGACTGATTGACTACAGTTTCATTTTTCAAAGATCTTTGGGAAGTTTTCTAAGCACATCTGTTGCAATCTTCCTACAAAGGTACAGCTCTTGTATGAAATTTGCCTTAGTTTCAGTGAAGAAATTACAACTTCATCTGAGCTGACATGACTAGAAGTTCAGCTAGTTCAAACTCTGACAGAAGGGCAGGTAGAAGTTTAACTGTATCTAACAATTTTGAGAAGAATCTCTCTACTTCACTGTGGGCAACCCCATGGTTGCTGTTGACAGATGGCATGGTGAAACCTCTCTGTAATAATCATGTAACTTTCTAAAACTGTTCCTTTATTATCTGTCTTAAGCTCATCTATTTTTAACTGCTGAGAATTATTATAAATGGAATCAACCTAGATTCATTTTAATTAGTCTTTTTTTTTTTTTTTCATTTTTAAGGATTTCTCAAATAATTATATTTTTCCTCCACAGATTTCAATGAATCTCCAAAAATTTTAGTTCTTCTTCTTCTTCTTATTATTATTATTACTTTCAATAAATCCACTGGAAAACAGAAAAGAACTGTGTATTTAAAAGTGAAACTTCACATCAAACAGTACAGCTTTTTGATAGCTCTATAGTACTCCTGCAGGTTTGGGATTTGCAGGATAACTTACAGAAATAAAGCTATGTGAATTGGATGCTGAAAATATTTTAGACATTTCTGTTGCAATTTTAATGGTGTTTATTGTTTATCAGTTCATAAAACTCCACTCAGCAATAGCTTCAGACATCATTTGAATTAAAAGTTCTCAAATTGCACATGTCCAGAGACAGTCTTGACAAAACACTGTGAGTAATTAACTGTTGTTCTCTGGAAGACCACAGCTTCAGGCTTATGCTATATGCTCTCCTAACATCCCTGGAAAAGATCCATCACTCATTTTCCAGCTGATATACCCACTGAAATAATGCAGCTGGAGAAAGTCTGATCTTCAGAATCCTGAAGATTCTGAACTGAATCTTTACTTGTGACCATTAGGTCTAAATCTTATTGCTCAAGCTCTATTTTATCTTAGGAATCTTACAGTTTGGGCTTAAAAAAAGCAATCATGTATCATCAGAAAGGACAAAGAGAAGCCCTTCCCCTACACTAATCTGCTGTTTCACACCCATCACAGATTTTGCTGATGTGAACTTCTTCATGTTACCGTAAGCTGCAGTCTGCCTCCAGTTTTCCAGTTAAATGCAAAGCACTGGAGAGAGCAAGAAAAAGTGCCTGTTCTTTCTCTCTCCCTTAATGCCCTCCTCTGTTTGTCTGCATACAGCAAATTTGATGTTCGAAAATACATGTGATTAGATGGCATATATATTCCTTTAAGAGACTTTATTTCTTAGGAAGGCTTGTGAAGAGTCTATTTCTTTTAATTTTTCATAAAGTGTAGCTTATGAAAAATTTAAATGAAATCATTTAGTAGTGATTGCTCCATAAACACAACATGAACTCCTTTAAAATTCCAATTATATAGGAGCTCACCTTTTTAAGTGGTTCAGAATGTGAATAGCTTTGTGCAACCAAAATCCTTTCAGATAGATGGGATGTAAAACTAAGGGTTTTGACCGTTTTTGGTCATTAGAAATCTATCACATTTTTCTACTCTTGCACGATCAGGGAAAGAAGTCCGATGACCTGGCAAAATTCCAATTGAATAACTACATTCTCGCTATATAAAATGTTCCCTTCATTTTCAGTTCTTTACAATATTCTTCTTTATTTCCTCCTATGTGACAATTTACTTTGATGTTACTCACAGTTAAACAGCTGCCATGCTCCAATCTAGAGTTAGTGTCACTTTACTGGTTGTTAAAATAATGAAGTTCTATCACACAATTAGGATATAGAAAGTATAAGAGAGAAGCTGATGATTTTATGTATTGCTAATAGCTGAATGTTAAGGTATAGAATCATATGGCTGAGTGATATAGACACAAAATTGTGTTCTAAGATGGTTCCATTGTATAAGCAGTGGACGTAGGGCCATGTGGCCTGAAAATAATATGTTGATGACATTGGGACATGCAGAGATTTGATTGAGAAATTCAAGACAAATGGAATTGCACTTGGTGAGGGATGTGGAAAATAAGAAGGGATTCTACAGGTACATTGGTCAGAAGGGACACACCGAAGAGAACAGGCTACAACAGACAGGAGAAGGCTGAGGTACTCAGCAAGTTCTTTTCTCGGTGTTCTTTGGAAGCTAGTCTTCCAGTATCTCTCCTGTCCCTTAAATTCTAGACTGGAATTGAAGGAGCAAAATCTCTCACACTGTAAGAGAAAAGCAAGTCCAAGATGGCCTCATGAAACTAAATTTGTTTAAGTCTATGGGGCCTGATGACATGCTTCATAGACAATGAAGGAGGTGGCTGATATGGCTGCCAAGCCATTCTCCCAAGAATTTGAAAAGTCATGGCTGTCAGATGAATTAGCTGATGATGGAGCAATAAAGATGATCAAAAGACTGGAGCATCTCTCCTGTAAACAGTCTGAATGAACTGGGTTTGTTCAGCATGGAAAAAAACAAAGGCTGTGGCAAGAACTTA
The DNA here is from genome assembly GCF_951394365.1 of Tetrao urogallus. Taxonomy (NCBI): domain Eukaryota; kingdom Metazoa; phylum Chordata; class Aves; order Galliformes; family Phasianidae; genus Tetrao; species Tetrao urogallus. The sequence continues at coordinate 70,371,209 of NC_136816.1, forward strand.
TTTCAGCTTTCCAATATTTTAAAGGACATTATAGATGGGAAGAAGAGTATCTACAAGAGTAGATACTGATACATCAGGATGGACTAATTTCAAAGTAAAGAAGGAGAGATTTAGATTAGATATCGGGGGAAAATTTTTACTGAAATAGTGGTGAGGTGCTGGAACAAGCTGCCCAGAGAAGTTGTGGATGTCCCATCACTGGAGGTATTTAAGGCCAGGTTGGTTGGGGCCCTCAGCAATCTGATCTATTACTTGATCTAGCAGTTGGCAACCCTGCCTGTGGCAGGAGTACTGGAATTTGATGATCCTTGATGTCCCTTCCAACTCAACCATTCTATAATTCTATGATTCTGTGATTTCTGTTTTCAAGAAAGGAAGACTGAGGTAAATACAGCCTGGAAAGCCTCATTGGTGTGTCTGGGAAAATAATGGAATAGATCTTCAAGGTAAGTATGTTAAGGCACATACAAGATGACAAGATCCAAGATGCTCAGCATGGCTTCACCAAGGGCGAATCGTGCCCGTCCAATCTGTTGGTCTTCCGTGATTGTGTGATGGCACTGGTGAAAGGCAGCTGATGGTGTACACCTTGACTTGTGCAAGGTTTTTGATGTGGTCCTGAATCATATCCTCATCTTTAAATTGGAGAGATATAGATTTGAAGGCTGAACTTCTTGTTAGATAAAGAGTTTTTTGGATGGTGATAGCCAGAGGGTTGTGGTCAATGGATCTACGGTGGTTGATGACTAGCTTCCAGATGAAGGCTAGTTCTGAGTGGCACTTCCCCAGGGTTTAGTCTTGACCTGATGACAACTCCTGTTCTAGACCCTACCACAGCTCTAATCATTGCAGCAAGTCTTGCTCTGAGCATTGCGACAGACTCTGCTGTCACCCCAATCCTCACAATGAGCCAAGTGGTTACTCCTGCAATGACTCCTGTGGTTGCTCTAACTTCTGTGATATGTTCTGCATTTTCTCCAACTCCAGTGGCCAAGAGGTCACTCCACAAAATGACTGTTGTGGTTTAATCTGGCAGGTGGCTAATCACCACACAGTTGTTTGCTCACTGCTCCCCTTTCCAATATAGGAGGAACAAACAAACAAAACACACAAAAAAACAATTCCTGGGTTGAGATGAAACAAATAATTGCTCACCACTCACTGACTAATGCCCAACTAATCCCCTGAGCCAGAGAAGAGAACCAGACAAGCCTCCACCCCCCTTCAGAAGTCCTTCTGCATGGTGTCATATGCTATAGGATATCCCTTTGGCCAGGTTAAGTCAGCTGTCCTAATTCTGTTCCCTCCCAGCTCCTTGGCTCTGTGCAACACTGCTTAGCAGCATCTACATATATATTGATGTGTTATCAACATGATTTTACTACTAGAACCAAAACATAACAACATACCAGTCACTCTGAAACTAAGATACCTTCCAGTACTCAAAGAAATTTTATAATCAGATTTTTTACACACTCTGATGGTGATGTGGTGAGGGGAATAGTTTTGAAATAAAGGAGATTTATATTAGATCTGAGGGTGAAAATTTTTACTCAGAATGGCAATGCATTGGAGCTAATTACCCAGAGAAGTCATAGATTCCCCATCCCTGAAGGCACTGTATCAGGTTGGGTGGGGCCCTGGATAACTTGTTCTAGTGTCTTACTGAATGCAGTTAACATGTGCTAATTTACATCTTTTAGAAGACATTCTGTAAGAAATGAGTAGATTGAGAAAGAATGTTCTAATCTTGATCTTTATGAAATATAAATTGAGACCAATTCCATCAAGGTTAATGTGTTTACTATATAGTAAATACAATCAAAAGTAGACCTGACTTTGTTGTCTTTAAGAAGACACTCATAGTACATGTTAGACATGAACTTTTTTTATTTATTAAAGGAGAACTGGGAGAGAAGCTAATTTCAAACTTTTTGTGTAAGAACCAAGCCATTTGAATAGCATTAAACATCTCAAATAGGAAGTAATGTGTTTTTAAACAAAAACTCATACCAGAGTTTCAACATAAGTAGTTCTGTAGTTAAACACAAATGCATACTTTCTATCAGTCTCAGTGTACACAGTAACACTCTTTATCATTCATTTTGTGTGCATTTCCTGTTACTGATAATACTCACTCTTTTACTAACATTTATAGAAGGACGAAAAACTTGTCAGAATTCTTGTACAAAAACAAACAAAAAAGAGATAAATATTGCCAACTCAGATTTAGCAAACACACTTTCAAACAGTTTTCTGCTATTCAAAGAGCTTGATATTTAATATATATTTCCTGCTGTAGCATAAGCCAGTTACCTTTTGCTGTCCACAGGCCAGAGAAAATATTAATTCCTTTTCTTATTGCAATTTCCCCAATTTCCCTTTACACATCTTATGTCTCTCCCCAATCTCTCTCTCTCTCTTTTTTTTTTTTTTTTTTTTTTTAACAGAATCAATATGACCAGGTCTGTTAATCTTTCCTCAAACTGGCAGTCTTTTTTTCCCAGTCCTTTTTATAATTCTCTTGCTCTTCTCTGAATCTATTCTAATCAGTCTTTTCTTTTTGAAATAACATTGCCTAGAATGGAGCACAATATTTGAACACTCTATTAGTTTCCTGGAAATCATAAGGAAAGAAAGAATAAAAGAGATACATGTCAGATTTTGAAAGTTCAAAAGTTAAGTTCACTGAAAGTGAACTGCATATCCCCAGTACATCCAGATGGCCTATAGCTTACTATCTGCCAAAGCTGAAGAAATGTTATGGAAACCAATATGGTGGCTGTCAATGGTTTATCATCTGGTTTGGCCCGGTTCCGCGACTACTAGGGCAGAGGGATTTTGCAAAATCTGTGCCTCTGGAAAAGGGAAAAAAGGGACCCCAAAATAATTAAAACAGTGACAATGATCTAAGGAGAAACAAACTAATTTACTAAATATGGTATTGGAATGCAAAATAACACACTGTAATACAGTATAATTAGATTTGAACCTAATAAATCAAATATAATGAGAGAGAGAGTCCGAAAGGTAGATAGGCCTCACCATAACACTGAGATTCACAGTCCAGTTGAGCAGCAGAGAGGAGAGCCTGATGAAGAAGAGAATCAGGTGACCTTGCCAGGAGTTATATTTCCTCTCTGACTGCAAAGCCCTCTGGGGTATGTAGTTCTTCTTCTCTTCCGGACAGGTTCCCAGAACTAGAGCATTAAGAGCTTAACTCCCAGTGCACTACATAATGTTATGATGGGGAATATCAATAACCAAAAATCACAAAACCATGACAGTGGCAAGTGACAATGTGGGTACAAAATATGTAAACAAATGTTAACATTGTCTCTTTCTGTTTTCATCAACCAGGTTATATAATACTCCTAATAAGACAAGCGAAGCCTTTTTCAAAACTTCACAAACACAATTGAGAAGCCAGGTTTTTGTTCCTCAGAGTATATCCCTCTACCATAGTAAAAAACAAACAAACAAACAAACAAACAAACAAACAAAAAATCATGAATGTTCTAGGGCCAATATATTATCCAACAAAGTATTGTAATGCAAATGTTATTTTTTCCTGCATCCTCCAAATAACTTGCTTATGTTCAGTACTTATTATTCATCGTCCTTGCATTAAAATAATCTTGTTAATTCTTCTACATTTTATTTGTCATGAAAAGATTGTTTTCATTGATTTCAAGATATTTGTAGTGTATCAAGACAGTTTTGCATTTTCTTTGCAGATGAGATCTTTGGAAGTTACGAACTATGTATAGAGAAAGTTAATGCAATCCCTTCCTCAAGTTACTAGTTAAAGCATTTAGGACCTATGGGAAGATGTCTGTGAACTTCATGCTGTTTGACAGCAAGTGTCAGGCACATTCAAGCTGGGCCCATAATTCAAGGCACAGATTAGATAATTGTTTGAGCAAATGTCAAATGATAGCTGTGTGTGTACATAATTATTCAATCTACACAGGTAACCTTCATAATGCCTGCAAATTAGGCATGCAACTCTGTCTGCAAGTTAGCTGAATGTATTTTCACACTCATCTTGCTAAAATGTCAGGAATCCAAATGATAATAATTATACAATTTCTATTATTATACTCTCACTGTTAAGAATCTAGATTGCACATTATTGTGTAATGGCAACTGACATAAACTTCTTAAAGGTATTTAAGTCTGAGGGAATTCAGATGCTCTGTGTTTGGTTTCTTTCTATTCATTTTAGATCTACAATGAGAATGGCAAGTGGAATCCTGTTTAAGATGCACTCAAAACCATCACCTGGCTATTTACTTCTTTCTTTATTGTCTTGCCTAAGCCCGAAGAAAATTAAAATATATATATTTATGCTGTGTGATAAGCTTTAAGTTATTAAACCACCTAAAGCAATGTATTCATACCTTTTTCTTTGCTTTCTGTAATCCTCTCTGCTAGACCTATAAAAATCACCTGAAAAATTTCAGCTTCTGTTTACTTTCCTAATCCCCTTCTCATTTTCATTCACAGTACTCTAAGACACTGGTGAAAAGTCCATGAAGGTCCAGTTCCCTTTGACTCTGGACTAGGACATGAATTCCCCAGACCACCAGGGATCTATTCTTCTCCTGATTGATAAACAAAATAGTTTTGTTTCTGCTTTAGGGACACAGCAGGTTCCAGTGTGTTCAGAGACTAATGTTGTTTAAAACAGTACCAAGGAAGAATAATTTCCCAGCCTGCAGTTTCATGGATGTCTTTCCTTTGAATTCCAGGCCATAACTGCTCTTTCCAAGTACAGTTTGGGTATTATCCACGAGTTTTCAAAATAATTGCTAAAGGTTTCTTTATACTTTTTCTGGCATATATTTTAATAGCGTATATTAAATTCCATCATGCCTTGAGGATTTGACTAGGTTCTGGTTATATCAGTATTCTTTAATCTAGTCTATCTTAATTCTCTCTTGTGACCTCTTTCTTCCCTTCCCACTTACTGGTGCCTTAAGTACCTCGTTATTACCAGCCTTTCCAGCAAAAGCTAAAGCAACATACACATTTAACACTTCATCCTTCTCTCTATAATCTATCATTTGTTTCCTCCATCTCTGCTGAAGAGAAACCTTTTGTTTCTTAAACATTTCAAATTTCCTTCCTTAATCATTTTTTTTTTTTGTCCTTTGCTAATAGTATTTCATTTTGTACATTTGACTTCATGAATTCTGCTCTTATATATCTTCACTTTTTCTATAAGCTACTCTGTGTCAGAAACTGTGAACCAAATTCCATAGTGCTGTTACACATTTGAATTGAATGTTAAATATTTAAACAGTAAAGTTATTCTTGTGGTTGTTAAATCAGTATTAAATGGTAGCTAAAGTGAGTATTCAGGGAATAGAAGAATCCTCTGACTTAGAGTCTCAGGCAAATTACACTGGGACTTAAATTCTTTTTGGAATGAAGACATTGCACTTAATTGAGAAATTCCTTTTTTTCCCCTCTTTCTTTTCTGTATAAACTGCTACCAAATTTTCTCCTTTAAAAACATGTAAAAAGTCATTTTATTTTTCCTATTAATGTTTAGTTGAAAGCAACATACAAATAAATATATTTTTTTCATTTCATTCTCATCATTTTTAATCATTTTAACAGCATTTTTTGAGATACTGGTAAATTACAAAATTGATAAGAAATACAATTAGGAGAGAAATTGCCAAAAAAAGTTATGATTTGCACTTCAGGGAGTGAGATAAAATGTTGCCAGATATTTTAGAGCTAGACTACCATATCTAAAATCCCTATATATATTTATATATGTATATATATATGTATATATATGTATATATATGTATATATATCTTTTTCTGGAAGAAAAATATTAATATTATATTAATATTATATTAATATTATTATATTAAATAAAATGATCAATTTCTACTTGAAACAATGACAACATCAAAAGAAGCACAGAAAGTACAAAACAGAAATCAGAAAGCAAGTTTCTGGAGTTCTACAGGGAAATAAGTAACTTTTTCTTCAAAGTCAGTCTAAAGCCTTGGTTTGCAGGCATTTGAAAATCAACAGCAGAGAGTGCCAGTCTTTTCATTACATACTATAAACTCAATACTCTGGTTAGTAATTACTTAATCTGAGCCTGCGGTATCCATTTTGTTTGCTATATTTTTTTCCCATATTCAAGCATAGAGGAATTAATCTTTGAGATTGGGACATCACTTTCTCGTGTTGTAATAATTAGTTTAAACATAATTGCTTTAGACTTCTGTGCTTTGATCCATCTCTGTCTTTTACAGTTAATTTCTGTTTTCTCATATTTACTGAGTTGAAATTAGAAAAAGATACTCACATCTTAACTGAAGTCATGGACATTGTAGTGGAAACCATTGAGCAAGAGGTTCTATAAGAGTCAATGGCTACAGGAATGTTTTGTTTGTTTGTTTGTTTCTGTTTTTAATTTTGTGGTTGAACTTATTCCTTTTTTTCATTTACATGTTTAGAAGTTTAGAGCAAAGTTTCTGATGCAAGGCCAACACTAAAGCATGTGGTTGACCCTTTATCAAATAAAGTGAACATTCTCATGCTTTGGCTTACATTCATTCAACCAAATTTACAATGGTATATTAAATGTCATTTAAATGCCCAAGGTTATAAATAGATGACTAGCAATCTATAAATGTGTCTGAATAGGTTAAGTATCCAATTTCTCTTAAAATAAAAAATTAACTTAAAAATATCTTAAGCTTTATTATCCAATTTTTATCAGTGCTTTTATCATATTTTTATCATATGAGTCATATTTATATTAACATACACAATGAAAATAGAAAATTTTCTATTGAGAATCTGAAAAAAGGGCATAGTATCCTTAAAGGTGTTTAGAGCAAAATATGCAGGTTATGGCTTTCACTGACATATTTATGTGTCACAAATTTACTATTTTTCTCTAATATTTTTAAAGATATAAGATGTCATACCACTGTTCTATATCTTCAGTATAAAATGGAATATTTGTATGTGCATTTGTCTTGATATTTATGCTAAATTGTTTTTATTTGAATTTCAGAGCAGGGTTAAGTTTCAAGTTGAAAGATAGAAGGTGCAAACATCTTTAGAGAAAAGGTGTTCCTTGCTTTTACTCCTCTTGATCTATTTTTGCTTTGTTTTGCTTTATTTCTCAACTAGTAAAAAAATTGACTGATTGGAGAATTTCTCCTCTGTGAGACTCCTTCTTTGTTTTTTGGCTCAAAGCTTGCTTCCTGAGGTATTTCTTGTGATAAGACTCTGAGTGATTTGTTGAGGAGGCAAGTGATGGGTGCTCCTATGTGACAATCGACATCACTTTGGGAACATTTGAAAGCACTTTGCTCCAGAGCTGCTTGCTCTGGAGAAGAGCAGAAGAGAGTGCTCAGGAGTGTTCACTGGTGGAAGATCTGGCCTATGACTAAATAGCTTCAGGTTGGTATGGGAAAACTGGGGAAGATACCATCGCGTCTTGTGAAAAGCAGAATGCAGATGGGCATCCCTGCTCCCTCTTATCCGCTGGCAAGGCCCGGAAGATGAGAACAAAGCAGTTTCTGCTGAGATCCCAGAGCCAGAAGCTGCCAGTCCAAGGAGAGCTGACTCAACCACTTTGGATTTGAGCTGTCACTCCAAAGACAGCTGACTCGACCACTTTGAAAGCACTGAAAAGGGGCCATCATCACGTGGTCACCATTGTCATTATCGTTGTTGTCATCAACAAAACAACAATGCCCAATGACCCACCACCACCCAAGATCAATGACTGACAACATCACTGGATCCATGGTGGTGACTATCTCCCTCTTGCTTCCTATAAAGACCCCTTGCCTCTTCTTTTCTATCTTTTCTATCGCCTTCCATCCCTTCCCCATTACCCTAATTCATAATAGTGTCCGTCCTCCCCTCCCCATTTCCCTAATTAAGATTTGTAATAAACTGGTTGGACCAACATTTGAACCGTTGTTTCTTAATCTCATGCCAGGTATACAGATATTAAAAGAACCTCCTCTGCCTCCTAAAAATTGGAGTGAGACACCCTCAGAAATGGTTCCAGTTTTGCTGTCAAATTTTGTATGAACAGTGAGTATTGCCATAGGGAGGGTTATTTGTTGTTGTTGGTGTTGTTTTTTTGGGTTTTTTTTGTTTGTTTGATTGATGTTTGCTTAGAATTTGTTAGTAATATGATCATTTCAAGTAGAATACTCATATACTGCTTCACAGAGCTAAAGCAGTATATTTGGAATTAACACAAGATTTTGTTTCTGTACATTAAAGATGAGCAAGAGAAGGAAGAGCAAAATAGGTTAACAGGATGTCATTAACACCTACCACAACTTCGTGTATTTTTATATTGTATTATATTTATATTTTTGTACATTTTTATTTTGTATAAAATAAAAACAAAACACCAACTACTGCCAGGATAAATAATTGCTTTGTTTTATCCAATGTCTTATTTCTTACATTTGCACTGTTTGATTCCTTCAGATGGCAGTTAAATGGGATGGATTTATATGAGGGCTGCTCTGAAAGTAACACTTCCTATGTTATTATGTTGACCCAGTATGTCAGAGGTAAATGGTTGTATGGCAGTGCAGGTAGAGCCTTCCTGCCAGTATTCCATTACATTTTCTTGCCATGTAACATATGCATGCAGAGGGCAGTCTGACAAAATACTGTCTGACATGAAAGAGTATATGAAGCAAAGATGTGCTATTGAATTCATCCAAAAAATGGCATCCATTGCTTCTCACTGATGCTTGCTGAACATTTATGGAGAATAAACAGTGGATGTGAGCACAGTGAGACAGTGGATGGTGCATTTCAGCAGTGGTGACAGCAGCAGAATGTTAATTACAATGGTGCAGATTTTGAAAAGCATGACATGCAGCCTCTCGTCCATCGCTGGTGAAAACACAGAGCTAACAATGTTGAAATACTATGTTGAAAAATAGGATTTTGTAACTGAGATTTTGTCTTATCAAACAGAATTACTGTTCGCATTGTATCTGTATGAATCCTTCTTTGTTTTTGGCTCAAATCTTGCTTTCCAAGGCATTTCTTGTGATAAGACTGAGTTATCTAGGAGATGAGAGGTGGGTGTTGTCATGTGGCTGTCAGCATCGCTGTGTGGACAATTTTACATTTGAAAGCATTTATTTGGAACTATTTGCCTTTGGAAGAGAGCGCTCAGGACTGTTTACTGGCAGAAGATCTGTCCTGTGACCAAATAACTCCAGCTTGCTATGGGAGATTGGGGATAGCAATTGTAGGCAATCTTGAAGACAAGATACAAGTTGGCACCTCCCTGCTCCCCCTTATCTGCTGGCAAGGCCCAGAAGATGGGAACAAAAAGAGTTCCTACTGAGATCCAAAAGTGAGAAGCTTCCACTCCAAATAGAGCTAACTCAACCGCTTTGGACTTACAAATAAGTTTGTACTGTCACTGAAAAGTCAGTCACAGTTGTCATTGTCAACTGAACAACAATGCCCGACAAACCACCACTACTGACGATTAATGACTGAATTGTGAACCACGCTGGATCCATGGTGGTGACTATCTCTCTCCTGCTTCCTACAAAGAGTCCTTGCTTTTATTTAGTATTTTTTTGTCTTCCCTTCCCCATCGCCCTAAACAACTAGGATTTGTAATAAACTGGTTGGGCTAATTTTTGGCCCATTGTGTTCTAATCTCACTAAATTGGGTAAACATATCTTAAAAGAACCTCCTCTCCTCCTATAAATTGGAGTGAGTCAGTATCTGTTGTATTTTCCATGGAAATAAACAGGAAGCACTACTTTTGGAATGATGAAGGTAATATGCAGTGTAACATTCTTTATGGAATTCATGGATTAATACTCAATAATTTCATTAAAAATTTAAGGGAAAAAAAAAACCAACCTATTCTTTAAAAGAAAGAAAGCTCAGTAGAAATTCCAGAGATTTGTGTATGGTGATGTCTTGTCTGTTGTCTTTAGCTGTTTTTTTTTTTTTTTTTCCTTTCTGTATCCTATAAGATATAGTCATTATTCAGGTTTCTTCTTTTTTGTAAGGCAATTTGGGAAAATGTTTATGTAGAAGACTAGGAAAAATAGTCAATGTTGTGTAATAAATAAATATGTGTAATAAAATTCCAGCTCAGTAAAAGCAAATTTTGCTTTAATATTAATGAACAAGTTTATTCAGAAAAAATAAAATAAAATAAAAATCTGTAAGAAATTCTGACTGCCAGGATCAATTGTGCATTCTAAGTTCTGTGCATTTAATATATCAATTTTAATGCCAGCTCCACTTATTCTGGAGAATTTAATCTTATTTTACTATCAAGCTTACTGGGTGAACTGAAAATCTTTAGGATGTTCACTTGTCTTCAGAAATTTTAATGTCATTTGCCAGTAACAAATGTAACAAATACTGGAGCCATCACTCTTTGAGATTTCTGACTTTTCTAACAAAAAGACGGTAAGGAATCAAGGTTAATATGTCTTCAAACAAACAGCTAAATGGGCGTTAGTTTTGAAACCAGCATGTGTGCACGCCAGCAAAGGACAGCCTTTGAGTCAGGTTGATAAAGTTGAGATTATATCTGTGCTGCTATTTGCTTTGTGCTGGTGGGAGAGGTTGGTGGATTTGGGTGGAAAGACTGGCTAAAAGCTAGTGTCAATACACATAGGCATGTGAGTTGGAGACTATCTTTTTCACTTGTTTGGGAGAAGAATGATGTGATTGTCTTTAGATAAAAGGATAATTAAACATTTTTCAGATTAATTGCAAAATCCAACATGGGAACGTCATCTTGTTATTGTAAGCATTTTTAGATATGTTAGTATATATACACACAAATAAAAGAAACAAAAGAGGAATAAAAAGGTGATTTTTTTTTTTTTTTTAATATGTGATTAAAATAAGGGAGAGGGAAAATGAGAGGAATTTCAGTTTGCAGAAACAATGAAGCAAGTATTTTGTGCTTAAAGCTCACATTGTTTTCTTTCTCCTAGATTCACTTTTAATTCAGTTTTAAGTGAGCTGTGAATAAGAAATAGTCAGATCAAGACTGCTATCTGAGAGATCAGTTGTATTGAAGTAATCAGTCATCCAAGATTTGTAAACTGTAGTGAACTTTGGTGCTTGTCATAAAGAGTGGACTTGGAAAAACATCCACAGAATTCTCTCCCATCTCATTAGTACATTTGCATTTTTATTTCTTGTGGTATATAACACAGTTTCTCAATTACTCTTAATACTTTCAAGTTGTTTTTCCACTCTCTACTGGAGATTTCCTTTTTTGTGATGTTAGTGGTATGATGTCTATAGGAATTTATTTCCTTTTTCTTATTTCCTTTTCTTATTTCTGCCATTTTATTTAACTTCATTATCTACTGCCTCACCTCTTTCCATATTAAACAGTATAAATCACACACAAGATCTTTTTTGTTCATTCAAAGTTTTACTATTGTCTTTCTGTTTGGTATGTTGACTGTTTTTCCCTTACTCTGTTATGTATCATCAGCAAATTTAATCTCATTGGGGTGTATTTTTTTCCTGCCTTCTTGTTGCTGGTACATAAACAGAACTCAGTTGTTTCTTGTACTGATCCCGATACCACAAGGGACACTTGAAAACCTGTGTTGTCCCAAAATTATGGATACTGCAATGTTAGGATCTATTTAAAAATAAAAATCTTATTTTTTTCAGGCTTCCAAGTTTTTATTAAATACATACATACATACATACATACATACATATATATATATATCCTCATTTTTTATTATTTTTTTCAGCTTTCTTCTGCTCTTCTTCTGCTATGGTGGCCCTAGACTAAGCTTTAGAATGTCCTTTTTTCTTATTAATGGTGAGTTGAAAAACAAAATGGAAATTGAATTCAGCTTGATTTTTGGGTTGACTGTATCCACCAATCATATAGAGGAATTCCTCATTTAGAGAAGATGTGGATAGTATTTTCTGACCTGTGAGTTATTCGTTGTTGAACTTCTTCAGGTTCTGGTATTCTGATTTCCACGCAGAAGTGATCTGAGTGGCAGTGCAAAGTATTATGGACTAGTACATCAATTGGTCATGAAGTATGGGATCATTTAAGTCCTTGTAAGAAAATCATTTCTCACTATTTCTGCCTTCTTTTCACAGGATAAAAGAACAACTATTGGTCTATAGGACAATTCTGGAAGTGAGTTAAATTTACTCTTATTGACTACATGCCTGTGGTTTCAGTTTATCTGTTTCTGTTTTTTTCTCTGAGTCATATTTTCATTTCTTCCATCACAGTTTGTGCTTGTGGAAGTTTTGTCCAGAAAATTTTCATTTTCATTGGGATTTTACTTCTGGTCTCTTACCTTGTAACTGCACTACTCAGGCTACAGTGCTTATTTTTCTATCTGTAATTTCATCATGCCCTTCAAAGTTGGACTTCTTACTTCTCTGCCCAAATGAGTAGGAATGAGAATAGGATAATTTCTACATCACTATTTGTGAGATTCTCATTTTAACCCTGGATCTAGGTTAATTAGCGTAGGGTTTGTTGTTAGGCTAACCGGGGATTCGGGCTGTCACGGTGCAGGCAGCACATGTCTCATGATAAATGTCTCATTTTCTCATTGTCTCATGATAAATGTGTGCCGGAGTTGTGTAACATCATGGTACGTGCTTGGAACAGTGTGTCCGTTGGCCTTGAGGAAGAAGATAAACATGAAGAAGGAACTGAAGGACGAAGATAACAAAGAAGAAGATGGACACCACCTAGAGGTAGCTGCCATACGATGTAAACAAGAGGGACTAACGGCAAGACCGGTGCTAGGTGACGTGGACTGAAATCCACCAGTAAGATTCTGACAAGTGGACTAAAGAAGGTATATAAGGTATCGTTGAATTGTAATGAACACCATTTTGCAGCATCCCCATATTGGTGTCTGTGTTGCAATGGTCCCAAAGAGGAGAGATCACGAGTAGAGTGAGGAGAGATCTCTAGCCCCTGCAGTGTGCGCTCCAGAGGTGGTGGCGTGAATGCCACAAATTAGTTTGTGTACTCTCCATTTGAAAACCAGTTATTTAATAACAACCCTTTCTTCTGTCACAGCACTGCATAGCCTGAGCCTCATAGAAACACAGAAGCTGACTTTTTGTGAGGGCTGAAGCTGGAGGCAGATGTGGACCCCTACCTTATAGATGCAATACATGAAAAGTCCATTTCCAGATGCAGATGTCACTGTGAGTCAGAAACACATTCTGTTCACAGAGAATGAACAAGTAATACCCAAATACTTTTATTTGTTGACTTGTTTTTCTAACACAAGGAAACTATTTTATTAAGAAAAGCTTTGAAAAGAAATAAGACTGATGCAGATTAATAAAATTAATTAGTGAAGGCTGAAAGTCAAAGCGCAGATGAAGAAGAAAAAGGAAAATCTAGAGTATGAACATTGTTAGAGGTTTTGCATCCAAGAGATACATTAAATACCACCCAATGCAGTATCTGTTAGTGAACTTAATATATATTTTTAACAAGTTTGAATATATTAAGATTCTATGAACTGACACTTTTGATTTTTTTTCTGTGTGTGTGAGAGTTCCTTAAAAGTATCCACGTGGTAATAAAATAAAGTAAAATCAGACAAATAAGTTCAGTTGTAATGACAATGTGATGTATGTGTAGAAACTGTGTCAAATTTAACGTTGGTAGGAAATTATTTTCTTCTTGCTGGAAGAATTACATACTAATTAACCCTCTGGAAATAAGTGTATAAAATGGATAATGCGTTAGAAATTTTAAAAAGCATTTTTACATAGCTTATCTTAGTTAATGTTTTTAATGTGTAAAAATTTTGAGAAGTAGTTCATTTTTTCTTTCTCTGCTCTTCCCTCCTCCCTCCTCATCTCTGGTGTAGGCCAAATCCTTCAAGGCAGATTAGCACAAACTCAACAGGCCAAATTCCAGTGTGATTTAAATAGGAGGTAAATTGGCAATATAAACAAATACAATTTACATACTGTGTTAAGAGCTGGTTAAAAGAATTGCAAAGAGGAAGTCCCTTGCAGTGCATATCAGGGTTTTATTAGTCCAGCAGAACCTGGAAACTATGCCATACAGCACTGAATGCCATCTAATGGAATTTTATATATTAATATTTATAAGGTCACAGCTTATAAGTAATCCAATAAGAGCAGAAAGAGAAAAGTAAACTTTAGAGTTTGTCTTTCTTAATTTTCTCATCTTCTGATTGTATAGCAATGTGTCTAGTTTCCTATTTATTTGCATCTAGTTCTATTCAATATTTTTCTTAGTGATTTGAATGAGCATGTTTGTTAAATTTGTAGATGACACCAGAACCGAAGAGATAGCACACGATTACAGCTCAGAGTGAACATGAATTTGAGATAAGAGCTAAAAAATATCCCTCTCTTTAATAGAAGCAAACACAGTTTGTAATGCATAGAGCAAACATTTATGAAAATACAGGACACAGATCTTGCTCAGACAGCAAAACAACAGAAATAAGAATATTAATTCACAACTTTCTCATATAACATTAAATAAATATTTCCAGTGATATGACAATGCTAAAACAGGTGTAAACATTATGCTGAGATGCATGATCAAAAGCCATCCTTACAAAACATAATCAAATTTGGATCTCAACAAGAATACTGTCCAGTTTAGATGTTGCTTTTAAGGAAAAATATGGGAAACTGGGGAGATGATGGGGAATGAGAGCAATCAGAGGTCTAAAATTCCTTACCTAGGAGAAGAGATAGAATGGATGATACTCAGCCCTGGAGAATTCCCAGGGAGGACACGATTACGGTCTTCAGAGAAAGTAATAACCTTTATTTTACACAGTCATGATACCCTGGGAAAGACAGAAATATTTTAAAATCCAACAGGGAAAATTTACTTTACATATTGAAAAAATTTCTTGACAGTGAGGCTGGAGATGTATAGAAAAGGTTGTTTGCAGAAGTTGTGCAGTGACTACTTTGATAGCCCATGAGATGAGATTCAAGAAGCATTTTGGAACAGAAGGTGGATTTCTATCTGCAGGAGGCCCAAGACCCTTCCTGCTGCCAGGGGTACATGTCTCATATTCCAGGAGATTCTGTAGTGTTATGGAGAACCGCAGGAAGTCAGTGCTGCTATTGCTCATTTGAACGGCTAAATGAAAGTGCGATGTTGCCTGTGACAAGCTATTTGCTTAATGTTATTATTCATGATCAGTGAGGGTTGAAGAGTGCGTCCTTAAGAAGCCATGATGAATGCTTTTATTATCTCTGATCCATTTTAAATATGACTTATCTCATTCTACAGTGATACACTTAAGGAAAGACAGGATAGAAAAGAATACTGTAGCTAATATTCATTATTATTTTTCTTCTATTCTTAGAGAGCAGCTTGTGGAATACTATAGTCCGTGGAAGGTAATGGTCTGCGTCAGGAATGAACTGAAATTTGAAGGACATTGAATCACTGGATAAAGGTTTTTATCTTTTCCTACCGACTTGAAAGGAACCTGAGATGGAGCAGTTTTTGATTCAGGCTCATGAGTAGCTATCCGCATTTCATAAGGATGAATCTGCAGCATGCCAGCAGATTCAGAAAGTCAGTTATAGCTTAGGCAGAGACCCATCACAATCCTGATTTAATCAAAATAAGTGTTGTGTTTTGTGTTTTTTTTTTAAAAAAAAACAAAACAAAAAAAAAAAAAAAACAGAATTTCTTGATTTAGAGATTTTAGCTTTGCCAGTGAGTTTGCTATTGTTCCAAAGAGATTTTAAATAAATCTATGTAAGGTTTCTCTATCTGCATTTCTCGCTACTTCTGTACTTGCTACTAAGACCCATATGGCCCTGGATATATACATATATTTTTTCCATGATACATATTATTCTGAAGACAATTGTCCAAAAAGAAGCCACTTTTTTTTTTTTTTTTTTTTTTAAATTTCATTGACTGGAATGACTGTCTCATATTGCAAATTGACTTAAATTCCTTCCATCTGTTGCTTGGGAACCTAATCTAAATGTAAATTAAAATAAATATATTTCTTGGGGGGAAAAATAGAAAATAAAGGGGGAGGAAAGCCTTTAAAAACTCTGAATCTAGCATATTTTTTGTAGTGTCCTAATTATTTTGTGTCATCTTCCTCCTGTGTACAAAAATATTTCTAATGATATCAGAGTTGAGATCCTTGGAGACATGAGAAAGGATTTGTAGGCTGCATTTCTTTTATGAATCAATATGAAATATTATAAGCATCTATAAATCCTTCTACTGTTGTAGGCAAAGGGGGAAGAGACCAACCAACTTTAGACAAGAGACCAACTTTAGACAGTGGCATAATACGGAAAGAAGCTAAGTAAAAGGCTTGCAGTATTTTTGACGAGAGTAAGAAAAAAAGAAATTTTTAGAAGTAGCTATCATATTTTGTCCCTGTAGTTGCTTGTTTGTTTGTTTGTTTGTTTGTTTTCCTGCTTTAATTACTTTTGTTTAATATTGACATGAACACAAAATTTCGCTCTGGGAACAACATGTCATACTCACATAATGTACATGCTCTGTTCCTGCAATTGCTAGAAAGACTAAACATATAGTAAACTTAAACACGTTTTTTATTTTTTAAATTTTTTATTCTGAAATTTTCTCTATTTCTTTAATCTTCCCCTATTTTGAAGCAGCATTAAAGAATGAATAGCAGGTAAGGAAAATTATTTATTTATTTGTTTGTTTATTAAAAGTGCTAATCAGAAGTGCTAGATAGAATCATGCCTTGGGCAGAAATTGACATGATAGTCTAGACACTGATATGAAGTTTGTAATTCTATAATTGCAAATTTTAATATTTTGTGAAATACGTGTTCCTTTCACGTTCTAGATTATCACTTGACATAGATTGACAATCTAATTCAGTTTATTTGTTTTAGTCTATACAGTCTTTTAGAATAGAAGTAACAAAATAGAGTTGTGTCAAAGGTAGCTACCTGTTGATTACTACTCATTCTTTAAATATTTATTATTTAAATGCCTGTTTGAGCCACCTTTGTTTCAGAAAGTGAACTCCCAAGGAACATACACACATCTAAACTGCAAGTAAGCATGATGTTAATTTTTTTAAAACCAATTCCAAATAACAATAGCATAAACATTAAATGCTTAAAGGTGAGAGAACAGCATAATGCCTGGAAAACAACAACAAAAACAATACAACAACAAAAAAAGAAAAAAAAAAAAACTGATCAACCAAATAAAAACAAACAAAGAAACAAGCAAAAAACAAACAAGAACCTTGTGTACTAAATAGAAAATGAGCACTCAAACTAGTTGTCCATGTGTACATTCCTACTTTCTTTTGAGACGTCCTGAAATAGTAGCAGAGGATTCAGCTACCTTTGTCAGAACTGGTAAAAAAAATTTGGAAATATGTGGCTTTCTGCAACACTTGATGGTAAACAGGTGCTCAAGAGCATTGTTGTCCAAAGTTTAAAGAGATTTTCACTTTGGAGTCTTAACTCATTTAAATGAGCAGTCAAATCCACAAAAAATGCTAAATCTGTGAGCCATTTTTAATCTTCATGTTCTGGCACAAATTTACCTTTTGTTTCCATAAAGGACTTGATTTCACTTTGCAAAGTATTTCTAGCATTTTACCCAAACTTAAGTGCTTGGCAACTTCCTTCAGAAAAATAAATGATCACCCCATAATCAGCATTCATATTTCAATGAACTCCTAGGACTGGCAATGATTCAGTCCCTTGGACTTTATGAAATTTGCAATTTGGTGACGATTTGCATGACTATCTATTTTTAAAGCTTTTGCACATAAATTTTCTTGATTTCTGATGCAGAGATATTTCAACGAACTTGAGTTCCAGGTGGTAATTGCATCATCTTCAATTAATTTTACAGGGCCCTTTTTTTTTTTTTTTACCTACCATCAGTAGCAATGTCAGATATGTTGACAAAGGTTTAAACAAATTCCCTGACTATATGTCACGGAGTTGACCAGATCAATCTATGTCCGTGACAGGGGCAACAGGCCTCTGCCCTCCCCCCCCACCCCAGTCCCACAAAAAAATGGGAAGGAAGGAAGGGAGGAAAAGAGCAGCAGCAACAATCTATGGAGGAAAACTTATTTTACTATAATATCGGAATACGAAATAACACAATATATACAATTTAATTGAAATTGAGATTAATAAATCAGACAAGATGAGAGAGAGAGAGTTCCCGGGACCGATTCAAACCTGAAAAGCTTGGAACGGCCAGGAAAGCACCCTCCAGCACCCACTGCAAGGCAGCAAGCGAGCGCCCCCCCCACCCGGAAGCGCCAGATCCTGTGACTTCTGTAATGTACAGGGATAGGTACTTGGAATTGGGGCAGTGGCACTTTAATGCCCCGTACACTACATGATGTTTTGATGTGGAATACTGAAATCCAAAAACGAAAAAAACAAAAACAAAATCATAGAACCATGACATTCCACCCCTTATTCTACATCGTTACATCATGCTTAAAATATATATACATATATACAAACAAACAAAAAATGATTAAAATGCACACATGGCTATACACATATACATAGAATTAGTAACTGCACTCCCCCGGCATCAAGTTTCCTTGTGGTACACACTGAACATCCCCATTCTTCTGCATTACCCACCAAGTGGATCCTGGTCCCTGGGCAAAAACTGTACCACGGAGAGGTTTGCCCTTTCCAGAAACTGGAAGAACCCAAACTACCTTTCCTAACATGCTCTTTACATGTACAACAGGGACTTTATCTCCCTCTACGGTATGTAGGGAACTGGATTGGTTAGGACCGTCACAATTGATAGATCCTCTGGTATTGACTAACCAGGTGGCTTCTGCCAAATGCTTCCCCCAGTGCTTAAATGTTCCACCACCCAGTGCTTTTAGCATCGTTTTCAACAATCCATTGTATCGTTCAATTTTACCAGAGGCTGGTGCATGATAGGGAATATGGTAAATCCACTCAATGCCATGATCTAAGTATTTACAAGAGGAATTTTTGAAATGAGTCCCAGTATCTGACTCAATCCTTTCTGGGGTGCCATGTCGCCACAGGACTTGTTTCTCGAGACCCAGTATGGTGTTTCGGGCGGTAGCATGGGGTACTGCATATGTTTCGAGCCACCCAGTGGTTGCCTCCACCATAGTAAGCACATAATGCTTACCATTGCGAGATCGTGGCAAGGTGATATAATCAACCTGCCATGCCTCCCCATATTTGTACTTTTGCCATCGCCCTTCCTCCCAGAGAGGTTTCATCCTCTTGGCTTGTTTGGTGATGGCACATGTTTCACAGTTATGAATAACCTGTGCAATGGCATCCATAGTTAAGTCCACCCCTCGGTCTCTAGCCCATTTGTATGTTGCATCTCTCCCTTGATGACCTGAGGTCTCATGGGCCCACCGAGCTAGAAATAATTCACCCTTGTTCTGCCAGTCCAGGTCTATTTGAGCCACCTCAATTCTGGCAGCTCGGTCTACCTGATGGTTATTTTGCAGTTCTTCAGTAGCCCGACTTTTGGGCACATGAGCATCTACATGACACACTTTTACAACTATAGTCTTTGTTCGGGCAGCAATGTCTTTCCACAGTTCAGCAGCCCAAATAGGTCTACCCTTCTTTGCCAGTTATTTTGCTCCCACTGCTGTAACTACCCCCATAAGGCATTTGCTACCATCCATGAGTCAGTGTAAAGATAGAGCATTGGCCACCTCTCCCGTTCAGCAACATCTAAGGCCAGTTGGACAGCCTTTACCTCTGCAAATTGGCTTGATTCTCCTTTCCCTTCAGTGGCTTCTGCAATTTGTTGTGTGGGGCTCCACACAGCAGATTTCCACCTGCGATGCTTCCCCACAATACGACACGATCCATCTGTGAACAGGGCATATTTCTTTTCATTCTCTGGTAGTTCATTGTATGGTGGGGCCTCTTTAGCACGTGATACTTCTTCTCCTGGTGGTGTTCCAAACTTTTTACCTTCAGGCCAGTCCACGATGACCTCTAGGATTCCTGGACGGCTGAGGTTCCCCATCAGTGCTCATTGTGTAAGCAGTGCAATCCACTTACTCCAAGTGGCATCAGTAGCATGATGGGTGGAGGGAACCTTTCCTTTAAACATCCAGTTCAACACTGGCAGTCGAGGTGCTTGCAGGAGCTGTGTTTCAGTACCGACTACTTCAGAAGCAGCCCAAGCGCCCTCATAAGCGGCTAAGATCTCCTTCTCAATTGGAGTGTAGCCCCCTTCTGACCTCCCGTAAGCTCGACTCCAGAATCCCAGGGGTCGGCCTCGTGTCTCTCCTCATGCTCTTTGCCACAAACTATCGGGACCGTTCCTTCCAGCAATGGTATAGAGGATGTTCTTTATACCCTGTCCCGTCCTTACTGGCCCTAGGGCCACAGCACGGGCTATCTCCTGTTTAATCTGTTCAAAAGCCTGCTGCTGCTCAGGGCCCCATGTAAACTCATTTCTCATTCGCGTCACATGGTAAAGGGGGCTTACAATGAGGCTGTAGTTTGGAACATGCATTCTCCAAAAGCCCACTGCACCCAGAAAGGATTGTGTCTCTCTTTTGCTACTGGGTAGAGACATAGCAGTGATTGTCGATCACATCTGTCGGGATGTGGCGACGGCCATCTTGCCACTTTATACCTAGGAACTGAATCTCCTGGGCAGGTCCTTTCACTTTGCTTCGCTTAATAGCAAAACCAGCACTCAGAAGAATTTGGATCATTCGCTCTCCTTTTGTAAAGACTTCTTCTGCTGTATCGCCCCACACAATGATGTCAGGTGCTCAGGAGCACTGCCCTGTTCCAATACAGTTTGGATCAACCCATGGCAAATGGTCGGGCTGTGTTTCCACCCCTGGGGCAAACGGTTCCAGGTATACTGAATGCCCCTCCATGTGAAAGCAAACTGTGGCTTACATTCTTTGGCCAAAGGAATGGAAAAGAAGGCATTAGCAATGTCATTGGTGGCATACCATTTGGCTGCTTTTGACTCCAGTTCATACTGGAGTTCTAACATGTCCGGCACAGCAGCACTCAGTGGGGGTGTGACTTCATTCAGGCCACGGTAGTCCACTGTCAGCCTCCATTCTCCACTGGCTTTACGCACTGGCCATATGGGGCTGTTAAAAGGCGAGTGAGTTTTGCTGATCACTCCCTGGCTCTCTAGTTGACGAATCAACTTATGAATGGGGAGCAAGGAATCCCTGTTGGTGCGGTACTGCCGCCTGTGCACCATTTTTGTAGCAATCGGTACCTGCTGCTCTTTTACTCGCAGCAGCCCCGCAACAGACGGATCTTCTGACAGGCCAGGCAAAACAGACAGATGCTTAATGTTGTCTGTGTCCACAGCAGCTATTCCAAAGGCCCATCGATACCCCTTAGGATCCTTGAAATGCCCCCTTCTGAGATAATCAATACCTAGTATGCATGGAGCCCCTGGGCCTGTCACAATAGGATGTGTTTGCCAGTTCTGACCACTGAGGCTTATCTCAGCCTCCAACACAGTCAATTCTTGAGAGCCCCCGGTCACTCCAGAAATATGGATTGATTCCGTCCCTTGGTGACTCGAGGGCATCAGAGTGCACTGTGCACCAGTGTCCACCAGGGCCTTATATTTCAGTGGTTCTGATGTGCCAGGCCATCGAATCCACACAGTCCAGTATACTCTATTATCCCTTTCCCCTTCCTGACTGAGGGCAGGGCCCCTTTATTCATTACCTGTGGTAACTGGAGCAACTGCACTGGTGGTTGATCTGCTTTGTAATTCTTTCATCCGGGCTCGTAGTACAGGAGTAGGTTGACCGTGCCACTTCCCCATGTCTTCTCCATGGTCACGTAGGTAATACCATAAGGCAATTCGCGGTGTATTACCCCTTACTTGAGCTGGAGAGCGTTTGCTTCTGACAGCTGAGATCTTTGATGGTGCACGTGAGAAGGAAGGTTCATCGTCTTTAGTTAGGTGGGCTCGCATCATCTCCTTCATCTCCTTCATCTCCTTCATTAGACTCTTTTGATTATCCTGATCTTCATCAAGCGTCTCTGATACTGCTACAGGTTTGTCATGGTTAATCTGTTGAGACACTTGCTCCGTCATCATTCTTGATATAGCAGCAACGGCAGCATGAATTGGGGACAGCAATTGTTCGTAGTTTTGGAGCGTAAGAATTAATTCATAAACTAAAGGCGTTCTCTGTTGTTCTTGGTATCTGTCACATGCTGATGTTAGTGTTGAGGCATATTTGTCCGGTGCTGTTGTCACGATTTTCTGCCATATCTCAGGCGTTGTCCTCACTTTTTCAGGGTCGCGGTTTTGGTGTGGGTGGTTAGGAACAAAGTTAGGGTCATACAACATTTCCACCACGCCTATTTCCCTCAAATACTGGATACCCTTTTCCACTGTATCCCATTTTTTCATCGCAATCTTCAAGCCATTTATGAAGGGATACTTTACCTTCACAGCTGTTAACACTCATTCCCAGAGGGAGGCAGCCTCATCCAAACATCGACTAATTCCTCTATCAATAGCTGGATCTCTGGCAATGGTGCCTAGTTGGCGAGCTTCATTACCATCCAGAGACAAGCTATGGGCCCCACTGTCCCAACAGCGAACCAACCAGGAAACAAGAGTTTCATTCAGGCGCCATGTAAACTCCTTTCTTGAACCTTGGATTTCAGTCATCTTTAGAGGCCGGCGAGTAGTAATAGAGACTTCCTCTTCATCACTCTCTTCTGCACGTCTCTTAGTTTTCCCTTTTGCCTTTCACGATGGTGGTGGTTCTGAGGAGGGCCCCTCGCCTGGATCTTCCTCCACCTCCTCCTCCTCTTCTTCTCTTTTTCGTTCAAGACGCGAAGACACTCGTTTCCATTTCTTGCCCTCCACAGGAGCAACTGGAATTGTTACTGGTGTCTCCTGTGATTGATTAGATTTGACTTGGGGATTTTCCCCTTTGGCTTGAACCTCAGCTCGGAAACTCTCTCTCTCCAGAATGGTATTATATACGGCACGGTAAGCACAAGCCAAACCCCAAATAAGTTGTACCTCCTTAGATTTATGTAAGCCGCATAGTCCCTGACTCAGATACTGGTTTAGTTTCTCAGGATCCCACAGGTGTTCAAGAGTAAAATCCCATGACACTGCGGGTCCCCATGCTTTTTAGACCTTTCCTAAACCTCTCCATATTCCCTGCCAGTCATCATTCTCTAGTTTTGGAGGACACTCCTTCTCCTTATTACGAATGCATAGGAATACATTCAGGAAAATTGATGACATGCACACGCACACCAACATGAGTATTAATTCAGACTGGTCTGAACATCGTGTTGTTTGTAAAATTAGCTATTCCATTTGGGATGTAGTTGTTTGTGAAATTAGCCATTCCTTCTGGGATGTAGATGTCAAAGTTCAAATCATACCACATTGCAAATAGGTAAAACATAGGTGTCTCCATCAGTGTCATTAGGTACCTATATATGGTTGCAATTCCACAACACATAATTATGAGCTGGATTATTGGCCAGTAGGTTGTGAACAACACCATTGCTTTTAATCCTTTACCCAGCACCCCCACAATAACGAGTGGGTTCATCAGTGGTGCCTGCTAAAAAGGGGTTAATGAATTGAAGCTAACAAGAGGAAGGAAAAAAAAAAAGGCACTACCCAGACGAAGTAGTGCTCAAAGTTTACAAATATCCCAGAACACTGGCAGTACGCCTAATCTTTCGAGGTCAGGTTTTCCAGCACAGAAACCTGAACTACTGATAATGCTCCCTAACGAAGCTCTCTAAGAGCAGAGAGAAAAAGAGATTCATTCTAAAAGCTAAAAAGTATCGTGCCCCACGTTGGGAGCCAAAAATCTGTCACGGAGTTGTCCAGATCAATCTATGTCCGTGACAGGGGCAACAGGCCTCTGCCCTCCCCCCCCACCCCAGTCCCACAAAAAAATGGGAAGGAAGGAAGGGAGGAAAAGAGCAGCAGCAACAATCTATGGAGGAAAACTTATTTTACTATAATATCGGAATACGAAATAACACAATATATACAATTTAATTGAAATTGAGATGAATAAATCAGACAAGATGAGAGAGAGAGAGTTCCCGGGACCGATTCAAACCTGAAAAGCTTGGAACGGCCAGGAAAGCACCCTCCAGCACCCACTGCAAGGCAGCAAGCGAGCGCCCCCCCCACCCGGAAGCGCCAGATCCTGTGACTTCTGTAATGTACAGGGATAGGTACTTGGAATTGGGGCAGTGGCACTTTAATGCCCCGTACACTACATGATGTTTTGATGTGGAATACTGAAATCCAAAAACGAAAAAAACAAAAACAAAATCATAGAACCATGACCCTATATTTTCGTCCTGCTTCGCACAAATGAAGAGATTTAGTTGTGTCTTTCAATGGCACCAAAGAAACCATTTTTTTTTTTTTCAGTGGCATTATATTTCTTATCAGACTCTTTGATGAAAATGGCAATTTGAGCAGTATCAGTAGCTTCAGTATTTTCATTTATAGCCAAAGGAAAAACAAAAACAAAAACAAAAAAACTAGCAGCTTCACACTCCAATTTTTCCAGTTTCTTTATCTTACCTGGCTACAGTCTGGTGGAGCAAACTGATTTTGGAAACACCTTTTTTTTTTTTTTTTTTTTTTTTTTTTTTTTTTTTTTTTTTTTTAAATCAGGACAGTTTGTATATGTCATGTTTTCCATACATTACTTGACAAACTTACCATCAGGAAAAGGCTTTGATCTTTTTGAAGTCAGATTTGCTATCACATAATTAGCTTTTATAAGAGTCCATTTGAATTTTACTTTATTTTTAAATATTTGATTGAAGTGACAGCCTCTTTTCAGTTCCCCTATTTTGTCTCTGTGAAGCATTCCTTGATATGCATTAAGTCTGGCAGCATGTTTCTATATACAATGTTCTTTCATATAGTACTATTTGAAGAGTTACATAATTTCCTTGCCAGTTAAGCATAGTGCCATATTATTTGTCAGTACTGCCTTCCTTCCTTGTGTCCTGGGACTGGGCAGGGTTGCTTGGTGGGGAAGAACCATGATGTCACAGCAGCAGGGGGCACGGGCCTATGTGCAAACTGAGCTGGGCTGCATGTGGCCCATGGGGCATGGGTTGGACATGCCTAGGATAAAGCTTGTACTACCTCAGTAACTTAACACCTCAGTTCCTGTCAGATTTTGCTTGAATTTCTCTTGTTTGGTCCTGATCTGATTTTAACTTATTAGCTGCAGCAGTAAATTGACACAGCGACTGTTATGTGTTAAGCTTTAACTTAAACTTGTGCAATTGCATAGCTTAACACCTAAAGATCTACATGATTTATAAGGATAATTTAACAAAGTGGTAGGTCTGTAAGAGGAGCTGTAGGCTTTTAAGAGGAGGAGTGATCAGATTGTCTGAAAACATGGGCAAGTAACCCCAAAATAAGCGAAACTGAAGATAAAATAGTAACCACTATTCTTAGCTCAAAATTATATGAGCCAAGATGACATATCTGTTGGTGCCCTACTGGCCGCATTCCTCATTGTATTGTTGCCCCAGTCACCAGGAACCTCTTCTAAATTAGTATAAACCAATATATCTCAGATCCACTATAGTTTTTGTCCTCCATTTGAATGATTTCACTTGTTACTGTGCTCAGCAGTATTCTGGCCAAGGGCAGACTGCCTGCCTTTGAGCAGAACACAAGAAAGAAAAAAACACAATAAAGCATGAGAAATTAAAAAAGCAAGTTATGCAATTCTGAAGATTATATCCTGCGGAAGAATAATAATTAGGTTCTATGCTATATATTATCTCCAGTAATGATTATGTAGTTGTCATGATATCGTGATTTTTGGTTATCAGAATTCTTTATCATAACGTCTTCCAAACCATTGGGAGTTGAAGAGTTATTGCTCCAGTTTCAGGCACCTGTCTGGAACAGAAGGAGAACTACATTCTCCAGAAGAGCGTTCACTGCTCTGTTATGATTCCTGCTCAGGGGGAACAGATATAAGGCCTTAGTGGGTCACCTGACATCCCTTCTTCAACTCTCCTCCCTGCTGCTCGTCCCAACCACAGGCATCTCACAGCACTAGTTTAAGGCTTTTCTACTTTTGGGCACTATCACTCACTTTATTTGATTTATTAGCTCCAATTCTAATTATACTGTATTATATTATATTATAGTGTGTTATCTTGCATTCCAATTCCATATTTAGTAAATCAGTTTGTTTCTCCATAGATCGTCGCTGCTGTTTTTAATTATTCTCAGGTCCCCTGTTTCCCTTTTCCGGAGGTACAGATTTGTGAAATCCCTCTGCCCCACTAGTCACAGAACTGAGCTGATCCAGCCCATAAAATGTTGACATGTTTGGTGGAGAATGCGGACAGAGGTTGCTTTTTAACTTTTAGAACGAATCTTTGTCTGTTCTCAGAGAGTTTCATTGGGAAACTTTAACTTTTTTGCAAGTGCTCACTGAAAACTTGACCTTGAATATCTGGGTGGACTGCCAATATTCTGGGATATCTGTTAACTTTCAGCGCTGCTATCTTACTTCTGCTAAAAAAAAAAAAAGAAAAAAAAAATCCTGTTTCTCTTTTAAACTTTGTGATTTTTAAGTGAGAAATCTGGAAAGAAGGAATATCTGGAGATGGAGAAACAAACAAAGCAAATCAAAAACAAAACAAACCCAGAATTGCAGAAATATGCATCTTTTGTTTAATTTTTTTTCTTCTTCTTGCTATTTATTTGTTATTTCGTATTTAACTTAGATAACACGTGAATCTGGAGAATTGCTTTTTAAAGATTTTGAAGAAACTTTTGTCATGCATCTTATTTTTTGGCTTTTGGCTTTGTTTATATGAATACTCTCTAGTTATCATCCAAATCATTGTAAATATATGGAGAGTTTAAAGGTAAATTATATTTAACTTAACTTTGTTCCTTTCTTATCACAAGGGAAGAAAACAGTTTGATTTTTAGAAAAACATCCCAAATCAACAAGAAGTTTTTCTAGAAGACAGTTAAAATAATAATTTTGTTACATGATGGGTGGGGGAAATCATCAGCAAACCTGAGCCATTTTATGTACACAGAAGAGACACTTTATGCAATAAAAATGTAGCATTGTTTTTGCTGCTCTTGTTAAATAAAGGAACCATTAGAAGAATCGAATAAAGGTGGGCAAGCATTGAAATGTTACTACTTGTCAGTAGTTGATATCACTTGTTTTGAAAAGTAAAGGCAAAGCATTCAGGATGATATATAGGATCATATTTAGAGTTCTTATTTTAATCTACTAATTGGAACATTGCCCTCTCTGGGAGATAATTTTCTCTTATTCTAGTAATGTTGAAATGGAAAATTCAAAACGCAGAACCAAGGCAGGACGAAGTCCTCTATATAGTCTAGTATAAGGAACATGGACTCCCAAAATGATAATTTTTATTCAAAAAACAATTGGGGCGGAAGGAGGGAGGGGGGGGGAAAAAAAAAAAAGCAGTACTTAATTTAATCTATTTCCATATCTAAATGTAGAATTCAGAATCTATCATTCTGAAGCAGAGTAGATTGGAAAAGCACGTGTTCGAGTTTCTTTCTTTGAAGAAACCCCTCTAAATTTCAGCTGAATTCAATTTAGGCAGAAATTACTTGGTATAATTCTTGTTCTCAGCCTAGAAGCTGAAATTTAAGGAAAAATTCTTTTTAGATCTTTTTATGTGTTACTGCATGAGTGGGGGAAATATAGCAACTTGAGCGAGACAATTTCTTACTAGTTTTTATTTAAATCAACAGGAGAATTTGAGCCTCTTGGGAAACAAAATCTGGTACACTTCCCAGAAGTCACTCGTCCTTGTAGAAGTAATTTAAATAAATAAATGAATGATAAGTAAAATCTCTTGCTAACCAATGCTTTCTCACTAAAACAAAGGCAATTGCAAGTGAATGGTCAAACATGGCAGGACTTAGGGTCTATGTGGGTTTTCATTTCAGGTTGATATCTAGTACATAAGATCTCCAAGAGTTGACTGAGATGCATATTCTAGCAATATTGTAAAAAATATTTATTCTATTTTATAAAATGCATTCCTAATCTCTATGCTCAATTTACTTATTTAGGTACTGTTTTCAAAAAATCTTTTTTTTTTTTTTTTTATTATGCATTTTGTCGGTTTTATATTTAAATTATTTGCTCGATTTTAGAAATGCATATTCCAAATTTCAGCTGCTGGGTTCCTTAAACATCTTATTAACACAGAAGAGTATATTCAGGACATTCATGTTTATAGGTAAGACCCAAATGAAACACTAAAAGCTGAAAGCATACTTACAGTCTGTGGGATTTAAATTGTCCATGGCAAAGTTTCACATCAGGATTTTCATCCAGAAATGATTTCCACAGATGAAACAACCTCATCGTCTCTATTATTCAGGCTTAATAGCCCAGCATTTGAAGGATTTTATTACTATTATTATTATTATTATTATTATTATTAATTATTTTCTGCTGTAGTGATATAAGTTTCCCATTCTTAGTTGAAGAGAAGTGGTTTCCCAAATTGCTGGTAGTATGCTCTTTTGGTACAAGGAAAGGTCTCAGAAAAGAAAGAAGGGAGGTATAAGAATAGGCAATAGAGCTGAAGATCCTGCGTGTCTAGCTCTGGTTGGTCATGGACAATGTGAAGGTTATTCTAGGCAATAATGAAATTAGCTCTCTCTCTCATGCTAGATTTCTTTCTGTCCTTCCTCATTTGGACAAAATGTACTTCCAGCAAAAGGCAGAATAGTTTTCAAATTAACTCTTTTAAGTCTTAATGTTTCAATTTTATTATTATTATTATTATTTTTTGTACCCAAAATAGTCCATGAACATTTTTTTAGAGATCTAATCTTCTGTTCATTTGGAGAAAACTATATTAGAAGAGCTGAACTGTCATCAACTGATAGAGACTGGGCTGTTGAGCTCTATTAGAGAAAATTTTGCATCTTACTCCAGTCCACTAAAAATGAGAATTCCAGTATCAACTCTTTGTAAGTTATCTTTGCTTGGAAGAAGTAGAATTTGTTTTCTTTCTCCTTATCATATCCAAAATATTTGCAGTTTGGTTTGTCACTTTCTGTGAAAAGCCTGCAAAATATTTACTTGTTAGCAGATAAGAGATTTTGTTTGTTTGTTTCTTTGTTTTGTTTTTTTTTAATTTTGTTTTGTTTTGTTTTCTCTCAAATGGATAAATTCCCCAAGAGAAAGGCAAGATAATCTAGCTAGTGGAATCAAGGTCAGCGTTTTCTGGAATTCTGTGTCCAAATCTGGAGCCCCCCGTACAGGAAAGACAGGGAGCTGCTACAAAGAGTCCAGAGAAGATCCACGAATATGATCAAGGGACTGGAGCACCTCCCCTAGGAAAACAGGCTGAGGGACCTAGGCTTGTTCAGCCTGGAGTAAAGAAAGCTGCAGGGTAACCTCATTGCAGCATTTCAGTACTTAAAGGGAGCCTACAAAGAGGAGGGGAATCAACTCTTTGAAAGGGTTGATAACTGCAGGACAAGGGGAAATGATTTTAAGTTGAGGGAGGGGAGATTTAGGTTGGATGTCAGGGGGAAATTCTTTACAGAGAGAGTGGAGAGGTGCTGGAACAGGCTGACCAGAGAGGTTGTGGATGCCTTGTCCCTAGAGGTGTTCAAGGCCAGACTGGATGGGGCCCTGGGCAGCCTGGTCTAATATTAAATGTGGAAGTTGGTGGCCCTGGATATGGCAGGGAGTTTGAAGATTCATGATCTTTGAGGTCCCTTCCAGCCCTGGCCATTTTGTGTTTCTGTGATTCTGGCTATTTCTCAGTACCTCATGAGAAGAAGAGAAAGTCTTTTGCCGTATGCTTCTCTCCTGAATATTCTGAGGAACAAATGCTCATGCGCAAATTCACTTTGTGCTATTCTACACTGACCATTCATGATCACAAATCTCACCATGTTACTCATGGATGTCCTGGAGCAGGTGATATGCAATCTCTCTTCACTTCGAGCTGATAAAATTATTGAAAGGTTCTTTGTTGTGTGGTCTCCTCATGGCTCCTTTGCTGTATATCTATCAATGATTTTGAAGGCTGTCATCTTGACCTATTGATATATCTTAAAGACTAGAGTAAAAACTAGAGCTTAAGTTGTCGAGAATCATTAAAACCTCAGAGCTGTAATGGTAACTTAACAATTCCTAACAATATTAGGAAAAGCCAGAATTGGTCTGGAAGTAAAAAATACCCATACTCCTCTTTGTTTTTCCCCAAAGGCCAGAAGCATCTCAGAGAAATTTCTATGTTAGGATTCAATATAATAACAAAATTATGCAAGGAAATGTGGATCTGAGAATAGCTTTCAGACATGACTATTCTTCCAAAGCAAGGGAGAAGGATCAGAAAGAATAAAAAGAAAGAAAGAAAATTATAAACATAACAACAAAAATAGTATTCATCTAATTCTCACAAATACATTGGTTCTTTTTTGAAACCTATGCCTTCATGTATCCTCAGCATAGTAACTACCCAGACGGTCAAAAAGAGTCACTGCAGTGTACAGGGAAAAAATCCAAGTAAACACCACCCTACTGCACAAAGACACATGTGCAGATAATAGTGTATTATGTATTAGTGTATTAAGTATGCAACTAAATGTACTTTGCTCAGCTGGACATATAACTGGAGTACATTCAGATGCAAATAGCATATTTTCTACTAGAATTTTGTCCTTTGTCTCTTCCTTTTGGGTCCCTCCTCCTCCTTCACCTCTCTGAAATAGCCATAAAGTGTTTTGTTTTGTCTTGTTTTGTTTTCCTCTGGACCCACATTCTTTGTATTTTTATAGTCATACAAATAGCTTAAGTTCTCAGTGTAAATGAAAATACATAATATCAAAATATAAGGCGAAGACACATTTCATGACACTTAAAATGACATTTCAAAATCAAAATCCTGATGATTCTCAGGTAATGATTTCTATTACTGCAATGCTGCCTTGTGGTGATTACAATTTCACTATATATCAGGATGCAGGAGATGCGCACAAGCAGGAATGCAGTTTATACATCATTCCCAGCAATGCTGCCAAGTCTCTCTGAGCTTAAAATGTTCTTAAGCTTGCCTCAGGGGAGAACAGGAAACTGTCTGAAATCTAGGTAGGGTAAGAGGGTAACAGAAGTTATTTTTCACACAGTATTATTTTAAAAATGTAGGTCTCTGATAGAACAGTGAGTTCTGCTCAAATGGACTTAGGTCCCTGGCTCAAGATCTACTGTATTCAGTATAGCTTTGGCTGTATTACCTGCCTGAGAGCAAGCTTTGTTTACAATTTGCATGATTCACAGATTCTAAAGACAGAAGAGACAATGAGATCATTAAAAGTGACTTCATTATTTCCAATGGAATATCTCCACATCAAGACTAATGAAAGATTTTCCTGGTTTTATCTAAACATTGCTCTTCTCTTCAAATATCAGTCAAAACTTAGCAACTTCAAGAAGTGTTTATTCTTCCAGAGAAGCATTCAAGCTTGATATAGAGGCACAAAGAGGAAAAAAAAAAAATCACCTTTTTTTCCCCCCCTCCCCTAAACAGTTTGTTCCACTGGTTAATTGCTCTCACAGTTATAAAATACTGTGCTTTATTTCTACTTTATTTCTAATTTGTCTAGCTTCATTTGCAGACATCATCTCTTGTTATGCATTGCTGTGCTAGATTAAAGAGCTTTTTAGTAGTTAGTGCTATTTGCCTATGGAGGTACTTAAACATTATAATCAAATCACCTCTCAATCTTCTTGATAAGGTAAAAAGGTAAAGTTCTTTTAGTGTCTCACTGTAAGGAATTACCCGTAACTCTTAAATATTTTTTGTGTGATTCTTTTCTGCATCTTCCTTATTTTTCGTAATTGATTTAGAATGATGAGCATTAAGTATTGAAAAAACAAACAGAACAAACAAAAACACAAAATCTGTTTTACCCGCATCACAAATAAATATTAAACCAGTACCTATTCCTACTCATCTATTTAGACAAAGAGGGCATTAGCTTTTTTTCATCATAACTAGATTGATAATTGGAGGATTTGCATAAGATATTTTTTCCAGTATAGTCCTTAGAAGCCCTCTTAGGTCTGTTCTTTATTTGTTTGAATTACATTTGTTTCTTTACATTACAGATGAAAGAAGCTGAAGATTTTAATTCACATCTTGTTAAATGACTTCTGCTGGACTGGTATTCTTTTCTGTTAAAAAAAAATAATAAAAAATACCAAAAACTAGGAAAAAATTGAGAGAAAATTCTGGTGTAAAATCACTGTATCACATGAATGAGAATAGGTGAAATATTAGAAGAGTAAAATCCTTAGAATGGTGAATGAATTTGAGTGGTTGTATTTCATTTTCTTATTGCTGTATATTTATTTGTAGTGTAGGAATTACTTACTCACATTCAGCCATCTATGATTTAAGTAAATGTCTACAATAGTTATCAAACAACCCTTTAAATAAATGGTGAGACAGAAAAGATAGAAAGCTCTCCTGGAAAAATCATCCTGCTATCTTAAACGCTAATTTAGGATGGGATGAATGGATGTCTAAACATGCTTACCACTTACTATTTACTAATTTGTTTAACATTATTATCGTATATTAACTGTCTGATTTTAAGATGGCTAAAGTTAAGCAAGGTGAATCCCACTTTTTGTGGCTGAATGCCTCAGTGAACAGCTAAAAAGTAGTATTTATTGGTACAGAGATGTTTGCTATGTAGTAATGGGTGATGTGAGGCATGAAATGTGTTTAAAGTGTCCTGATAAATGAAAGGAATGATTTTATTCTCGGCATTCATAAATAGTTTATATTTTTTAAGGCCATAATAATAATAATAATAAAACACAGTTGTGTTTAATTTCAAAACAGAGAACACCTTAATTATGAAAAATGGAAAATTTCAGTTACCTGGAATAAAATCAATGGTCAGCATATGTGCTGAGAATTGCAAGGCATTCACTATTGGTCCTTCAATCAAACTAAGGACTATCAATGGATATACTAATGGTTAAATTACAGACAGACAGCAAATGAATGTTGCTCATAACTAAAAGTTAAATTTACAATGTGGGGAAAGGAAATGCGTGCAAAAGAAATTAGCTAGTTAGAAGACTCGAAACAAAAAACTATGTGAACTGATACACAGAGCAATAAAAGCTTTAGGGGAAAAGAGACTGCTTCCAATTATTACATTGACTGGGATTAGAACAGAACAGAACAGAACAGAACAGAACAGAACGGAATAGAACGGAACGGAATGGAACGGAATGGAATAGAATAGAATAGAATAGAATAGAATAGAATAGAATAGAATAGAATAGAATAGAATAGAATAGAATAGAATAGAATAGAATAGAATAGAATAGTATAGTTCAGTTGAAAGAGAGCTACAGAGATCAAGTCTAATTGCCTGATTACGTTTGGGCTAACAAAAACTTAATGTACATTACTGAGAAAAATTATTCAGATGCTTCTTGCATGCTCAGAGGCTTCTAGCATCAGTCACCTTTCTAGAAAGCCTCTTCCAGTGTCTTCTTTAAGCTTATGGTAAATAAATTATTCTAATTTCCAGTCCTAACTTCTCTTGGTGTAGCTTTGTGTCTGTCTCATGACTTTTGTCTTCAGTTTCTGAGAGTAGATCCTGAAATCTCCCTCTACTATCCCTTGTCAGGAAGAAAATCTCTTTTTTTTTTTTTTCCTTTTTCATTTCTTTTCCTTTTTTTTTTTTGAGATAGTTTTCTCTGCATTGTCCTTAAAAAAAACAATCTTACGAAAGTTTTTCTTTTCTGCAACTTTCTGAGACACATACAATCTTCATAGGAAGCAAGAAGAAATGCAAAAAACAAACAAACAAAAATGAACTAGATAGTTGGAAGTACATTACGTTGATTAAAATCTAAATTCTTGGAGGCACAAATGTACCAGCCTCTTTCAGATGCCATTCATCCAACCCATGAATTGCTTTACCACACATTTTAAATTTTGTTGAACTTCATCTTTGTACACAGAGGCCTTTTTCCAATTTTGGTGCATGCCTGTTTTATTTATTTGTGGATGGTTATTATAAATAACCAGCATATTTATAATAACTGGTTATTATAAATAACCAGTTTTAGAAGAATGCCTATTATCAGATGAATGCCTATTATCGGATGAAACATTGATAGCATGTTTGTGGCAGAATTACAAAATTAATGGCTACAAAATTAAATTAAAGGAATGCATTTGGCAAAATATTTTTGGATTTTAGTAAATTTGGGTGCAGTCTAAAAAAAATATTTTAAATTGGCTGAGATATGGACTCAGATTCATGTTCTAAAAACTAAGTGAATACTTATGAACCAGAATAACAGTAAGTTACTATACAGAAACGTCTGGGATTTAAAAGTCCAGTCAATATTGAATGTCTTCATTAAATCTTAATGATGCTGTAATGGAAGGTTGTACAAAGACTAATATTATGTTTTCTAAATATAGTAAAAAGTGCTTGGGAGATGAAAACGACCCTTTACAAGGAACTATAATTGATTTCTGCCTTTATTTTCATGTGATTATTTATAATATATATTACTATTGAAGTGAATATAATCATTCTCATGCACTCTCCTTTTCCCCTCTTTTTCTGAGTATACCAAGTATTATACACTTATGTACTAAGCATTCTATGTTGAATATTGCTCTGATAGTGCCTTCGGTTCACTGAGAATTTATTGCAGGTTCATCCTAAATTTTTGCCTAAATTTTTAACCCTAAAAACATAGAATCATAGAATAATTTCAATTGGAATGAATCTTCAACAGCCATCTAGTCCAACTCTCCCAAAATGAGCAGGCATATCTGCGGCAAGAAAGAACTAAAAAAGGACTTTTAAATGAGGAAAAAAATCTATATTTTATTGATATGAAAAGTTGTATCACTCTTTTCCCTGGGATTAAAGTATGACTGACCAATCTGTAAATATTTAGGTCATTCAGGCCTTTGTCAAAGACAGGTTAAATATTTACCTTTCTCAGTTGTAGATTTTGCTAGCTTGCTTCAGCCTTCCACTTGTGATAGAGAGGGTCTTGCAAGCACATTGCCCAGATGTCTCTGCAGCCTTGGAAGCAGAATATCTTGTACGTTGTTATGTGAGTCAAGATTTTTCTCTCTTAAGTTACTTTAGTGCTTTACCTCATTTCTGCAGTAGCCATAAATATTTTCCTGGATGAATGAGAAAGCAGATAATTCCACCCATTATGATACTGTATATGACCACTTGGGCCAAAATTAAAACTCAGAATTTACATAAATACATAACATGATTATAAAATATTATTGTGCTCTATTAATGTTTTATGTATAATGGTCTTAAGTCAGTCTAAAGAGTTTTGCAGCATAAGAAAAGTGATTTGTAAATGCTTTTTGTTAGCAAAATTTCTTTTCTCTCAGCAGTCTTTGAACAATCCTCATGCCCCTCCATTCTGTTCTTTCTTTCTTTCTCATATTAAATTGTAAGCTCTTTCCAACAGGGCTTGTTCATTTGCATTTGCTCTATAATGTGAATGTCATGCTTGAGAGATACTGACTCTTCTGGTATACGAGTGCTAGCTACAAGCACTGTCTCCGTTAGATGTACCTGAATTGAACTGTCAAATGGTAAATAATTTCTGTGGCAAGTACGTTAACTGTGAGTGGCAAAGAAGCCCTGGAGATTGATGAATAATAAACAACAGCTCTCCTTTCGTTGTTAGCAGTATGTCCTTGTTCACTTGTTCTCATGCTGGGCAGATGGTAAGCATGGAGGGTAGATTCTACATTTCTCTTATGTGGGAGGAGATGTCTTCACCTGGCGAGTCTTAACGTTAGTTTAGTGTTTATGTCAGTGTAAGACACTTTTTCAAAAGGACTGAGGATCAGCTTCCTTTTTCTACTTGCCATACTCTTTCATGGACAAAGAGAAATGAAATGAGAGCTAATCAGATCATGAAGTTGTTTCCCTACAAATTCTGAACAGCTAATTTCAGACATCAGTGAGATTTGGTGAAACATAAAAGAAACAACCTTTCTGGCAATATTGATAAAATATGAATAATTATCTCTGTGACACTTCTTTCCAAATATTCCATTACCTATTTCATGAAGTTGCTGACTCTTAGCGGGTATAATTTGAGTTTATTTGTATATGTGTTCATGTTTGTCAAGAATCGAGAGGAAAAATACTCTATCCATTACCGATGAGAGATTCAGATGATTATTAGTCTGCGTAAGTATCAATAAATTGGCAGTAATAAACTGGAGAGTAACTTGCTGCCAGAAAGATTAAGGATGAATGTTACTCTGAATGAATTTCTGACAAAGAGGCGGTTAGCACTGGGTTTTGAATCTGCACAGATGTTATGCATGACTGTATAAAATATACATAATCAACAAAGTTTTCCACCTATATGAATGCAGTGATTACTTGTTTACTTAAACTAGTACGATCAATGTCTGATTTTCTATGTGTCTGTGAATCGCACTTATTTATTTTATCTTCTTGCATTTTCACTGGCAATGAACCATGGTGCTCTAATGATATTAATAAGAAATAAATTGAATATTGTGATTGAAAAATGGTATCCAGCTTTGAAAATAAACATATCTGCTTTGCTTGAATACTTACTTTTGCTATCTGTTGGAGACCATTATCTACTCACAACATCCAATTCCAATGATATTATTGGATAAAATCTTGTCTTCATTTCCAGCAATCAAAGAACATTTGAACTTAAGCTGTTTGAAATAAACAAAGTCATATGAAAGCAAGGATCAATGAAGCAAAAATAGCTGTAATTTTGTCCCAAACTCTAAAATAAATTTTACTGCCATGGAAAGAAGTTTTTATACTAATTTAGCCTTTAGCACTGAATAGTTATCATATTCAAAACCTATTACCGAACAAAAAGCAAACAAACAGAACCAGCCACAAGAAACACCATCAACAACAAAGTCCTCCTTTTATTTTATAGATGTGCAAACTTTTAATTTTGTTTCATATCGACTTATGAGAGGCATGAAGACCCAACAGGTCTGTAGAGCCATCCTGAAAACTTATTAGTCCTAGATATTACTGTCAACTTTATAAAAATCAGCATGAGTATAGTCCCAAATCTGACGTAATATCACTATGAATCCTCTGTTTTAAGGTGGCTAGAAATAGCCTATAAAATTTGTGTTTAAATTACTCATTCTTAAGAGAAGAGAAATTCTTCAGAGAAATTTTGCTCCTGGCTTGTGATGACAGTTGTGTTTATCCATGTAAAACAGAGTAAAACTTAAAAAGAATCTGAATCAACAAGTTGAGTTTGTCCATTTAATGGAAATAGCAACTGTATTTGACTGGCATTACTAGCTACAGGTTTGTGTCTTATACAGAAATCTTCTCTTTTTGTAGGGAAATATGCTAGCAGAGAAGAATTTAGTTTGGTACTTGAAAAACATGACTCCAGCCATATAATAACATGTTTTTGAATATCTGAGTGCAGGAGGGATAGCATAGTTAATACAGATATTGTTGCCTCACTGACAAAATTACATTTTCTGTCAATTTTCTCATTTTTTTAATATATATTTTGTTTTATTTGTTTCTATAAATGATAAGTTCTTCGGAGGGGGGTGGGGAGTGGGGGGGAGGGGGGAGACAAACAAACAGCTGTATCTATTTCCATTCCATGCTATTTTTTTACAGATTCCTGTTTATTATTTAGGAATCCAAGTGCTAAGTGTAGACAATTATAACTACCATAATATTATATATTTTTATTAATAGTAAAAGAATGATCAGACAAAATATTGAAAGATCAATAAAGAGAAAAAGGAAATCAGATCTCTGTTTTATATTTCACTTGGCCATATGGTTTATCATCAACCTTTCAAATCTCTTTCTTTTGCAGAAAAAAAATTATTGATTTTTCACTTGTGTTTTAGCAAGGACTATTTATTTTCAAATATGTTTCTGGGTTTTTCCAATTGTTTGCAAAAATGTGTCTAATTCCCTTTGCAAAGGACCGGCACTTATATCTGCATTTCATATATGAAAACAGATAGAATAAGCCATTTGAATTCTGGAAATATTCCTCTGTCCTATCTTGGGTTTGCAGTTGAATTTCACTCTTCAAGAATTCTCAAACCATAGCAAATAATAACTAACAAATGCATCCCATTTACACTAACAAATGAACAGATCATTCATCTCTGGGAGCCTGTGCATATGGACTATTTAAATTGTCTTCACTTGATATTATAAGAAATATCATTCTTAATTCATTTGGCATTTCATTATTTTAGTTCTCCTAAATAAATGAATTCTGAAAGGTTACAGTAGAGATTCCTATCAAACATCTTATCTGGCAATGAACAGAGAATGAGAAAAAGCTGCCTATGTACATTGCAAACTCCAAACTCTAATCTAAATATGTCATTAGATTGGGAACAAGTTGTTAATGTTGTCCTTGAATACGACCTTGTGCTGACGACTTGTAGAAGGTGGCATTTCTGTCTTTATCTGAACTAGCTTCCAAGTTTATTCATTCTTTGTCTACTTTTAGAGAGTTGTTTCGTTTTAATACATGTATACCAATCAATCTAAGGATAAAAAAGGTGTTTTAAAACAGCTTTGGTAAAATGGCTTGAAACAAAGGAAATACTTTTTGGAAGAGTTCATAAAAATATATATGCAGAAGCATTTCATGATAATTCTGATGGAGAAAGGGGATTGTGAAATCAGTCCCAGGTTTCTAAGTGTAGCTGTATGGTGGTTTGCTCACTGACTTGAATTCATACAGTCTGCAGTTTTTTTCTTTGTTATGCTGGCAAGGAAAAATTCAGGTTTTAGTACTTCAATTTCCCTTCTATGAACTGGGAGACAATACTGCATTTCCTCATATGGCAGTGTTGGGAGTTTGATTATACTTGCACGCATGAGAACCCTATGTTTGAGACTGGTGGGAATAATAGAAGTATTTAGACGTGTTTTAGAAGTGCTTAAATACATCACATAGTGGCAAAGCAAGACATGCTAATATTTGCGTTTTGGTATATTGCGAAGAAACATGATGCCTTCCACTGATGAAGATTAATCAGTGATAACCCTTTTCAAAACCATCATAACTAAACTAAACAAACTAGTAGATTGTGATTTGTTGATGTCATGAGCCCCTTTTCAATATGGACTCTAGGCAGTGATTGGTAGAAATGCCAATTTTTTTTCCTTTCCCTTTCTGTTGTGAAGCATTTTTTTCTTGACATGCCTGACAGTCAGGGCCAAAGCTTTCGGAAATCAAATGTGAACTCATTTTGAAATACCAGCAGCGTTTGAATTTTAAATTAACCTATTTACAATGAAACTATGCCTGCTGATTGCCATCATCTTCAGGAAAATTAACAGTAACGATCATTGGTGTCATAATGTAATTTCCCCACAAAAATCACATAGGCTTCATTACTGTTTACATAAATTGTCATAAATACCAATTATAGCTGAACATAAAGTGTAATGCTCTTTTTTTTTAATCATAATCACACAATTGTTCTTCTAATTCATATGCTGGGGGAATAGGGCTTTGATTCAACCTTTGTTGTGAAGGAAACGTTTTGCTAGTAGTTAGTTTTGATGTAAGTGCTTGTTGGCTTGTTTTCAAATCCTCTTACTCTGCCTTTTCCTCTACTCATTTGGATCATTTAGTCCTTGTCCCTGGTTTGCTTTGCCCTCTAATACACAAAAAGGAACATGTAGGCGTGCTAATAGCAGAGGGAGGAAATGTGCTGCTGGTGTCCTCTAGACAACAGACATCGGGCTACACAGGAATAAGTATTTCCAGTGGGGATTTACAACATCATTTTGAGAAATTATATAGAAACCCCATAAAGGAATAATGTAATAATAAACCTGTGAAAAACAGAATTTTGTTGCACCAATTTCAGTTTCTCCAATAAGTCAGCAGAACGAAGAGTTGATAAAGGGAACAACTTGTTAGATAACTAATTTAAAAAAAAAAAAAAAAAGAAGGCGGCCAGAAGAAAGGGTCCAACTTTATTTTCAGTACGTTGTTTGTTACATACATTTTTGAGTAACTACCTTGTAATTGTTGTTTATGTACTGTATGGAACACAAAGTAAGTGGTGGGAGATCACAGGATAATTATCTTGCTATTTCCGCCTTCCAGCTAGAACAGCAAGAGTTGAACCCATTTTTCCTAACAAACAAAAAATGTCTTCGATTTCCACAGTGTGTGTACATATTCATATATGAACATATGTGTGTGTGGACAATGAATAACAGAATAAGAAGTATATTACTGATTGGAGTTACTCAAGAAATTTGGTTTCTTGAAATAACAGCTTTTCCTCTTCTATTCCCTATGGTCTGCTAGCAAATAAGAATGTTGCACAATCCTAAATCAAGAACAAAGAATTAAACATTACCAAATCAAATGACTTCATTGTAGTAAGATAATCTGGAATTGTGGTTTTGTAAAGCTCAGTGGCAGTCCAGAATTTTCTTGCTGGGCTTAGTCTATTCAGTATAATTTTATCCACCTTGCTTTCATGAGATCCATTCCAAAAACATCTGTAATATTTGCACATCTGTAATATTTTACACATCTGTAATTTACACATCTGTTATTATTATTATTATTATTGTTATTGTTATTGTTACTATTATTTTCCCCAAACAGCCTGGGTCAGCCATGTTGTTAATCTTGCACAGCTTTTTTGCTGAGCTATAAATTATTACAATAATCATGGTCATTAACTCTTTACAGGAATTTGATGAAGAGAACTCCAGCATGTACCTGCAAATTATGGAACATCCATTGTCAGATGGAACAGATTCATCTGCAGAACTATTTGCCATTTTCTTATGATTTAATGGACAGTCCTTCTAATATTCAGGATAAAATATTTATTGAAGTAGAATTTATCCCATCTTTTTTTTTTTTTTTTTTTTCCCTCCTTTGTTTCTGACTTTATTAATTTTTAGTTCTGAAATTAATTTGCATATTTCAAATTAGGTAGGTTAGAAGTTAAAAACAGCTGTAAATGTTATAAAGAAAATAATACTGACAAGCCTTTGTATTTTGAGAACAAAATAGAATAATTTTAGTTAGTGGTTCATTAAAGCCAGTAAGGGTTTTTATTTTTTTAAAGGACTTGATATGACAGTTAGTAGATGCATAAAAGGAGTATCCTGGATTTCCTGGATTCTGAAATATTCTCTCCAGATCTTTTTTTTTTCTTTTTTTTCTTTTTTTTTTTTTTCCCTTCTGTAAGTATTCCCTAAAATCAGTGAATGATGTGAGGACATCACAGTGTTGTTTTTGATATTTCATTGAATTGTTGGGAACTATCGAACTTATAAAACTGTTGAAAATATGTAAAACATTCAGCAGTGCTGCCTGTGGTCTGTGAACTTTCCATGATGATATCATTCTCTAGGACAGAAAATACAGGTTAAAGAACAAGCTTGGCCATTGTAGGTAACAGTGGTAAAGGAGATATATATTCCACCATCACCACCAATAACTTAGGAGAAATACTCAAGAATGGCTATGAGGAATGTCATACTACAATTACCAGGGAGGAATTAAAAGTAAAATAAAATAGAACATGGTTTTGATAAGATCATAAAGAAGGCTGTGAAGGAGCAGAAAATTAAACTCCAGACTCAATAAATACCAGGTACTGTTTAACAAAACCATTTTGTATTTAAAAAAAATAAAGTAAGGAAAATATAACCTTCCCTTTTGGTAGGAAGCTATCATTCTGACACATCAGTAAAGCAGTGTTTATCCTAGATAATATGAAATTTTAGAAAGTATTCTTTAAATGATCTGCAAGTACATTTCTTAATATATATATATGCACATATATTAAATATGCAGGGACAAATTGATAAAACGTTTCCTTACAAATTTGTGAAACTAGTTTGTTTGTTTGTTTGTTTGTTTGCTTGTTTTTTTGTTTGTTTTTTAATAATCCAAGAAGTGTTTTCTTCATTTTCTTACATTCAACATGCTGTAAGATATTATTCTGTTACATCATTGTCTCAAAGCTTTCTGGGGACACAGATGAACAAGTCCAGGCAAGTCCTGGGCAGGGGTTGAGAAATCCTTTGTCTGAAGGACAGAGATGGACAAGACCAGGGGCAAGGAGAGAGAAATGAGCTGCAGCTTAATAGCTGTGAAGCGGTCTTCTGTGTGGACTTATCTCAGGAAGATGGCCATCTCAGGGGATACTCAGTGATTCTTGCTCAAGCGCCCAGGGATGTCATGTAGGCAGGAGAAAAAGTAGGATGAAAGAGGAATCTAAAACCATGAGGATAGGTGTCTGCCATCAGATTCCTCACTATGGAATTCCTGCATGCTGATGGACTCTCCTGGGCCTGCTACCTGAGCACTGCTGCTTCCTCCCGGTTTGGCTCTGCAACTGCCTCCTGCTACCTGCTTGCTGCCCAAGGCCAGCCACGGTGCTGCTCCCCTCCCCCCGAATCCCCCCCCCGCTGCTTCTGCCTTGGACCTTTGAAACAGCGTGCAATCCTGGTGATGGATCCTGGTGGTGACTATCTCCGCTTTACGTGATTCTTGCTTCTTTCCTATCTTTCTATCGCCCTCCTTCCCTTCCCCATCTCCCTGGTTAGGATTTGTAATAAACTGGTTGGACTAACATATGAACTATTGTTTCTTAATATCATGCTGGGTATACAGATATTAAAAGAACCTCATCTCCCTCCTATAAATTGGAGCGAGACACACGCATACACATGAGCACAAAAATGCATATGAAATTCCTGTTGTTAATTTTTCATGGGGTAATTTTACTTTGACTGACAGTATGGAGAGGTCAT
This sequence comes from Tetrao urogallus, assembly GCF_951394365.1. Taxonomy (NCBI): domain Eukaryota; kingdom Metazoa; phylum Chordata; class Aves; order Galliformes; family Phasianidae; genus Tetrao; species Tetrao urogallus. The sequence goes on from NC_136816.1 coordinate 70,414,198, forward strand.
AAATTTTAATTAAGATCGATGTTGTTAAAGTCTTTGCTGATGTAAATTGAAACCATATTATTTTTTCTGCGTGTAGCTCACAACTTTGGATATGACTGTTGTTGTCCTCCAGCATCTCCTGCAACTATCATCTCAATAAGATTGTTCATTTTCAGGAGGGATAGTTTGTCTACAATCTACAATTGTGAGCTTTTGTTTCTATCACAAGATTCCATTCAACCAAGTAGGACTGTGTTAAGATATAAAAGCGGCTTGAATTTTATTATGTTTTCTAGTAGTGCAAAAAATGACAATATTGTTTCAGTCTTGAAGATTGAAAAGGCTCTTGAAAGTTCCTTCTTGTCAGAAGAAATATTTTCATACTTCCATAACAATGAAATGCTAATATAAATTATTATGTAAACAATGCAAATTTACTTAAATGTTTGTATAATGAAAACTCATAGGAATAAAAGCAAAAGCAAATAGAATGGAAACGAAAGAGGCTGAAATTGCATTCTGAACTGTAACAGTGAGTATGAGCATTTGGAAAAGTATGTCTTCCCGATTTTCTGTGTTTTGTTTGTTTGTTTGTTTGTCGTCTATAATCTGGAAGATTTTTCAAGTATTATTTACAATGATGTTTCTAAATAGAAATTGTCTAAACTTTCATTTAAAAGTTACATGGTGCATAGAATAGTACCTAATAAGATTTGTTGTTAATCTTTTGCCGGAATTGTTATGCTTTGCTTTCAGTTTTTTTTCCTTTTCCCACAATCTTTTATTCATGGATCCCAGATTTCTTTCCACAAAATCATTCAAAGCTATGCATAATTGCCATAGAAGCAGGAAAGATGTGCAACTGTACAACTGGTAACTCTCAGATGATTGAGAGCTCTTATCATGTTAGAGGGAATAATCTACAAATACTTTGCATCTTGCCACTGTCTTCTCTTGAGTCACTGTTCTAGCTGCTGGTTATTACAAAGGGGACATATTTTCCTCTGATGTAGTTTATTACATTGCACTGTGTTCCCATGGGAGATGTCTGCTGCTCTAATAGTTTCAGAGACACCTTATGATTTCCATGTGCAGCTCTTTGTGTCATCACTGTAAGTTAACTTAAACACTCTTCTTTATTTACTCCTGGACAGAAAGTAATCACTTTCTCTTTCAGTATTATTTTTTGTTGTGGTAAGATAGACTTTCTTTTCTCATTTATTCTTCTCAAGGAGGACACCTGCTCTCTGATAAAGATCCTCTCTAAGGTTTTTGTCACCTTATGCTGTTTTAAAAATGCATGCTGATAATTTATTTTTCAACAATCATATATTAAGAATTTATACATATTTTTCACCCAATATCTAGTTATATTTTAGCCATTTTTTGTGGTTTAAACATTGAAGTAGCTATGCACCATATAGCCATTCCCTCACTCCCTCCTCCAAATCGGGTGATAGAGAAAAAACTGCAAACAAAACAGAACTTGTTGGTTGAGATAAAAACTATTTACTAAAAAAGAAGGGAGAAATGGAAACAAACACACAATGATAGCAACATTTTATTACATTATTACATACCTGTAAAGCAGTTATTTACCATACACCGGCTGATGCACAGAAAAGATATGACAGCCTGCCAGCAATACAAGATCTACCTTCCTGCCAACCTGTGCCCAGAAACCCCAAGCAGTGTGGTAGCTTAGGCCAATTCTCCACAGCTTTATTGCTTTCCACATGGTACCATGTGGTATGGAAAAACACCTGGCCTAATTCAGGACTTGTCATGGCTATACTCTGCCCCTTGCTGCCACTTTTTAAAGGTTTTCACCTTTTCATCACTGAATGGTCTTTTGCAGTCCGGGCATTAATAATCAACAACATAGTATTAATGCTGTTCCAGCTGTAACCAGAAAAATATCACCACTTGTTCATAGAATCATAGAACTGTTAAGGTTAGAAAAGGCCACTAAGATGTACTCACTTCTTAACATAGAGGGCAATTGCTCCTCCTCACATTTCTGCCTACCTCTTCTGAAATTTTTGTAGCACTTCATTGTTATTCTCTAGTTACGTGTATCATTCCACCATGTCCCTGTGATCACAATTAGATCATACTTTTCCAGTAGCTCCTTGGCTTCCAATTCTTCCTGCTTATCACTCAGCCTTTGTGCAGTGGTGTAAGGCAGGTCATTCAGGGTATTGTCAGTATTATCTTCTCTGAGGATTCCTTATGAGATCTTTTGAGACAGAGGTTTTTCCCCAGTGTTTCCTAAAGTGACAGCATTCTCCAGGCCCTTCACGTCAAATTTCCATCCTATTCCCCCATTTAATCTAGTTTAAAGCCCTGATACTCAATCCATCTAGCTTGCTTTCCAGAACACTTCTGTGTTTTCCAGAACACCTTCTTGTCTGTGTTCCATCTGATGCCCATACACCCAGTCTCTCAAAATCCTGTCCAAACTCATAGAATCCAAAGCCTAGATCATGACACAATTCATGCAGCCAGTCATTTGCATCCTCATTCTTTATGAGTCCCAGATGCCAGCCAAGATGATAGGGCAGAACAGTATTTGCTTTTCTGATCTCTTCCATGTCTTTCCAAGGGATGCAAAGTCCTTTCTGATTATCTGTGCTTTCCTTGTTGTAGCCTCCTGTGATCCAACTGGAAAGAACACAACTAAATAGTAGTCTTCTTGTTTTATTGAGAAGTTGTTTTTTATTAGAGATGGTAGTTCCTACAAATAATATCAAATGTTACTCTCCCAATGTTACTCTCCCATGATAACGATAGGATATCAGAAGATTATCAATATTTCATGGCGTATACTTGTGTTTAGCTTCTAGCAAAAGTTGCATTAATTGTGGAAGCTTCAGTAAGTATGGACAGAGCAAAAACCTTCCCAGTTAATAAGTACATTAAGGGCTCCATAAAGAATAGTTTTTACCTGCGTGCTTAGAAAAAAATATGGAGACTTTGGCGAGCGTGTTTTGCTTTTATAGTATTTTTTAATAGTATTTTTTTTTCTTTTTCATTCATGCAGATAATTTAACTGAAAATTTACTTCAGACTGCAAAGTAATCTAGTAATAGAAAATTTCTTTGCTTATTTGTCTTATCCTGGTATCTTAAATAAACTCTGTGATTTAAAATGATTCTCCATTTTGTACAGATATTTATTTTGATCAGATATTACAGTACTTGGTTGAATATAAATTTTTTTAAAATTATTTTTATTTATTTATTTTATTTATTTTTATTTGCTAGTTCTATTAAGATAGTTCAGCAATGTATTAACTGAACCTATCAAAATTATTCAAGCATCTCTGGCTCCCTTTGATCTTGATTATTTTTGATTCCACCCATATATTAGAAGACTTACCTAATGAGCTTCAAGATGCATCTGTTTCTGTAAAAGACACTCTAGTCTATATTCTCTTTTTGTGCTGCAGTTCTCACATGGAAAAGGAAGAATTTTTTTTTTTTTTTTTAATTACATAGGAATTACAATAGAGATGGATACATCTTGTTTCTTTGCTGTGTTACTCCCAGTTATCACACATTGACTTTTTCGAGGTCAACTTTAGAAAAGAGAAATTCTGTTCAAGCTGTATCCATTGATTATACAAGGATGTTTTGTGAATGAATTCTTCAGATAAAGTTCTTTGTAACTTTTATCTGATTAGGTATGAAACCTCTTTTGTATTTTCTGTATGATGTATCACAATAGCTTGCGACCAGAAAACTATATTTTAATTCAAGCTTCAGAGATATCAGACTTAGAGTTGTCAGTATTAGGCAATTTTACAGTGAAAGAGTAGTCATTGAACTTTCCCATATTAAAGTCATAAGAGAATTATATAACTTATTCAATTACCACGATCATTTCCTAACAGCTCTGAGGGTTTGTTATGGGAATTCTCTCCCCTAGCATTGACCACAGTCAGACTATGCTCAAGTCCTCATGGTCATAAATTTCAGACAAAAACATTATCTGGGAGAATATACAGAATGCAGACAGGCTGGAGAATTCATTCTATTGAATGATACAGCCAGAGTCATGATATATAAATAACAGTGTCCAGCAACAATAAGGAAAACAAACAAAATAATAATCAAACAAAAAAATATCAGCTTTAAAGGAGATAATTTATTGGTGTACCTTTTCTGAATCCAGATCTAATGAGACTAACCAAATGTCACTCTAATTACACAGTGATAAAAGTTCCAGAGAAAAATGAATTCCAGAGTCTGAACTCAGCTCAAGTGGACATTTGTCTTCATTATGAGCCCAGCATATATTTGGCACAGTCTGTACTTCTGTCTTTAAAGGAGGTTCATAAGTTAATGAACAAGAAGATTGAAACGTTTTAGTAGTACTTTGCACCCTACATCCCAGACCAGGTTAGTAGTTAGAAAAGGACTTCAATGTTATTTCCTCCCTCTACTTCTTAGATAGAATATGTTTGCCTCTTGTAGCTCTTTCAATTTGGGGAAACAAACAAACAAACAAACAAACAAAACCTTTGTATGAGAAAATGTACAAATGTTCAATTTCTTTCCTTCCTTACCCACTTGTCCTTATCCACTCAAGAGCATTCCACAAGCAAACCATTAAAAAATCAGATATTTTAGATGTGCACTGCTCTTCCATAATTCAGTGTTCCTTTGTTTACATGCAATTACAACTGAAATAAAGTAGTGATAATATTCAGAAAATGTGGGAAAAAAACAATATCACATATAAAAGAGTCTTTCTGCTCTCTTTCTTAATTCTTGCTTTTCCATCTGAAAGCATTCATTGACATATTCAGAGAATAATATGTACATTGTATTTTGTCCTTCTGTTTCTTGTCTTCTTTTTTTATTTTATTTTTTAAATTTCCATTAATATTTCATTGATAAATGTCTTAAAACAAGTGTTCCACACTACCCAATGCTTTTGTTAGTTGTTAGGTATCAGGACAACATTAGTATTGTTAAGAAGAGTAAGTTTGCATAAGAATTTGATATCAGAAACAAGGGGTGAGTTGATGGTCATTTGAAAATATTTGGAATTATAGTGTTAGCAGGAACCCAAATTTATTTCTTTTTAATTCTGGCTACAATGCACAGGGTGAAGGAATGGATAGAAAGAGGAAACAATGACAATGAATAACTTATACTTAGTCAATTCATAGACTTTTATGCAGTGGGATCTGGAGGCTTCTCTGAAGACCCAGTCCTGTAACGACAGGAAGGGAAAAATAATAACTAGTTCTAAATTTTTTGCTTAAGATTACAACATTCATACGCTATTTTGCCAATAGGAGACAAGTCTGGGTAGTTTAGAACACTTATTCCTCTTCGGTACTTTCATGTCATTTTAAAAGAGTTTTATATCTGTAGATTAGCTTGTAGCCTGAAATATGTCTCTCTTATTCTGTTGATGCTATTCCATTTCCTAACCAACACATAACATTTTCTAGATGTTGAGCAAGAAGAAAGATCTTAACATTTCTTGCAAAAACTTCCCAGTTTCTGCTTCATTAACTTGACTCACAAGTGTATTCTGATTCCAAAGTTAGGAGGCAGCAGCTCTTCTTGATTCCTGCTGGCATTTGAACATATTCTTAAGTTGTGTCTCTCCATGCTTGCATTAATTCTCTCACAATCTAAGAGTTCTGAGTCATTCTATCAGAACTCTTAAAATGAGGTGTTATTCAATGCTGCAATTTGCTACATGGCTAGATCATAAGTAAATTTGCTAGTCCATTGACTTGTAGTGTGAGTCAGAAGTTCACTTAGAGGATTTAAGAGTATCCATAGATCTAACTTTTCTCCTTTTATCACTTTGTGTTACACTGCAGAGAGGATCTTTATTAAAAGGCCTTACATTACTTTTCTTTACCTCATTTTCTTTATTCTCCAGGATATCTCAGATATGCTGCAGTCTACATTGGCAAAGAATCTCTCTTGAAGACATAAAAAAAATGAGCTTGATATATTAGAATTTGCAGTTAAACTATTTCCTTCTGGTTTTCAATCTCACATTATAACATACAAGAGACATTTATCTTACAATTAACATGAAAAATTGTATTTACTTAAATTGCTCTGGAAGTAATGCCTGTTCTGTCCCTCCTCCCTCTCCTCCCCAATGGAAATTAGTACAGATACACAGATACAGAGAACAAAATGACACAATTTGATAGCTCAATTACTCAGCTACGAAACACTATTTTTCAACAGTCAACATGATTAGCTATGTATTTTTGCTAATGACAAACAAAAACCTATGTTTGTGAAAATTTGCATCAGTGGAGGTGACTTGCTGCTGCTGTAGCCACTGTTGGATGAACCGCTCACCGCCTCACAGTGCTCATATCCACTGCTTGGTCTCCATAGCGTTCAGCAAATGTTGATGAATGTCAGTGGGTGCAATTTTTTCCACTCAGAGGAGTTCAATTACAAATCTTTGTTTCATATATGTTTCTACATCAGAAAATTATGTTGGACTTCCTCTCATCTGTTACACAACAAAAACATTTCAATGAATATAGGTGAGAAGGTTCAATTGCTACTGCTTTACCACCGACATTGGACACTGTGGGACGACATCACAAAATAGGATGCATTATTTTCACAACAGCCCTCATATATTTTAAAGCAACTTTGTTCTGTGAAACGCATCAATTCTGTATATTTCCTGATTTATTTGGGTCCTTGTAAAGTTTCATCTGATAGACATAAAACTGTAAGATGATAGCATTGAAATGCAAGTCACAAGCTTCAATTAGGTACAATCAGAAATCATGCGGTGACTTCATTAAGTATCATTAAAAATGATCAAAATATTGCTCTTAGGAAAAATACATCAAAAGCATGCATTTACACATTGATTAAACAGGATCTGCAATTTCTAAAATCTGGTATGAGAAAAAAGAATGTAGTAAATTAAGTGCTCAAATCCTACTTAGCAACAAGGGAATGCTTAGCAACCAACAAAGTGAGAAATAATGGATATGGTAAAGCAAAAACTCTCAGCCAGCTAGAAATGGAAGTGTTGGGCACCCATAACACTGAAAAAAAAATATAGGAAAAAAAAAAATGTATTTACTCTCTCAGTAAGAGTTACTCATATCAAAGGCAACTAACCTGAGCTCATAGAGAATGATCTAAAAACCATGAGTCTCTGAATAAGTGTTACACACATATTCCTTCCATCAATTGATCTTGTAGATCTTGTGTAGCCTCTCTGGTTATACATCCATGAATCCTTTGTCAGCAGTGCCTCAGTTTGGGCTCTTCAAACTGTTTCAGATGGTTGAGGTTGCAGTATCTGTTCAGAAAGAGCTGATATTTCACTTGGTCCTTGACATATGTTTATGCCTTTTTGCCAGACGTAACCCACCAGATTCACGTCAGTTGTTGTCCTTCTAGGACAGAAAGGAGGATGTAGATATTTCTGGAATTTTAAAGTTTGGATTTAGACTTTAAATAGCATTGTTTATCAGATACATCCTTCAATAAAAGATTTCTTAGGTCTCAGTTTCATAGATGAATTCTTTCTCCAGATTAGAATTTACGAGCCTTTTTCAGTGAAAAATCCCAAAGTCCTTTGACTCTTTTTAGCCAATTTAACAAGAAATGAATTCTTTCTCATACAGAAGTGAATTGTGTAAAGATTTGTTACCTGTCTTATTTATTTTCTCAGATGCCTAATGAACCAGGATCATCTTTTTAAAGCACCAGTAAGAAAACACTTTAGGGTTATAGAAATAGATGCAATTATCAACAGACCTTCCTTGATTCCGTGTGGATTGCACCAGACAATGATGAAGAAGCTCTAGCAAAAACATTAACCTCTAAATAAACCATGCAAGGAAATACTTTCCAGAACACACTTCTGACAGTTGAGGCTGAACAGAGTGAGGCTTGTTTGCATTTCTAGAGTAAGCACAGATTAGTATGTGCTAATAATGTAGCTGTTGTTTTGGGTAGACATTTAGTTCTCCCAAGCTGGAATTTTTTCTTCTGAAAACATTTCTCCATTTGGTCCCTCTCCTACATAGTTATCACCTATGTTAGAGGTTAACTTTCTCCCTGAATATATGTCCTTACATCCTTTCCAAATTTTATTGCTGTGGCTTAGAATAACAGGTGCTGTTTATAATGCATTTATATGTAGTTCCACTATGTAGCTGTTTAAAGCCTTGTCTTAGGAACTGCCAGTGACTTTGGGTTCTATCATGTAAAATATATGTCAGAAGTGATGTCTATCTTTTCCATCACTTCTTTGTTACAGAAGAAGGAAAAGCCAGTCTTTTTTCTCTGGTTTCAACACTTGGTACTGACAAGATCTGTTTTAGTCAAGGATCTCAAAGCAGATTTTGAGTATTAAAAGCAATATTTTCTAAAGTCTGAATTTTGTTTGACTCCTGTTAGGGAACTATGACTCTGATGAAGTATGAATGGATGTGCATTGCATAAGGTTTATAAATTACATTTCTCAAGTCCTTCATGCATTATGTAAATGTTCCTGCATTCTCTCACAGCTGAACTGACTCATGCACCAAGAAGTTAAGTGGCTGTCTCAAGGTTATAGAACAAGCAACATCAACATCATGAACAGACCCCCATGGTCCAGGTTTCCAGTGCTATACCATATCTACTATGCTGATTCTCCCTTTACAGCTACTCCAACATGTTAATGGGCTATGAAGCTAATGGAATATTGCTTCATAGCAGTATTAAATGGTATATTAAAACAAGCTTAGGAGTTTTATTTACAGAGGCTGGTTGGCCACTTAATTCTACAAAAGGAGATTAAGGGAAAAAAAAAGTGTGTGTGAGTACGTGAGTGAGTGAGAGAGAGAGAGAGAGAGAGAGGGAAGAATGAAAAGGAAGAAAGGAAAAAGGAAATATGTCAGAACTGATTGATTAAGGGAACAAGTACCTGAAAAATGCCTGGTCTGATGCCAGTACTGGTTACGGTCAGGCAGGGCTTATTTTAAAAAAATTATTTGGCATTTTCAGAAATTGATTACTTAACTAACACATTAAGAATTAGCTCTACACATTCATTTAATGGGCCAGTGCCTCTTATACAGGTCTACAACAGTCACATTCAATCTCATCTACTCCTTATTAAGTAGTTTTCTTCTTTAGTGTATTTATTTACTGCCAATGTTGTAAGCATAAAAATATAATATATATAAAGTATATAAAAATATATAACTAAGCAAAAGCAACAAAAAGAACATTGAATAGTCTTTCAGTCATATGGGCGTTCATGACAAGTGATTTCACTTCTGGTGAGCGTAGTTAGGGCTATGACATCAATTCTTATTCTTTCATATATTTGAGTAATACTTCCTTCTCATACTGTTAGTTTGAAGTTTTTAATAAGTAGTCACCTCATTATGAAGTTGCTCTGAAATAAATATGGTGTTCTTACAATAAGTGAGTTATGAGTTACCTTAATGTGGTGACACTATATGTGCTACGGTGACAGCAAAATATATTAAGTGAGGTAAAATGAGTAAAATCTTTTGGAGAGAAGATTTGGCTACTAATCTGCAGGTAGGGATTGACTCTTGGATTATTTCATTTTTTTTTTCACTGACTTTCCCACGCAAGAAATTTTTTTGCCTGGTTGTTTTGTTGTTTTTGGTTTTGTTTGTTTGGTTTGTTTTGTAATGTATACTTCATTTTTAAATGTTTATTATTATTTTTATTCAAGTAGGCTCATGGCCTTCTGTGAAGATGGCAATAGACAAATTAAATTGGGAAACATATTTCACAATTTAGAACCACATCAAAGTTTAAGAGAAAAAAAACACACAGGCTATAATAATAACAATAGCAACAATAATAAAAATAACAACAATAATTACAAAATAGGTTGATTGCTCTGAAAGTAATGCCTCCTATTTATTTCCATGCTAACTACAACAGAGAAAAAGAAAAAAAATAATAGTTTGGTAAAGTAAAGTGAATAACAGATGATGCTAAAACAGTAGAATGTGGAGCTTCTCAGTAAAACTCATTTAGATTTTATTGTCATGTGAAATATGGCAGCGAAGAAGTTCAGTGTACTCAGATTTGTCTGTACCGATTGAACAAGTGTAAGGATATAGGTAACAAATTCTTGGATTGCATCATTATCTGTGATGAGACATAGTGTGACCGCTATGAACCAGAGTCAAAATGGCAGTCCACGGAGCAGAGACATGAATTCCTCATCAAAGAAACAATTCAAGATGCATCCCTCAGCAGGTTAAGTGATGTGCACTGTCTGTTGGAATAGAAAAGCAGCGATCCTTGTGGATTTTCTGGAACTTGGACAAACCATCACGTCTTACCTCTGCATTGCCCTCCCTATGTGGAGGGCTTGAACTTCCAGACTCAGGCCAGAGAAGAAGTTAATCTTTATCCTGTGACATGATACTGCCAAGCCCTGTCCTACCAGTTCCACCATAGAGTTTGGATTTGGAGACTTCCTTCTGTTCTGGTTGATGAAAGATGAATTGTGTGAGATACATTTTTCTAGCAACAACAATTCAGTAGCAACTATGGGTCATCTCAACTGGTGTAGATTTTTATGAGTGCTGCATGCAGGCTCCTGATCAGTGATGGAGAAAATGCACAGATAGCGATGGTGACTATGCTGAAAAGCAGTGTTCTGTAGCTGAGAATATTCTTTATCAAACAGTGTTATTGTTTTCTTTTTCTCTGTTACAGTTATTATGGAAATAATTTGAAGGCATTACTTTCAGAGAAATCTGTGTTTACTGGCTCTTGTAGAAACTCATTACTTGTCACGGAAATCATATAAGTGGGGAGTTAGAAAAGCATTGTATTGTTCATTCTCAGTGTTTAGGCTAAGCACAGACTTCATTATTCATTGCTCACTAAAATTAAAAGTTTATCAATTTCAGCCATAAATATTCACATAATCTAGCAGAACTCACAATAAGGTGCATGCTGTACTGTTTTAACACCTTTCTTTTGTCCCCTTGATTTCATCCCATTATTATTAATTATAACTACTAGAAATACCTTCCTAAATCTCTGTAATTGCTCAATTGTATATTGTCTTTCAACCTTGTTAAATTATATGTAACTAACTCAGCTCCTCAGGCTTTGAATGTTGTTAATCAGGCAAGGAATTACTCCCTCTCTCCTCACTCTCAGATCTGGGGTCTGGGAATTTGTTACAAAGAGTTAAAAAAAAAAAAAAAAAAAAAATCTCATTTATTGTGTGTTATCTTTAATGGTATTTAACCTTCTGAGAAATATTAATAACAAAATTTGCTTATATACCACTTCAGAAATAGATGAATCTGTCACTCATCACAATGTTGTTTGCATGTCTATTGACCAAGAATTGTGAACCAAGTGATTACAGTGGAAACCATCAGTGGTTAAACAAATCATTATGAACGCTAGGAACAAAGACAACATTGCTTCTACTTCAGTAGAAACTATAGCATTTTGTCATCGCAAACTTCATCCCCTAAGTTCTCACAGAGAACATTTTTTATATATTTATGCATTTATTTATCAAATAACCCAGGAGATTATTAAGAGGAAGTTCTTTTCTCTGATGTTTTTAGGTATGAATTTTCAACCGTGTCTACCTTTATCTATATATGCAAACATATATCTTGCTCATGAAACTTTGGAATAGCTGAACATTTTTTTGAATACCTGGTAGTTACTCATACATCTTAATGTAAAAAAAAGATTACAAACTCAATAATAACTTCAGTATAGACTTCATTAAAATATTCCTCAAATGAAATTTTGCACTATAGGAACAATTGTCGTTACAAATGTGGAAAGATTGTGTTTCAAATGCTGAGACCTTAACAATGAGAAAATGCAAGTAATTTTTTTCAATTAAATAACTTTAATTATTATTGTAATGTTGAAAGATATTAATTTAGAATTGATTATCTCACTGTCATTATTTAAAAATATAGAGAAAATATAGGCTTTTCTAAAAAAAAAAAAGGAAAAAAACAAGTGCAAGTGGAGATTAAGTCATTAAATATTCCATTTCTTAACTTCAACAGAAGAAACAAACTCCTTACTATTGTGTGATAATATATGTAGGGAGCTCAGCAAACTAAGCATTATGTAAACCACGAAATAAAGAATTAAATTTTGATACTAGTAAGATATGTAAATTACTTCTATCAAGTATAATGAATTTTTTTACTCCTGGTTGTATCTATTCTGAAGTGTATTATAAAACTCGGTCTCTCATTTTGCACATAAACAATATGCATAACTTTTCTCAGGTGATTAGTAGAGCTTCTTTTTTATTCAGCCCCAGCACCAGAACAAATTACAAAGATAAAAGCATTGTAGGGATTGAAGTGAAGTTTGATTAGTTGTCTGTGATGCCTTTATCATCTGTGATAACTTTACTCAAGGTTACACAGGTTTTTAAGAACTAGATTGTGGGTTAATTTAATAGATGATGTAACCTGTGGGTGTAATAAACAAACATGAGGAAAAGGGAAGAGACATCTCAATGTAATGTGAACAGATATTTAGGAAGGACAGATTGGTTCTTTATTTATTTATGAATGCTTTATGTTGGAAATAAGCAGCATGTAGATCAGACCAGAATGAGACTACAGCATGGCACTCTTTCTTCAGGATGTGCCCTGCCAACTCCACTTTCTGACTTATTATTGCATTGTGAAATCTGCTCTTCTTATAAAGACAGTCTCTTCATTTTAACACTTAAAAATATACAGCACTGTGTTTTATTGGTAATATTTTTAAAAAGTTGTTGATACTTGAATGCTGAACTTTAACAAGGAGAGTGGGATTTCCATGTCAAATATTCTACAACATGAAAAATAGTATTTTCTATGAGCCATTGCTGGACCCTTGCTAGACTTACCAAGGCATCAGGGTGAATCCACCTGCTTTCACTATCTGCGAGTAAGGGAAGCAGTGCAGATCACAAAGCTTTACTTCACTCTAGCTGGAAAGATTTTGCTTCTGCAGTTAACTCAATCAGCATGAATTAAAACAGGAGTTTCGATATTTGCTTTCTAATACTCAGACCTATTTATCCCATTTATTTCAGTGGAATACTCAGTTTTATATTGTGACTACATTGACTAAATTTAATATATTTAAGATCCCAGTTAGGATCTATTTTTGAAATGGACTTGAGCATTGTGATTAATTCAATTGTTGTTTTTTGTTTCTTTTTTTTTCCTGATGGTACAAATTGCTGATGTAAAAGAATTAACATGAATAATGAGTAACTTTAAAAGTTACTGAAAGCCGAAAGCTTTTAATAAAGCTTAAAAAAGCTTAAAAAGGCTTAAAAGTGGCTGGGGCTTATATTGGCCACCTCAATGGAGATCTTCACCCACTGAGCACATTTCATAATCAGTGTTTCTTTTAGGAGAAAAATACCCAAATCAGTTGCTGTTACCTTATATAGATGAAAAGATACCCACCTTGTGCAAGAGCAATAAGATTAAACATAAACTGACAACACCAAATTTTAGTTCCTTTCCACTGAACTATTCCCCATCAGGCAGGAAACAAATAAGCAAAACAACAACAAAAAAAAGGATATCTGGCATCTAATTTATCCTTGTATTTGTAATTTATTAATACTATCCATGTATATTTTAATGCCTCTGCAGCAATGATAGTGATTTTCATTTCTCATTTTATGGAGTAAATTGTCTTGGCTGTGATCACATGGCACATGCATGGCATCCAGGGAATCAGGCCCAGCCAGCACCGGTTCATGATTGTATTTGACCAACTTCATCTCCTAAGACTGGGTGACTAGACTGGAAGACAAGGGAAAGGCTGTTGATGTAGTCTACCTAGACTTCAGCAAAGCCTTTGACACGGTTTCCCACCGTATTCTCCCGAGGAAACTGGCTGCCCTTCTTTGGATAAGGAACTGGTTAGAAGGCCATGCCCAACAGGTAATGGCTAATGGAGCTAAGTCCAGCTGGTGACCTGTTACAAGTGGTGTCCCCCAGGGGTTGGTACTGGGGTCTGTCTTGTTTAATATCTTTATTGATTACCTAGATGAGGGAATTGAGTGCACCCTCAGTAAGTTTGCAGATAACACCAAGCTGGGAGGTGGTGTCAATCTTCCTGAGGGTAGGGAGGCCCTTCAGGGGGATCTAGATAAGCTGGATTGATGGGATGAGGTGAATGCTATAAGGTTCAACAAGGTCAAGTGTCGGGTCCTGCACTTTGGGGACAACAACCCCATGCAGCTCTGGGCTTGGGGATGAGTGGCTGGATGAGTGTAAAGAGGAAAGGGATCTGGGGGTGTTGGTTGATGCTCAGCTGAACATGAGCCGACAGTGTGCCCAGGTGGCCATGAGGGCCAACGGCATCCTGGCCTGCATTAGAAATAGTGTGGCCAGCAGGAGCAGGAAGGTGATTCTCCCTCTGCACTCAGCACTGGTGAGTCCGCACTTCGAATATTGTGTTCAGTTTGGGGCCCCTCACTACAGGAAAGACATTGAGGCCCTGGAGCGTGTCCAGAGTAGGGCAACGAAACTGGTGAGGGGTCTGGTGCACAAGTCTTATGAGGAACGGCTGAGGGAGCTGGGATTGTTCAGTCTGGAGAAGAGGAGGCTCAGGGGAAACATCAATGCACTCTACAACTTCCTGAAGGTTGTGATGAGGAGGAGTTTGGCCTCTTCTCCAGGCAACAAACAAGACCCAAAGAAATGGCCACAAGTTGTACCAGAGGAGATTTAAATTAGACATAAGGAAAAACTTTTTCTCTCAGAGAGTGGTCAGGCACTGGAATGGCTGCCCAGGGAGATGGTGGAGTCGTCGTTCCTGGAAGTGCTCAAGAGGCGTCTGGATGAGAAGCTATGGGATATGGTTTAGTAGCTTCTGGTAGCAATGGTAGTAGGGGGATGGTTGAACTAGATGATCTTGTAGATTCTTTCCAACCTTGTGATTCTATGATTCTATGATTCTATTATTTGACTGTTGAAAGCAAATCTTCTACAAAACCCAAGTGATAGGGAATAGCTTAAGTGGTGCTGTTGTTTAGAGGTAGTCTTTTCCATGCAAACCAATGTCATTACATTCATTCATGCTTTGAAATCTGAAATTACAGGAGATAGGTCTGGGAAGAGAATAACAGACCAATGACGAGACCACTGTAAATCTCCAATTTTAAGAGCTAAAGGGGAAAAAAAACACCTGAAACCATATTTTTTTCATGCTCACCCTTTTCTGGTTACAATAATAATACACAAAACTGGCACTTAAAGCTAGATTGATCGCTTGGTAGATGATATATAGCTATTATGAGTGAGGGAAAGAAAGTGATAAATGTTTTTTTTTCCCCTTCACAACCTTTTTGTGAAGCTGCAGAAAATGTGTCATGCATAAAAAGTATGCAATTTTCATGTAATTAGAGGAACAGGAGATGAAAATGAGTTCCATCAGAGCAATCAAGGATGGTAATGTGGCATGGATTTGTCAGTGCATATTTGTCATGAAAGCAAAATCCAACAACCATTCTATAATTTATTTCATTATTACCAATAGTATATTAAATAATAATAATAATAATAATAATGATAATAATAATAATAATAATAATAGTATTTTCTTTGACAATATATATCTAAAGTATCATCAAAATATAATTTTTATCACTATACAGAAAATATATATATATATAGTGCCACCAATAAAACCAAATCATACCTCTTTTTACTAAGCTTGTTATTTTCTTTTGTACGTTAGGGAAAATTTCCGTTTTATTTTTCTTTAAATATAGTAAAAAGACTGATTAATTCTTGTGTTATTGTAGCTCTGCTTCAGTGTTGTACCCCTGGATTGCTAATTTTCATTCTGCAGATTCATATAGCAACCTTTGCTGTGCTAAAGTCTCCCACATTAATCCCACTAAGTAATAACCGGGGCTCCAAATTAGGAGTCTAATCATCCTTAACTGTCTTACAATTTGCAGAAAAATAAGTGCTTCTCACTATAGCTGAGAAGATGTTTATTCCTAACCTGTCTGTACTTGCTATAGAGGAAGGTCATGGGAGGAGTCATAGATAGGTGACCTAAAATTAGTCAGGTTGAATCAGAGATCTGTACAGAAACCACAGCAGTGTTGCTCTCCTTAAGGCCTGTTGCACCTTCCTATTCCTTGCTGAACTTCTCAGGTGATAAAAAGATACTCTTCAGCTTGAATGGTAGAAGTCAGGACTCCGTGTTTTATCAGCATGAATTAAATGACCAAAAGGATCAAAATGTTAACTGATGTTGTTTGTGCTATCCATGCTTCCATTAAGTGTATAAATTCAGTAGAGCTGTGGCAGTATGTTTACATTCTTTGCATTTGTTTACATTGTTTGCATTGAGGATGGCACTTAAGTTAAAATAATAAAAGAGCACTGTAAATCAGCGTCCATAATAATAATTCAGGGTGGTAAGTTCTGCCTTGCAGGGTCAGATCAAAGGTCTACCTAAACAAACTCGTTGATGATAGTGGTCAAAGAATAATACCTAAGGGGAAAAAAAAAAAAAAAAAAAAAAAAAAAAGCAATGCAAATATGCTGTTCTTATTCCCCTGGTTTATTCTCTCCACTTCTAGAAAACCTGTGGTTTCGAGACTGATGACTCAGACCATGATATGCATTGTTAATATGGCTCAGTATTTTTATTGAAAGAAGCACTAAACATTTACAACAGATAGTGAAAGCTTTAAAAGTTACTTCTCAGGAAATATCCCTTCATTTATTTTCTATAAATATTTGATTTTATTGCAGTGTAATTAAGCACCAAAAAAACCAAACAAACCAAACAACAACAACAACAACAACAAAAAACAAAACAAACAAAAACACAACAAACAAACAGAAAAAAGCAAGAAAAAACCATGCAAACATTATGCACATATGTACACACTTCCTTATTCGTTACAGGCTACCCTGATTAGAAATGCCGAGCTTAGTACTTAAAGGTTAGTGATGGATAATATATTCCCTGTTTTCTCCCTTTGGGCTGAAGGTGGGAGACAGTTACTCTCAAGTTGCATATGGCTCTCCGGGGTCATCCATAATAGATTTCTTCTCAGTTTTTTAAGCTGCCATATGCACAGATTTCCTGCCAAAGCAATAGCAATAACAAAAACAAGAACCTGAGAAGACAGAGAATGAGAAACTGTTATAAATACTAGAGTATTCTGCATTATGGATTTGTCTTGCTGCTACTCACTGAGAGGGCACATCTGAGCACATGGTGTGTACAAAATTGCTGAGTTGCCCCACAATGACCTGAGTGGAAACTGTATCTGTGCAGACTGTGATATTGTCAAAGACTGGACTACATAGAGCAGAACCTTGTAAACCTCTGGCATAACAACCCCTGCACAGGAGAGGATCCACTGAGATTTGAAGCACACAGGACACAAAGCTAAAATACTTATTGAAGGGCAAAGTTTTGCTTTGCTGACTAAGGTATTTATTATGTACAACTTCAGACAAAAAAAAATCAGGAACTAGAAAATCTCATGTCTGTCATGTATTCAGAGTAAAAACCAAAACAAAACTCTGAAACGTATAAATTGCATATTAAATGCTTGGTTTATATTATTAGGTATGGAGGATATTTTGGAGTAGAAAGTAAACCAAAGAAGACTCCTGGGGGGAATATGAGTAGAGGACAAATGTTTGTTATTTCTTTAGGTCATTGTTCTGTACTGAGAGAGCAGGAAATTTCAGGGGAAAAAAGGTCAGTCAGTTCTGTGATTTTTCATAGAATCATAGAATAGCCTAGGTTGAAAAGGACCACAATGATCATCTACTTTCAACCCCTCTGCTGTGTGCAGGGTCACCAACCACGACATGAGGTTGCCCAGAATCACATCCAGCCTGCCTTGAATGCTCCAGGGATGGGGCATCCACAACCTCATCAGGCAACCTGCATCACCATCCTCTGTGTGAAAAACTTCCTTCTAATATCTAATCTAAACCTCCTCTGTCTCAGTTTAAAACCATTTCCCTTTGTCCTATCACTATCCACCCTCATAAACCAGCATTCCCCCTCCCCTTCATAGAATCATAGAATCATAGAACCATAGAATCATAGAACCATAGAACCATAGAATCATAGAATGATTTTGGTTGGAAGGGACGTTTAAGATCATCTGGTTCCCACCCCCTGCTATAGGCAGGGACACCTCCTTTTAGACCAGACTGCTCAAAGCTCCATCCCATCTGGCCTTGAATGCTTCCAGGAGGGGGACATTCACAACTTCACTGGGCAACCTGTTCTAGTGTCTCACCATCCTCACAGTACAGAATTTATTCCTAACATCTAGTCTCAGTCTACTCTCTTTCAATTTAAAACCAATTCCGCTTGTCCTGCCACTACATATCCTCATAAAAAAGTCCATCCCCAGCTTTTCTGTAGGTCCCTTTCAGGTACTGGAAGGCTGCTATAAGGTCTGCTTTCTCTTCTCCAGGCTGCAGAGTCCCAGGTCTCTCAGATTGTCCTTGCAAAGGAGGTGCTCCAGCTCTCTGATCATCTCCATGGCTTTCCTCTGGACCTGCTCCAACAACTTCAGGTCCGTCTAGTGTTGGGGCCTTCAGAACTGGACACAGTACTCCAGCTGAGGTCTCATGAGACCAGAGTTCAAGGGCAGAATTACCCCCTTGACCTGCTGGTCACACTTCTCTTGATGCAAACCAGGATACAGGTGGCATTCTGAGCTGCAAGCACACATTGCTGGCTTATGTTGGATTTTTCATTAACTGCCACTCCCAAATGCTTCTCCTCAGGACTGCTCTCAAGCTTTCTCTGTCCAGCTTCCATTTGTGCTTGGGACTGCAACCGATCCAGGTGCAGGACCTTGCACTTGGCCTTGTTAAACCTCATTACATACACAAAGGTCCACCAATGACCACATTTCCTGAAACATCTCCCACTTGAACCCCATTTGTATTTTTCATTGTTTTGTTTTCTTTTGATGGTTTCTTCAAAAATTCTGAGAACTTAGCTTTCAAACCAGCCTATTCAAGAACCATGGAAACGTGGCACAGAGGGACATGGTTAGTGGGCATGGTAGGGGTGGGATGATGATTGGATTGGATGAGTTGGTGGTTCCAGTGGTCTTTCCCAACCTTAATGATTCTAGGATTCTATTGATGTGACAGTAACCTTATGGCATCTTAAATCACCTACTGGGTGGGACAAAAACAAGGATTGTAAAGAAAATCATTCCATTGTCCAGTGCAAATTATAAATGCTGCTGTAATACCTTTCTTTCTAATTTCTCATTACAAGGTTGCTTATTAGCATTACATTGAAATATTTCTATGCGGAACTGGAACTATGACAATGCCTAATTTGCAGGTCCGTAGCAGAGTTATCATTGTTGCACAATGGTGTATTTAAGCCAGCAAACAGACCTAAGCACAATTCTAAGAGAAACCTCAGCTGTAGCCAGCCTTTGTTTTATTCCTTTTATTTACACAGAAGTCCTCCAAGCACTCCCCTCTGGTAAATGAGAAAGAGTCATTTTCAGGCAGAATTTCAGGAATGTACTTTCTGTGTAAGATAACTGTGAGTCAGGTAATATTTTCCCACACTGGGAGATCGTTTATTATCAGTTTGTCATTGTACTCCTGTAACTCCATTCCCATGGATGTACATTACCATAATCTGTATTCTCCAGGAGAACGGATGTTTCCAGCATACATTTAAGTTGAACTTGTAATAACAATTATGATTAAGTTAATCTGAGATTTCCCTTCAATGACCCTTCTGTTGTAACTGTTCCTTCTCCCCACTGGAAGCGAGCCTTCAATCCTGACAGCTCTGAGTTCCCATAGGATCTTTGAACTACATTTGTTTTAGGTCAAAGCTCAAGTCTGATTTATGTGCCATCAATCAGAACCCCTACACCCCTTTCCCTGGACTGGTCTCCAGTCTCCCAACCCTGTTCTGTTCATAGAGCCATGGCAGCCCCACAGGCACAAATCAGAACACGTTTTTGGTGAAATTCATATGGCTGCTGATTGCCCAGCCCATGGTTTGAGTTGGAAAGGAAATATAAGACCATGCAATTCCAATGTCCCTGCTGGAGGCTGGGACACATCCCACTAAACCAGGTTGCACAAAGATCTCAGCAAGGCCTCTCTGCATTTGAGGGCCTCTAAATTTCCTCCATGTTTGTGTTGTCCTCAAACTTAGCAGAAATTCCAGACTTGCATCCAGATACTGCCTCTAGATCAAACCTTGCTTTTACAGAGAAGGTGCTTGATCCTGTACACAGGGCTCTGATTTAAAAGGCTTAGAGTACCAGAAGGCCACAATGAGGTCTCCCCAGAGCCTTATCTTCTCCAAGCTAAACAAGATCCCTCAATCTTTCCTCATAGGAGAGGTGCTCCAGCCCTCTCATCATCTTAGTGGTCCTCCTCCGAACCCACTCCAAGAACTCCACATCCTTCCTGTACTGGGGGCCTCAGGCCTGGACACAGCATTCCAGATGGAGCCTCACAAGAGCTGAGTAGAGGTAGACAAAGACCTCCCTCTTCCTACTGGTCACCCCTTTTGTAATGCAGCCCAGAACACAGTTGGCCTTCCAGACTGCAAGCACACACTGCTGTTTCATTCCCAGCTTCTCATCTACCAGAACCCCCAAGTCCTTCTCTGCAGGTCTGCTCTCAAGGAGATCTTCCCCCAGTTATTATAAATACCTGGGATTGCCCTGACACAAATGCAGCACCCTGCACTTGGCCTTATTGAACTTCATTAGGTTCACATTGGCCCACTTCTCCAGCCTGTCCAGGTTCCTCTGGATGACTTCTCTTCCTTCCAGTGTATCAACTGCACCACTCAGTTTGGTGTCATCTGTAAACTTGCTGAGGATGCAAGGTTTCTCATGCACGGTTTAACCCTGTGTTGTGGGGGTGTCAAGAATGGAAGAATGAGAAAGACAAAATGAGTAGTGAGTAGTGAGCACAGAGAATATTCTGGTGGCTACTAAGAAAAGTTATAGTCTAATAGAGTCTAAAGAAGTCATTTTTGCTCTAAACTGAAGATCATAGAATCATAGAATGATAGAATCATAAAATGTTTTGGGTCGGAAGGACCCCAAGTATCACCAAGTTCCAACTTCCCTGTCACAGACAGGGTCACCAACCTCCAGATCTGGTACTAGACCAAGTTGCCCAGGGCCCCATCCAACCAGGGCCCGAATCTTGAACACCTCCAGGGATGAGGCATCCACAACCTCTCTGGGAAGGTTGTTTCAGCACCTCACCATCTCTCTGTAAAGAGAGATGGTGACTCTCTGACTTCTATTGCAAACCTTCCCTCCTTGAGTTTAAGGTATTTCAGTAACTTTCCAGTCTCTCTAGTTGTATCTCATCAGTGAAAAGTGGTAAAAATTCACAGTATACTGGAGCCAACTAATACACTTGGGAATTTTGGTTTTTTTTTGCTACTACACTTGATGCTTGATGCTTTGATGACTTATTAGAAAAACACAGTTCATTCTGAATGATGCTTTATGAATGCCAACATGCAAGCTTTTCCAGGCAAAAAAAAACATGTGTATGCATATATGTAGAAAATGTTCTGCTTTCTGGGAAGTATCTGCACAGTTGACATATTCTATATTTTTTACACCTTTCAGATTCACTGGTCAAAATTCAGCAATTCATATATATGGCATATCTACAGTATCTCAAAGGCATGTCCCATGAAAAGTGTGCAAATTTTGTGGAATTTCTGGAGTTTGGCCTAAAAATTGAGGCTGCGATACTTGCAATAGAATTTTGCTCAAAATGAAGGAAAACAAACAAACAAACAAACAAACAAACTAACTAACTAACTAACTAACCAACTGTGATTCTGATGACACATCTTCCTATTCTGTTTCTGTAAAATTCAGTTTTTGACTTTTCAGAGATGCTAGGATATTACAAAGCGTAGGGAAAGGGAAAAGAAATAATTCTTTACCAAGCAGAACAAATTTCCCATAATGAAACATAGTTCAGCCTGTTCTGCTGCTCATGGTCCATGATGAAATCCCCAAACATTAATCTCATGAGGGCTGGGAATGAATAGGGAATAGGGAATTTTAGGCTGTGAAGGATTAAAATAAAAGAAACAGGGCAGAGATGCAAAGGAGGACCAAGGCACAAGGAACAGTTCTTAACACCCAAACAGTAAGATATACAGGAAGACTTTTTAATATTAACTGAAATGTCTCTGATTCCCCTTAATGTGAGTCACTCAGCTCTCTGATCACAGCATCAGACATTTAGAATGAAGAAAATGTTCATTTTATGGCAGATTTTACTCTAACATGTTCTTACCGATGCCAGGGGAAGTTGTGTATGAAGAGAGCAAAGGCACGCTATTCCCATAAAAACTTCAGAATCCTCATTTGTTGCTTTAAAATGCCTATATTCAACTTAGTATATAGCTTTGGCATCTTACTATCTCTTGTAAACAGAGATAGGGGAATAGCAGCCTGTGGACAACACAGTGAATGTAAAGGTGGCACAATCTCATTTTCTTCCCTGCCATGATAATTTTTTTATTATTTTTACTGCTCATGCTTGTTGTTCAACCTCCACTCTCCTCCTTGTTCTCTTATTCCCTTCCCCCTTCTCACTCTCCTGCTTCCCAGAGATGAGCAACTTTGCCATCCTTATTAAGTAAATAAATAAATTTCTGCGAGACAGCTTGGAAGAATGTTTGATAATCTGAACCATTTTGGAGGTGAAATTTCATTACACAGATGGTGACATCCCAATGTCTATCATCAAAACACAGCAGGTAGAAACGATCAGCTAGGCCCATTCCTCACTATAAAATTACACTTACATTAATGTCAGTCTAGATTTCATTATGCGGAAAATGATACTGCACAGGTCTCCATCCTAGGAAGAGACCTAGGAGAGGAAAAAGAAAAAAACTATGAAAATCTAGGTAAGGGAGTGGGGAAGAGACGGATGAGTGCAGCGGAGGAGCAGAACACAGACTAGGAATGGTGAACTCTGCCAATGAAATTAATGCAGAACAGTACCAAAACCTTGCATGCTTTGCTGTGAGGTCAAGTCCCATGGTCTCCAGTCCAGGCTTCCACTTCAGGCTGACAGAGTGCTTCAAAGCTCTCCAGTAAGAATGTCAGATTTCCAATTAATTTTTTATTTTTAAAGCCTGTTAGTCTTCTTTGCTTAATGAACAAGTTACCACACTATTTTAAGAAGTCTCCTCTGTATGCAGAATGCACTGGCATACGTAGGCATATGAGCACCTATGGACAAATTTATGTGATTTCACACATTTGTCAAGCAACATGCATCTCCCAAAAGCAGAAAAGGAAGTTGAGAAAAGGTATGAGGCAAAGACCAAGAAAAAAAAAAGTAACAAACTATGAAAATACAACAGATGTTTCTGCTTTCTACCTACTCACATGTTTTGCCTTCCTACCTTTGTTGGGTTGCTTTTTTAAGTGCACAGCTTTTTGTCTGCAATGGTGATAAGAGATTATACCAGCTTACTTTACACTCTGCCCTGAACAGGGCAATAAGTGAAGAAACAACAAAAGAAATCATCCAGTTTACCTTAAAAGTTGTAGCATTTTGAATAATTGTTAATAATGACTGATAGAAGTAACGTAAGGGGTCTGGTCTTGTAGCATCTCTGTTGCTATGGACAATTCTGAGTTTCCTTCCATGTAGCTAAATAGGCTGCTTGGTAGAGAATTACACTGGCAAAATGATTATAATTAGATATCAAGCAGATTTGGGAAAATATATCTTGGGTCATTTTATCTCTCTTTCCTTTTTTCCTCTTTTCTATTTCTATTTATTCAGTTGTATTTAATATTTTACTTATTGTTTTAAGTATATAAATAAATAGATTCCATTTAATGTTTTATTTATTCAATTTATCAATTCTTTAGTATTATTATTTTTATCTTTTTCCTTATTATTCTATTTTTCTGTTGTCTTTTTGTTATCATTTACATGACGCCCAGGATTTTCTATGAATATGAGATTGCTGTTTAAAAAAATATCCTTTTCAAAAGTATTTTTGTCTCTTAGATTTAGACCTTGGGACAAAAATTTCAGTCGAATCTCTATGTTTGCCTGTTTATCTACAAGAGCTATTCAAAAATAGTAGCTCCTATTGATTTATAATGGACTACAACATTAGAGGCATATGTTGATGGTATGGCAGTAGAGGCAGAACTTCCCACCAATATTCTGTTACATTTTGTTGCTGCGTGGCAGATGGCAGCAGAGAGAGAGTCTGACAAAATGGTGTCTGACCCACATATATGCAACCCCAGACAAGCCAAAAGGTTGGATATCCTTGTGCTAGAAAGTATCACTCAGCAAGGGAGCAGGTAAAATTGTTATGAGTCACCAGATGAATTACCTCATGAATATGATCATAGAATCATAGAAACACCAAGGTTGGAAACGACCTACAAGATCATCCAGTCCAACTGTCCACCTATCACCAATAGTTCTCTCTAAATCATGTCACTCAGCACAATATCTAAATGTTACTTGAACACCTCAGAGGTTGGTGACTCCACCACCTCCCTGGCAGCACATTTCAGAACTTGACCACTCTTTCAGGAAAGTAGAATTTCCTAACATCCAGCCTGAATATCCCCTGATGCAACTTGAGGCCATTCCCTGTAGTCCTATCACTAGTTTCATGAGAGGACAACCCCCTGCTCTTTACAACCTCCCTTGAAGTAGTTATAGTGAGCCTCCTCCAAAATTAGTAAACCGTGAGCAAAATTGACACAAAATATCTGAAGTGATTTCACACATGAAAACTAACTAGCAGAGGATGGGAGAAATCACTAATTTCTCTTTTAAAATGGAAGATAATATGTATATATATATATATCTTATTGGAGAGTGTTTCTTGGAGTTCAGTGATGACACAAAATCTATCATAGTCATATTTTTACTTTTTCACAGAATGACAGAATCAAAGAAAGGCCTGGTTGGAAGAGACCTTAACGGTCATCTAGGTTCAATCCTCTTGCAGTGGGCAGGCTTGCCATTGTCATGTCCCACTTCTGAACAGAGGGAGGTGTGACCAAATTCATGACATAGACAACATTCTGACTGTGACAACCCAATCATTTTCTTATTCTCTGAATAGTCAACTCTCTAAATCCATACCTTTCTAATTTCAAGACTAGAATGTGATGTGGGACCATACCAAAGGCTATGCAGAATTCCAGGTAGACAAAATCAGTTGCTCTTCTTTGGTCCACTGATGTTATCAATCTATCATAGAAAGCCACAAGATTAATCAGGTACGATCTGCCTTAGTGAAGCCACGATTATCTCAAAATTCCTCATTTCACGTGTTCCTTAACATAGCTTCCAGGAAGGTCAGTTCCAATATCTTCCCAGGCACAAATATCAGGATCACCAGCCTGTAGTTTCCTGGGTCTTCCTTTCTACACTTCTTAAAAATGAGAGGGATATTTCCCTTTTTCCACCTTTTTCACCTGGGACTTCACCTTACAGACATATTGTTTTGAATATGATAAAGAGTTGAATATGATAAAGAGTTACTTGGCAACCACATCACATTCAAACATGCGCAAGAACTTCTTTACAGTGAGTGTGACGGAGCACTGGAACAGGCTGCCCAGGGAGGTGGTGGAGTCTCCTTCTCTGGAGATGTTCAAGACCTGCCTGGATGCCTACCTGTGCGACCTGCTGTAGGGAACCTGCTTTGGCAGGGGGGTTGGACTCGATGATCTCTGGAGGTCCCTTCCAACCCCTACAATTCTGTGATTCTGTGATTCTGTGATCAGACTATTCCTTCAGAATCCTGAATTTCATGTCATTGAGCCCAATAACTCTACTTTGGAAAGAGAACTAGTTTAATGCTAGAAAATAACCGCAAAGACATAAAATTAATAGCTATGATGTTCAACTGTTTTTCAGCTATCTCATGTTTTTTCACATTAGAATATAAGTTAATTTTTAAATCTCTGTAGCTTATGATGATTGATGAGACCTGACAGAATTGCTTTGTTTTATCAGGAAGTCGTGTGATTCTTTGATCTTATATTTCCAAGCAGTCTAAGACACAGATTCATACATAGGAATCATATGATTCAAAATAAGCTGAACTCTCATTTCACTCAAGTGAGTTTCTAACACAATAATTCACATAGGAAAATAAATATTATTTGGATTTAAACATTGAAATTGAAACTGTCAACATGTTAGATCAGATTCCTTTTATAATCAGTGGGAATATGAGCAATAAAGTGAAGAGAGCTTAGATTGTGATGCATCTCAGAAAATCTAGCTGTTCACTTTATGATAACCTGAAGTATTCTAAATTATATTTTATAATACGTGTTGGGGGGTTGTTATTGGAAGTGCCTGTCTTCATTAAATACAATCCTAATTTAAATGAGAAAATAAGCTCCTAAATATCTAATTTAAGATCAGCCAATCTTACTAAAAACATGAGGTGTTTTGATTCAGGATTTGAAATTCTTAGATAAATTGCACACAGTTGCACATACTGGCATATATGTATATATGTATGTATTTTGATTAGAGGCATAGTCTAAGCAAGCAGTCAAATGGCAAAGGCGCTTCCAAAAAAAAAAAAAAAAATTGTATCCAGTTTTTGAATTGAGATATGTGAATATTTCAGACTAACATCTGAAGACTAATTCGAACAGAATAAGAACCCTTATGTTTTAACCATCACTCTGCTACATTCTTTATTAAGCAACAGTATCCAGGATACCAAAAAAATGGATCTTCTTTGCATTTCATTTAACAAATATATTGATTGAAGTCTCTTTTCAAACCTCAGCAGACGGGATGCTTTAGGGGTAATTTTTTCAAAGGAAGTTTGCATGGGGATTTAACCAACCAACTTCCCTTGATGTTAGCAGGAACTATGTGACTAAACCGATACGCTACTTTGAAAAGACACCCCTAAACACCTCATGTTGAATTTCTAGAAGTCTTTGAACTCAGCAGGATCCTTCCCTGAATAAGAAGCGATGGTTCAGATCCAACATATGAATCAGTTATAATAAATAGTGCTATAATAGGAGAAAGACTATGTTTGTCCGAAGAGAAAGGAAGATTTGGATTATATAGAGTCAGTACTTTTGGCACTAAATCAGTTCTTCCTTTTTACTCTTTCTCAGTGAAACTTCTGGAAACATCAAAGACAAAGTGGTTTTATTAAACTAATTGAAAATTTCATTCATTCAGTTACTTGGAAGGTGACCCCTGATGTATTTTACTGTAGAACATGTTAAAGCTGACCTTAGCTGTTTCTAAGAGGCAGCATGACAATGACCAACCTGAAACAGAGAGTAAAAGACCTACCACAGGGAGAAGATTCTGTCTGGGGGCTTCTTCAGTCTAAGGCATTAAGATTATTCAGAATTTGTTTCAAGCAGTTCACTGTATAACATGTATATTATAACTGTCCTTCTGATTTGTTTCTCATTCTAGACAGGAACACATGACTAATTTGAGCCAAGATGGAATAACTTCCTGTCCTTCTTTGACTTTTTACACCACCTCTGCAGGAGCTCTGTATCTCTTCCAATTCCCATAGAGAAGAAAGAAAGGTCTTATAGATGGTTTTATAGGTCATGCTGAGTGTCAATGCACAACAAGGGTCAAATAAAGTCCAGATTGTTTCAGACTATAATGTCATTCTCTGAATAAGCCTTTCTTTGTACTTTATATAATCTTTAAAAGAAGGTTCTTTGAACCATTCAGTTGGAGAATTCTGATTTGACTTGCAATAAGCTCCTGGTGAAAAAACAAATGCTATACACATTCAAAGAAAAAATAAAACAAATACAAAACATCTCTGTAAAGTACATAAATTAAAAGTAAAAGCAGACTTGAAAGCTGTAGGAAATTGGTAAACATTAGTTTGATAGAAATGCTATGGACAGAAACAGAGTGTCATTTGATGAGATTAAAGTAACCTTCCTGAAATTAGACAGACAGAAACATACCTTTTTTATCTCCTGCAGCTGCCTGCCTACCAGATTTGTGACATTTGGGGGTATATTTTCAAAGCAGCATACAGTGTTTTAGCTACAGGACTTTCAGAAAGATCAACAGAAACCAATCGATTAGATCTTGCACTTGCCTTTACTTTGAAAAAAATTCCCCTAAGTATCCTGTCTGTTGGGATTTTGGAAAGAATTTTACTGTATCCATGCAGAGAAATGTAAAGAAGATTCAACCTATATTAACAGCTTATTAAATTAAATCAAAGTGAAATAGAAATAAAATAATTAAAAAAAAAAAGAAAAAAAAAAAAAAAAGATCAACATTTTCACTTTACCCTCTCTGTTCCCTTGATTGTTGTCCCAGTACTATGAATGTATGAATGCATTCCAAACTTTGCTACATCCATCAGGGATGGTACAGATGGACATTTTGCCTGTCCAGCCTGACTAAATCACTTGAAGATTCATCAGAGAGAATCTGTTGGCAAGTGCAAATGGATCCAATCCAGAGCCAGCAGATTTTGTCTCTCCAGAGGAAAGCATGACTGTAAAGGGCAGACTAGACTGGCAAAAATATTTACGTTTATATTTCATCACTTCAAATTTGTAATAGGATGCAATGTCTTTAAAACTTCACCTTTTTAACAAGCTACTAACAGACATTTTTGGTACAATTCACTTGCTGGAAAGACAGACATTTGTGAGATGGAAGCATTTTAAGCTAAAAAAAAAAAAAAGTAAAGAAAAAGCAATCAGCAGGGTGACATATATTTTATTAGTTCTTTTCAAAATCACTTCCTCCCCTTTCTCCTTTTTATATTACTTGTCTTTCTATTTGCTCTGCTTGTTACATTACATCCCTCATTTTAGGCATTTTAATCCCTCCAAAGGGATGCATCCCAGTGGCACAGACATTTGTAAGGCACAATTCTCTGCTACACCATGGCTCTTTTATAGTGCTGCGGCAGCGAAAAGCAGCCTTATAGCCCATGGAACTGGCCACTGTGGAATATCCTCCCTGCTATGCACAAAACGGGGTTTCAGAAGGCAAAGAGAGTCAGCATATTGGCTATATAATGGCCTCTGTCATATCTCCCAGTTTAAAAGACCCCATGCCTGGGATTAGTATGAGGAAGGGAAAATGGGAAGCTTGCTTGGAGTGCTAGTATGACCTCGAGAGAAATACTCCACAAAATTCAGCTTGTGCTAAAAGTCAAGCTTCTCAAAAACCTTAAAGAGCACATTTTTGCTCCTGAATAAGTCAAGGCTCAATGAGGAGATTCGGTCATTTATTATCTCCTCTAGAAATGTAGAAAAATCCTCAGAGGTTCTTCTGTGTTAAATTTAAATATGTGAAATTTACCTACTTCTCATCTGAGAAATCCTCAAATAGAAGCATTTACCTGCCTTTTCATATTCAGCATCTATTTAGAGATGAAAGTCTTGTTTGCAGCATAGTCAAAAAGATTTTTCTGGGGGGAGTAAAAGGGGGAGACTGTCAGAATGTTAATAATTGAAGCTTTATCACAGTCTCTCTGTAGATCCAATAGATATATTTAACCACTCTTTCCCTTTTCCTCAGGGTCCTGTTTGGTCAGATTTTACACAACACTGGAGTTCATCAGAACAGCTTTCTTCCTAGGTTTCCTATGTCTGCTTCATCTCATCAGTGCTTCATCTAATGTTTTGCAGAACACTGGAATACTATCAATTCTCATATGAAATGCGCTCTGAATTTCCCTTCCTTCACCTTATGGGCTGCAATTTACAATCCTTTGTAGAGTTGCATCTGATGGAGCCATGCAGAGGCAGTGCAGAATGTGGATGATTTTTCTGCTGGTTCTGCTCTCTGCGTAATGCCCTCAGCAAAGCTGTGAATAATTCCTCAACCATGCCACTCCATTTGGGCATACTAAATAATGACAATGTTCACAGCCATATTAAGTACACCATTGAGTGCTCAATAGCAGGCATACTTCAGTGAGTACTGTCAGTAGACTCTGTATTTAATTTACTCCTCTCAAAAACATAGCTAACTACAAAAGATTTCCTTGAGAGTTGCTCTGTAATGAAGGTGTGGAGTGAACCTTTACCAGACTTTGATGGCTGCTGAGAATCCAAGAGGATTTCTCAGCCATGAAATGGGGAGGTTTGGAGGGGGGGTTGCAGTTTGGGGGGACATCAGGCTCACATGGCTTGGTATCAAGTACCACCCCCAAGATCATAGAATCACATTACAGAATCACAGAATTATAGAAGGCTTGGGTTGGAAGAGACCTCAAGGATTATCAAGCTCCAAACCCCTGTCACGGCAGGGCTGCCAACCTCCATATCTAATACTAGACCAGGCTGCTTCAACTTGTCCTTGAACACCTGCAGGGACAGGGCATCCACAACCTCTCAGGGCAGCTTGTTCCAGCTCCTCATCACTTTCTTGGTATGTTGCATGCTCTCAAGCATCATAAATATCAGCTGAGTTGAAAGCCCATTTTCCCTATTGTTCTTTTCCTGTAAATAAGAAGATTCCTGCTAGCTTCAGTGAATTTTGGGTCAATACACCTTAACTATAGAAATAAAAAGAGAGATTAAGATGTCTTTAGGTACTGTTGGGCCTCTTGCATTTTCAGACCTGACCAACTCTTGAAGGAATGCAAGGCAGCTTCACTGTGGTTAGAATTTGTATTCTGCACATAACACTGCATACCTTTTAAATGCTGCTTTATAAAAGGGGATGTTTGTAAATCATTTTGCATTTTCAGTTTCTCTGTGTTCTCTATATACAAGAAGTAATGTAGGCCATTTCTTGATCCTAAGAATTTACCACAGTGCGTTCCTCTTTTTTTTTTTTTTTTTTTTTTTTTTTTTTTACACCCGCCGAAAGTACCTTTAGCAATTTATTTTCAGCTCTGTTTACTTTAGCATGCTATTTAAATTAAATTGGAAAAGTGATATTGCAAACATTATTTGGTTGTACTGTGGGTGCAAAATACTTTATTTAATTAGAGGTTTGTGTTCCTTAAGAAAAA
The DNA here is from genome assembly GCF_951394365.1 of Tetrao urogallus. Taxonomy (NCBI): domain Eukaryota; kingdom Metazoa; phylum Chordata; class Aves; order Galliformes; family Phasianidae; genus Tetrao; species Tetrao urogallus. The sequence continues at coordinate 70,445,247 of NC_136816.1, forward strand.
AATTTCTTTGTAAATGCAAACCTTATTTGTATAAATATAGATATATATGGATGTACATATGCATGCGTGCAAACCATTACCTTAATTTTTTTACTAATTATTTATTTACTAATTTATTTGTCTGTTACTGTTTTTGCTTTTGTTTTTGCTTTGTTCCACTCTTCCTCCCTGGGGGACAAAAACGAAAGCAAACAAACAAAAAAAACCCACGACATGTCGCTGTTAGAAAACAGCTCTGAAATCTATTTTCTTCTCTTTTTAATCCTACTTTAATCCTTTGGAGCTATAAACCAAGGAAAATGTCTATTTTCTTCTGTATATATTTACAGCTTCTATTATGAATAACTTTAGTGCTTTAGGGTTTGCAATCACCATAATTTCTTGTATGAAGGAAAAAAGAAAATCAAACTTTTAAGCCCCACAGGGAAAAATTCAGCTCCACTGGGTTCTTTAATGTGGAATCCATATAAATACAATCAGAATTGCTCTTTCTCCACTCTAGCTATGTGGTTTCCTTTCTGCCACCGTCTGGTATATTTTAGCTTTCAGTTTTTGGATACAGATGAATTTAATAACTAAACACACTGAACTGTTTATTAAAATCTCTGTCATGATGCTCCCAAGACATGTACAGGGTGGACAAAGCTGAGAATTTTCTTCAAAAGATGATCATTTTGCAAATCATATACACGTAAGAATTTTCCTCGCACAAGCTGCAAATTTTCAATAAAGAAAATTGTTGATGGAATATAAACAAAAATTGGCAACCAGGTCATAAATCTGTTTTATCACATGAGATTCATTGATACCACTGCTGATGCCTCTGCCTTTCAGTTTGCTACTTTATGTGCATTAGTAAAATGCACACAAAAATAGGGAACAGAGATGAAAAGACTCATTAAGCCATCATAGTTTTGTGTGAATACAGCATTGTTCTGTATAAATTCTCATTCTTCCTAGGACAACAGAAAGAGAAAGGAAAACATTTCCTAATTGATATTTTCATAACAAAAATATTAAGAATATGCTGCAGGACTTCACCTCTCTAGTTTATCTATGTAAAATGTGCCCATGTTCATGAAATACACTGAAAGTTAATCCATTAGCCTAAAACTACATAAATATTCTCTTACTAACTCTTAATATGCTCAAAGGTATCATTGCACCTATGCAGGATTCAAAATGAGTCCTAAAAAGGAAGCAAGACCAGAACTAACTTCCGGAGATCTGACATTTATTTTGTTGATGTCACAGGTAGTTAAAAATTCCATGACTCTAGGAGCTCTGGTTTTAGAATAAATTAAATAACTTAATCCCTCTATTTCCAAGAATTACTCTTTGCCTGGTATGATCCTTCCTGGGGCATACACTCTCCTTGACAATAGGGAATTTTCCTTGTTGTTTAACCCTTAATATTCTCATACCAGTAAGCTGTTGATAAGCTGGCTAAAAAATTTCCAGCTTTTTCAGACTAGCAGTCCTCTACTGTTTTGTACTGAAACACCAAACAGTTCTTTGAAGCTTATTGACATTATACTTGGTCTTCTTAGTTGCCTGTCATGGGCTGCTAAGACTTACCGCGTGGCTCTCTCTAATGCAACAACCAACTTTATCTATTGCTCGTATAAAATATATTTCTGAGACTCCAGATTTTTGTACTCAGCTCATTCTATGCCTGCCATAGTTCAAATTTAAAGTTGCTTAGTTCTGAACTTCTCCCAGTCTCTCAGTGGGACTGAGGATGGCAGGTCAACGTGCCAACATTGTGAAACATCTCTATTGCTGAGAGTTATCAAGGATAAGAACCACATGGAGACCAAAATCACAGAATCATAGAATCATAAAATTTTAGAATCCCACAATGGTTTTGTTTTGTTTGGAAAGGACCTTGAAGATCCTTAGATCCAAAATGACATCACAGACCTTTAATTTATTCATCTACAAGAGAATTAAGGATGATTATTTGATGAAAAGTGGAATAAAAATTCAAAAATAATAACTTTGACTAAATAGTGTGAGGAGACATAATGAACCACATGAAAAATCAAAATCACTGTCACCAAACAGAATTTTTAGTAGTGAATTATGTTTTCTTTTTCATGCTTTAAACAAAATTTCTGAAGCTTGTAAAATTAGAAAATATAGCTGACTATAGTAAAACAAATTAATTCCTGTATGAATTCTTTGATAGCTATGTTGAGTGGTTCTGGTCAGTGGCTGAAACTATAGATTTTTTCCATGTTTAAAAAGTGATCTCTCTTCATTACACAGATACCAATTTTCATGGGTGTTGGATGAACTTAGTATCATATAATTTTTTACATTTTTCTTAGATTTGAGTGTAATATACACAAAGGGATACAAATAAACCCACAGGGATGAATCAAAATAATATATGCCCATATTCTCAGGAGATAAGTCTAAGAATGTATCTAAGTGAACAAGTGAGAACAAAGTAGCTTAACATTTAAAAAATACAATGAAAAATGTGGATTGCTTTCCCAAACAACTCTCAAAACTCTGTGAGCTAGAAAATTAAAATTTCCTGAATTATTATACAATAGAACTGATGTGTTCATAACATCATTCATTTTGACTTCAATCTTTTAATACGTGCTGTCATGCTTTTGGGTTTCAGATGGTAACAGAAAAAAAAACAACCTGATGAGAAGGTGTTGTAGAAGGAGTATTAGCAATTTTTCTGAAAGCATTGTGTACTTGAAAGCCCATAAGAAAGCTTACTCTTTTGGCCATCCTAAAGTCAAGAACAAAGCTCCAGTGGAATTTGGAGACCATTTCTCAGCTGGCATCAATCGGCATAACTGCACAATGAAACTATTCTGGATAGAGCTTTGTTGATTTCCATCTCTAAAGGATTTAGTTAATCTTCTGATATTGACTACCATTATAGCCTTCTCCAACTGATTTAAAATTAAAGATCTACTCTTTCCCTTTGGGTAATACAGAATGGTTCCCCAATATTTAGATAGAGTATTAAATGGTTAACACCATAGAGACAATAGTTCTGGCTTCACTGGTCTTCTTAGAATATCCTATACATTTGTTAATCATGAAAATGAGTACGAATAAGTGATTAAAATGTGATGCATTTCTCTTTGCATAGCCTTGTTTTAGTAATAAATAAATAAAATATATATTTTTTCTCTATCTGTCCACTACTCCATAGTTCAGGAAAACAAGAAAATAAAGTGCCAGATTTAACTGTTACTTTTGTATCACCCTGTGGGTATATTTATTTATTTATTACAAATCCTCTCTTTGCTTTTAGTCTTTATTTCTTTTTCTTTTTATTTACCAGTAGGGAGACTTAGATAGGCTCAGCTTTCTTAATCCTCTTTATAAATTTAAAAAACCCAATTAAGTCTGCACAAAGTCTTGGGGTTTTTTCTACTCTTTTTCTTTTTTCTTTCTTTTTTTTTTTCTGACAGAAAAGAAAATCAGTTTTCTTGAGAAATGGTACTTCTATAGAACCTTTTATGTGAGGTTCTCAACTAGCTGTAAAACAGGTATTCACTAATTAAGCCTTGCAAGGGCTTTGAGACAAAGCTTTATGCCTAGACGGCAGAAAAGTAAATTGAGAATCAGAAGTTACATATTTTGCCAAGAGAGATCCGGATTGTCAGTGTTTAGAAAGGGCTCTGAAGTCTTGATTTTTAAATGACAGATTTCAGATCCAGTATGGGCTGTTTAAAAATACCTTATTCAATGTTTTGTCTTTTTTTCCTAAAAACAAACAAACAAAAACTTGTGTTTTTACTAACTGGAATATTTCTAAATGACTGACTCCTTTCTCAATGAAAAAGTGAGCATGAAGGTTCTCAGATGGTATACAATTCTGAAATTCCATTTGAGTTGACTAATATACGATCGAAGGGTCTATCGTTCAGAGATTTCACATACATGATGGACAATAGTAGTACTATGATTGTACAGTAACCACTGAAAATGTAGTCTTTTACAGACATGCTGTGTATAGAATGCTGGCAAAAAAATGTACTGGCATTCTAAAAGCAATGCTGAAAGACAAAGTGAACTATATGTTCTAGTAAGTGAACATAACTTTTAAGTAACATCAAAGAAAGAAATTAAGTGTGAAGAGAATTAAGTTCTGCTTGTCTGTCTTAGAAAAAAGGAAGAGGAAACAGGAGGAAAAAAGTCCATTTCCATGGACTAATCAGTAACCACTGTATATTAATTGTATTTTAATGATATAAAATTGAGAGAAATTACTGCAGATTTTATATTAAATTACATTTGAAATGAATCACTTAAGTGCCATTTCAGCATCATATTTTTGATGGATTAAGGAAGATTATCATTATACATTAGATCATCTCAGGGAACACACTTTCAAGATACACTTTCAAGGCAACTGATGTCAGCTACCTGGACATATGCAAGGTCTTTTATGTGTTCTTGTACCATATCCTTATCTGTAGGCTGGAAGATTCAGTGAATAAAGAATTGGTTGCATGGTTACAGTCATAGTGTTGTGATCAACAGGTTGTCTCCCAAGGACCAGTCTTGGGAATGGTGCTCTTCAACATCTTTATCAGAAGCCTGGACAGCAGGATTGATTGTGCCTTCAGCAAGTTTGCTGATGGTACCAAGTTGAATAATACAGTTGATATAATAAAAAGGAAGGAACGCCATCCACAGAAACATGGAGAAGCTTGAAAAGTAAGCCCATGAGAACTTAGTGAAGTTCAACAAGAACAAGTGTAAGTGCCGTGCTTAGGTCAGAACAATCCCAGATGCTTGCATAGACTGGGAGAAGGCCTCATTGAGAGCAGCGCTGCAGAGAAAGACTTGGAGGAACTGGTGGAAAAATAAAGCTCGCCATGAGCCAGCAGATTGTTCTTGCATCCTGGAGGTCCAACAGTACCCTGGACTGCATCAAAAGAAGGATTGCTAGCAGGGCAAGGGAGATGATCATTTCCCTCTACTGTCCCCTTGGAAAACTCTCTGGAGCACTGAATCAAGTCCTGGGGCTTCCAGCACAACAAAAATGTGGAGATGTTGGAGTGGGTCCAGGGGAGGCCATGAAGATAATAAAAAATCTGGAGCACCTTTCCTATGAAGATTGAGGGAGTTAGACTTGTACAGCTTGGAGAAGAGAAAGCTCCCAGGTGATCTTGTTGCAGCTTTCCAGTACCTGAACAGTGCTTACAAGCAAGAGGGAGACTGACTTTTTACACAGTCTGATAACGAGGGTACAAGGGGGAATGACTTGAAACTAAAATAAGGGAAATTTTAAGATAGATAGATTTCAGGAAGAAATTCTTTACTCAGACTGTGTTGAGGTTCCAGAACAGGTTGCCCAGAGAAAGTTCTGAATACTCCATGCTTGAAGGCATTCAAGGCCAGGTTGTATGGGGCTGTGGGCACTTTGATCTAGGGGTGGAAATCCTGCCCACAACAGAGTAGTTGGAACTAGATGATCATTTAAGTGCCTTCTAATCATTTTATGAATTTGTGATTAAGAAGGAAATGTGCTTAACCTGCAGCTTCTTTATGTTTGCTCCTTAAAGTAGAATTTAAGAGAATATTTTTATTGTTTATTAAACCAGTTTTCAGTGAAATCCATAAAGGAATAAATTGAGATTTAATATTTTGAACTGATTTTTGCTAATGTTTTAAAATTCTTTGTTTCAATATGAATAGGGTTTACTTAATTCATTCATAGACATCTAAAAAGTAAACATTTGAGTTGTCCAATCTTAGAGTGTAATATAGAAATAGGTACCACAAGAAAGACCAGTAGTCTCTCAAGAGGTGTTTTGATCTTAATGTATCCTTCTAAATATAAAAGAAGTCCTGGATGGTTTGTTCAGCTATGCACATCCAAATTAAGAACAATTTAATGGAAAATAAGTTTAGACTCAATTTTTTTTGATAATAAGCTCTCATAAAAGGAGCGGACACACTTAAAAATGAGCATTTGCTGGAGGAACGAAACTTCCACCATCCCCCAGCCATGCTGAGAGTAATTCATTTCAATTCAGAGGCTCTTCAATGAACCTTTTCATACTAAAGAAGGAATCAATTAGTAATCTAGAAGATGAATTACAACACAGAATGAGAGAGTTCACGACATTCAAGAAGATGGAATTGAAAAAAAAGAATTCATAAATGTGTCTTCAGAAAGGTAAATTTCAATAAATTTGGAGAAGTCGTTGACAAGATGTCATGAACGAGAAGTATTAGATGGGTAGTATTTTTTCTGACTAGCAAAATTAAAAGAACAAGTTATCTTAATGTGAAGGAAAGTAGAAACTTCAGCAAGAGATAAAATTAGCCACATCAATACTCCTTTACTGATCTTAAATACAGAAAAGAAGAAAATGAAAATGAGAAGACATTTCAAAGCTAGCCTAAGCTCATCTGTATTTGTGTTACTGATGAATTGAAGATATGACAAACTTTCTCTTATTCTCTTCAACTTCAGTAATGATATCATGGAATCCCTATGATTCCTTTTGAGTTGATCTAAACGTAAACCAGCCCCTTAGAAAAACAGATCACTATTCTGCCAGATCAACAGGTTGATCTATTTTTGAGCACTTGCATCATTACTTGTGCTAATATATGAAACACAGTGAAAGTGTAAGGGAAAAATGGCAGAACCAGGATGCCTGTTTCATTACTTGGATGACCCTGCCTAGACACATATTGACCATAAGGCTTCACTCTCACTTAGGTTTATCTAGACAAAAGAAGTTTGTGTCTATTAAAAAAAAGTACAGAATAGAAGTGAAAGTACAAAGAAACAACAACAAAAAAGAACAATACATAAATGAAATAATGCTACAAATGTTCATGAAGTTTGCGAGTACTAAAGGAAAATCCAGGAAGGATTCTGATCTTTTTGCAAAAAAAAAAAATAAAAATTAAAAAAAAAAATAAAAAGGTTGATCACCACAATTCTAAAGAGAGGTCTTTCTTCATTCTGACTTTCATAATTCTTCGGATAATTTTTTTGAAATGGGGTTTCTGCTCTCAGGAGAATTGAAAAAAGAAAAGAAAAAAAAAGACATTTTTGCATGATGGGCATTTACTTACCCTAAAACCATGAAAATTGGAGGATATTAACTTACCTCTAGCCATTTACACACATATTTCTGTGCCACTATATATTCTGTTCTCATGTTGGTTGTATTTCACAGCAGGATCCATAAGGAGCTTTCTGATGTAGAAACATAGAAGCGTAGAATGCTTTGGGTTGGAAGGGACATTTAAGATCATTCAATTCCAACATCCTTGTTATAGACAAGGATACCTCCCTCTGGATCAGGCTGCTCTAAGCCCCCTTCAGCCTGGTCTCAGTAGTACTCAGTGTTGAGAGTGGTAGCAAAGAGTGGGAAAAACAAATGTTTCATTTTCAAAAAAGGACATTTTGAATTCAATAGTTTCAAGGTGAAATCCTGGAACAAATAATCTATTTCTTAGAATCAAGGAAAACAACAAATAGACAAACAAGAACATACAGCATATTTTGGTCACAAAGATATTTGAATTCTTGAGGCCAAAAGTGTTGAATGTGATGAATTTAGTGAGTTTTTTAAGGTGCCTGTTGTGTCATCTTTTAAAGTAATTTGAAGAAATAGATCTCAGAGAAAACTATTTTGATGTATTTTAAAATCATGGAAGGCCATAATTATAGAAGAAATATCAAGGGTTCACTTTAAAAATTGATAGCTTTATTAAGCACAGTATTTATACTGTCCACCCCGTAACTTTTTTTTTCCTTCCCATGAACAGTTGGGATGATTGTACATGTTAACTGCTTAACAAATTACCTTAAAATTTCATTTTTCCAGCACGGAGAGTCACTGTTTCTACAGGAACTAATGATATGTAATAGAGTTTTCTATAGAAATGCTGATATGTCAGTGCATAGGAAATATTCATGTTTCCCTCTTCCCGACCACACATAAAGTGTTTCTACTTCAATATGTGTATAATCAATGAATATTAAGATGTTATAATCATGAAAAAAAAGAGACATAGGCAAAGCGGATTGATAACAAAAAGAGAATAGATAGAAAGCTTATCCCCACCCTGGGCTCACTTACAAAACATCACCAGAGCAGATCTCCAGATGAGACCTTTCCCCACTGGTAGCCAGCTCTTAAATAGATCTAGGAGGGTGGAGCCAGGCTCCACCCCTTCCAGCAGCACAGGTGAATTGCCTTCGCCTCTGCTTCTCTGGCTGACTCATTGCTCACCTCAGGTGATCAATCAGAGGTTCGGGCTGTGACTCAGCAGTTCCTATACAACATGTATGCATAAAACTTTATCGTCAGATCACGTTAAAAATTTTCTTTAACTAACAATACTAGAGGAAAAAAAAAAAAAAAAAAGAGAGAGAGAGAGAGAGATCATAATCCTCTTCAGATTGAAAAGATATAATCTTCCCTGTTTGTACTGGGAAGTTGGAAGTACAGGCTTATAACTTATGTAACGATGTTACATCTGTAGATTTTTCTTGGTTTTTTTTTTTTTTTTTTTTTCCACATTGAAGAAGTCACATTTATTTCTGATAGATGTATTATAAATCCTCATTTAAATGTATTTCTCTAAAATGTGTATGTGCATATTATGGACATGAACTACCTTATATAATGAAGAAATGTTTCACAAATGAATTGATAGTATATAAATTTATAGATATTTACACATCTTTTTAATACATATATTATAGTTGGAAGAAAAAAATGATCCAAGTGTTCCAATATTTATTCCATTATTTTGTTTGATTTTTTTTTTTTAATTTTATTGTCATTTGACATTTTAAAGAATAAAGAAAAAATTTACATTATTTCAAGAGAAATAGATAGGTAGACAGATATACATATATATTTAATAACAGTAAAAAATACTGTTCATGAATCAGACTCCTCAAGTTTGCCAGAAATGATCTAGTGCATTTCTATTAAAAAAAAAAAGCCACCACAACAACAGACTTATCTAATACTTCAGCAGCTCAATTTAAGCAATATACATATAGATTAGAAAATCCACAGCCAAGCAAAATAGTATATATACACCAACTCTGCAAGCAGCAACTCCCTCACTATACTTTTCCAGATGGTTATTAAAATTTGACAGATCTCTAAGCAACACAGTGAAATAGAAACACCTGAACGGATCTATCAAGACAGTAGACAATTCTAAATTCAGAAGCCAGATAGATCTAGCAGCATGGTGATTCATTAAAGGTATCTTAACTATTCTAGTTAGCCCACTACCTGAATGTTCTTTTGTCATTGTTTCTTTGAATTTAATATTCCAAATTTCTTCTCTACATAGGATCATTCCTTACACATGGATGAAATTCCAGTGGTGTTGATTTGCTTCTTACAATGTATCTCATGTCTGAGGTAAATGTCCCTTAAAGAAGTGATGATGAAAAGCAAGTGTCATTGTTTCCATTTACTCCAGAGAAAATCAAGGTCCTGGGAGATGTCAGCCCTTCTCCCCCTCTTAAAAAATCAATAACAGTCTTAGAAATGGAGGTAGCACAGCACCCAAGTCCCAGTCTAACGTCTAAAGGAAAATAAAACAATAGCAAACTTAGTTTTCCTCCTGTCCCTTTCCTATGACACAAACAAATTACTCTCATTTAGTGCCATTGTGTTGTTGACCTTGGAGCTGAAGCTACTTCCTACACAAAACCCTTTGAATCAACTTGTGTGTACCTTCCATGTGAAATCTACTTCACGTCTTGAAGTTGACTTTACTGATCTTGTCTTTTTGGATGTATTTGGATTTCAATTGTAATTTACTTCTCACACTTGCCTTATATTGCCAATGAATTTTGTCTGTTCTTCAGATATGGATATATTTATTCAATCAGTGGTTGTAGATATACAGTTAGAATGTGTTTTAAATCTCTAGATGTCCTACCAAAGCCCCCAGTTGCTTGATACAAACGGGGTGGGTAATCCTGCATTTCATAGATGTATATGTTTCATAGTATAAGAAGACTAAATTCCTGTTTAACTGTATGCTAGATGACATACAGTTTATTTCCCCATCCATCTCACCCTCTCTCTTTCACATTTTTTCTCTCTTTTTATTTTTGTTCCCCCTCTCTCTCTCCCGCCACCTCCCCTCCCTCCCCTTCCCCCCCCCCCCCCCCCCCCCCCCCCGTTGTCTGTTGTTTTCTTTTACTTCTAGAGATAACTGCAGTAAATAAATACAGATTTAATCTTCAAATCCCCCATCAAGAGGAAATGCACAGACCAAGTGTACAGGGAAAAAGGTAGACAAGAAAGGGAGGGGAGAATATAAAGAAAAGAAAAATCACTCTGCTGATCAAATCTTTCATTTCCAAACAGAAATAATTACAGTGATGGTCAGTGGGGAGATTTTGGCAATTTACAGTTGTATAGAAGAAAGCTTCTATCAACAAGTTTTGATATTCAGGGCAAGCCAGAGAACTACAGGTCCTGAAGCGTTGCCTATAATCTTTATTTCATTTTCAGATGTTATGCTGTAATAAAATGTAAAAAGGGAATACACAAAAAGTTATAGAGGTGGGAAAAAAAAACATGGTTTGAAGTTGCATGGCATTTCTTGACAGGACATGTTCCTAAGAATATGCAGGGAATAACAAATGCTATTTGAAATAAGTACAATAGAGATCTGAAACTAGATTGAAAACCTAAGTCAATTTTCCTGAGTGTCATTTGATTAGCTTTCTTATATAGAACTGAAGTTTAAACAATGCTGGGGATTCAGAGTGGAGAGGTGCTTGGGAACACAGTGAGAAATGGGTTACTCCTACCAATTTCATTTCTGTAGCTTTACAACATTATCATTGCACATTGTTTCACTGTTTTTGCAATAATCCATAAATGAAACAATGTCAGAGGGAATTTGATTGATATCTGGGAAAACATAACAACTGTGCAAGTCATTTCTTTGCTCTCTGTCTGTCACTGCCTTCTGGGCAAGCAATGTTACCACTAACTATATAAAATAGCTAGAGCCTATTGCCTAGTAGTGTATGAGAGAAAACACTGATGAGCTTGTGGATATTACTTTGGACAAATAAAAGGAGGCAAATATGCATGCAGTGCATTTTACCTGTGGATGTTTTGAGTGGTTTATGTTGCTGATACATATTACATCAGATACTGCTTACTTTTTAGTTTTGAATTTAGCAAAAGGAGAAACAGGTGTCTTGTAACAGAATTAATCTTAAGCTTGTTTTTCACCTTTTGGGAACTCTAGATTGAGAGCATTTTGATCTAAATATATAATTTAAGAGATCTTTGAGACTTCAGATTTCAGCTTTGCATGTATATACATAGTGTGGAACTCTCCCCAAGGGCTCGAGATACAGTCACTTCATACTGATATTAAAATATGTTCTTTTCTGTTTCACAGTACTCTATCCTCTCTTGCCATTATTTTAATGCCTACATTTTCTCACTCTTTCTTGAAATTCTGTTACTTAAAAAAGGGCAATTGCCAGAAAGCACTAAAAAAAAAAAAAAAAAAAAAAGTCCTGAAATACTTCTTTAAAGTTCTGGAAAGGAAATGTTCCCAGATATTGCTGTATGTGAAAGATCTCACATCCAGTGACTCAATGGAACACTAAAAGAGGTGGACATAAATGAATTAGGGAATACCACATTTCAAATCTTGCATGGGTAGTCTTTCAAGCAGTAAAATTATTAATGACTTGAGGGGTAAAATGCAATTTTAAGAGATGTTTAATATTAGTAATATTGTTATCTCTTTCCTTTTCACTGACTCTCAGTACTCTGTCAATCTCTGTGTCTCCAACTTACACGGTGGTCATAGGGCCTCAGTTTGAGTAGTATTGAGAGCACTTAGGGACATGGTTTAGTATGCATGGTGATGTTTGATTGATGATTGGACTAGATGATTTTAGAGATCTTTTCCATCTTAAAGATTATCTGATTTTTTCTATGATTTTATGAATGAATTCTCAATTAAATTCCCAAAATATGTATGTTGATATCAACATGTACTTATATGTATGGAAAGAAGTACATTATCTTTAAAGTATAATTCTTTGTGTTTTGCTTGATCAAATTCTGTTTTATCATTTCTGTATATCACAGCCTTCTCTAATGGATGCTTATAAAAATTCCAAATCATGGTGTGCTCTGTGGAATGTATTATGTTTGAGTACTGAATGCTGACAGACTTGGTGAACTTCCACAGCAAATCTCACCCACGGGGAAAAGTCACTTCTTAGGCTGTGGCAAACTGCCTCAAAATACTCTTTGCTTTCCTTTTCTTTAGGATTTATTGTATTTTACTCTGTATCATGTATTTTATTCACAGAAGTCTTTCTAGGGATAAGGACTTCGGTACATAACAACAGCTCCCTTGAGTGGGAGATTTCAGGGCGACCTGCCAGCTCTTCTTGCTGCAGATGTCAGGCCATCTGGCTGCCATCTCTGGGGCAGCACACATCAAGGGACCTGGCTGGCGCATCTCCCCAGCAGGAGTTATTCGGTAGGGGCAAGGAATGGAGAGAAGTGCTTAAGGAAAAGATATAGCTAGCTGCCACATTGGGAATTTTCTCTGTGACTATCTTTATATATATTCACATATATATTCACATATATATATACACAGGTAAGTACATAGGCGCGTACTGAGAACTAGTAGCTTCCAGCAAAGACTAGTTGGGATTAAAACAGATCTTGGTAACAGCTATGAAAGATATCCCTGTTAGATGATTTCTAACATTCCTAGATTTTTTATCCCATTCTTGCTTATTTTAATTACTTATTATGACAATGAAAATAATGTTTGGAGGATGACGTATGAATTAAAGTATATTTTATGAAAGTGTTGAATCACTGATCATCTTTGGGAAGACAGATATCTGGTCTCAAGAGTGATACTAATCTTTCTCTGATCTGGAACACTGGATAATTATTAACTTAGATAATCTTCTATTTAGAGCACTGTACCTTGTAACAAGAGGATCATGCTACCTCAGGAATCTGAGATATCTCCTTCTTTTGTAAAGATCAGGATTTGATACAGTGGAAATTCTTCAAAAGAACTGAAAACCAGAGACAATGGTAAAAAGAAAATTCAATAAACAGGGACATCCATCAAAAACTGAATCACTGGTGCTTAGAGATTTAGGAAATTAAAAAAAAAAATCTGAAAATGGAATGGTCTTTAAATGCTAAACCAACTAAAAAACTAGAATGCGCTGTAAAAATTAAAACAAACAAACAAACAAACAAATAAAGTTGGGAATGGACAGAAAAGTGATGGCAGTGGGTGATTTTACTGAAGAAGACTGTGGTAAAATCTAAGAAGTCATAACAAAGTATGAGAGCTCTATAAAGTGGCATGTGAATCTTACACTGGAGTGGACAGTTATAGGAGAGAATAGATGTGTACAGCACAACTGTCAAGAATGAAAAAATGATCAAGCCAGACACTCCATCTTAAAATTCAAGACTTATTCTTGAATAAGTCTGAGCAATGGTACTGATTTTTGGCACTGCTTCCTCAATGATTTTTCTGTAATCAAGTAGGTGCTGAAAGAAGGGAGAAAGTATCTTGATCAGAGTCTGATCAGATGTTAGTTCAGAAATTATATGAAAAAGTACACTGTATTCTATGCTGAATTGATTTCTGATTGGGAATGATTGTATGGAAGGGGTTTTCTTTTCCTGGAATGGAATTGTTCATAGTACCAAAAAGATATACCATAAAGAATGTATCTCAGTATGTTCTTCGAAAACCAGTATTGCCTCATGAGCATCTGAGAACAGTCTTTCTTCAGGACTGCCTCTTTGATGATGCTCCTGTCTGGATGAAATGTAGCAATCTTTGGCAACAACTGGCTAGCCTAGTGAAATGTGCTTTAAACCGAAGGATCTGGGGACAGATCTTGGGGCCCTTCCAGGGCCACAATCTCATTGTGATCACAGTTGATATGTTGATACAATGGGACAGCTCTCATGACTAGAATGCTGTTGTGGACGGCTATGCACTTTTTGGGAAAGACAAGCGAGGTAAAGCTCTGGAGTTGCTCTTTATGTGAGAGACCAACTTAACATATAGAGCTCCAACAATAAATGAGTGATGAATGAGTGACTAATATGGGTGACATAATTGTAGGTGTTTACTACAAGTCACCTGAGCAAGAGGAGGAGGTTGATGTGGCCTTCTACAAACAGCTGCAAGTAAATTCATGATCACAGATGTTGATTCTTGTGGAGGACTTTAACCACTCTGATATTTGTTTGAAAATCAGCACTCCCAGGCGCACACAGTGTGATATTTCCTGCAGTATGTGGAAGATAACTTTCTGATGTGGCTGATGGAGGAGCCAAGGAGGAGAATGCACAGTTGGAACTTGTTCTTACAAGAAAGGAAAAGTGGGTATCCATTATAAGGTGATGGAATTCAGAGTGTTACACAGAAGAAACAGGACATTAAATAGGATTGAAATCCTGGACTTCAAGAGAACCAACTTTGACTTCAAGGACTTACTTGGAAGTACCATATAGGATAGAGTATTGAAAGGTAAGAGAAGAACTGGCCCTTGAGAATCCCAGTCTCTGGAGCTAAGAAAAAGAGTCTGGAGAGAAGACAACTTCCCCTTGGTTGCAAAGGATCTTATTAGAGGTTCCCTTGTTAAACTTGATGCACACAAAGCCTGAGGTTTTGATGGGATGCATCCACAAGTGCAGAGGGAGCTGGCAGAAATAACTGCCAAGACACTCTCTGTAATCTTTTAAAGGTCAAGGAGAACAGGAGACATGCCTGAAGACTGGAAGAAAGACAAAGTCTCTCCAGTTTTCCAAAAGGGTAAGAAGAGGGAACCAGGAAACTACAGGCCAGTCAGTTTCACCATCAGCTTTTCCTCCTTTGTGAAGAAATGGAACAGCTTATTCTGGATGACATCTCCAAGCAATTGGAAGAGAAGAAGTTTAACAGGAGTTGCAAATATAGATTCACCAACGGGAAGTCAGCAGAGCTTTTGACACTCTTTTCCACAACATCTTCATAGATAAGCTTAAGAAGTTTGGGATAGACCAGTGGACAGTAAGGTGGACTGAAAACTAGGTTAATTGCAGATATTAAGGAGTTGTGATCATGGCACAGAGTCTACTTGAAGGCCTGTAGCTAGTGGCATCCCCCAAGGGTCTGTACTGGATCAAGTCTTCTTCAACATCTGCATCAAGACCTGGATGAATGGAAGTGATCCTCCCTTTC
Organism: Tetrao urogallus; assembly: GCF_951394365.1. Classification (NCBI taxonomy): domain Eukaryota; kingdom Metazoa; phylum Chordata; class Aves; order Galliformes; family Phasianidae; genus Tetrao; species Tetrao urogallus. The sequence goes on from NC_136816.1 coordinate 70,460,505, forward strand.
TATCCTGCCCTGGTGAGACACATTTTGAAACCTATGTCCAGTCCTGAGCTCTGCGGATCAAAAAAGACAGGGATCTTCTAGAAGGAGTTCAGTGGAGGGCAACAAAGATGATAAAGGTCCTAGAGCATCTCCCACATGAGGAAAGGCTGAGACTTGGGATTATTTAGCCTGGAAAAAAGAAAACTGAGATGGGATTTAATCAATGCTTGTAAGTATCAAAAGGGCAGGAATCAAGTAGATGGTACTAAGTTCTTTTCAGTTGCATGTAGTGATAGACCAAGGGGCAAGGAGTACAAACTGGAACAGAGGATGCTCCATCTGAACATGAGGTAAACCTTCTTTATTTTGAAAGTAACAAAGCACTGGGGTATGCTACCCATAGAGATTGTGAATATCTAAAGATATTAAAAATTAACCTGAATGCTTTCCTGTGTAACCTAGCTTAGAGAAACTTCAGTAGGAGATGTTGTACTAGATGATCTCCAGACATCCCTTCCAAACCCATCTTTTCTGTGATTCTGCATGTTCTGTGATTGAGATAGATTTGTGGCCTTTTCTCTTATGTCACTGTTCAGCTTTTTGTCAGCTGTGGAAAAGCAGATATCACATCTCTTTGAGTACTGGCATTACAATTAGGCAAAGAAGATTTAAATCATAATTTGCTGTAAGATTTTCCCATAAATATTTCTTTTGTAGAATAGAGACAATAGGAATAAAAATTCTGAAAGGATTCTCTTCTGCCAGTACCTGGTTTTCAGAGTCAGCTAATGTAATCAGGCAATATAATATATCTTTTATGTAAACTCATCAACACTAGATAGCCAAAAGGTCTAATTTAAAGTTTTCAGGTACAACATATTACTCAAAAGGTAAGGAAATAATATGCTAAGATTCTGCATGAATAATGAACTTGGACTTTAAATACAAAGGGTGGATTCCAGAAAATGAATCCACCTCCTCTCCTCTCCTCTCCTCTCCTCTCCTCTCCTCTCCTCTCCTCTCCTCTCCTCTCCTCTCCTCTCCTCTCCTCTCCTCTCCTCTCCTCTCCTCTCCTCTCCTCTCCTCTCCTCTCCTCTCCTCTCCTCTCCTCTCCTCTCCTCTCCTCTCCTCTCCTCTCCTCTCCTCTCCTCTCCTCTCCTCTCCTCTCCTCTCCTCTCCTCTCCTCTCCTCTCCTCTCCTCTCCTCTCCTCTCCTCTCATTTTATTTTTATTAAGCTGTCTTTTTAATTTCTGCCCTTTTTTAAAATACAGAAAACTACAAATGATAGCTAGAATTATTCAAGTGTGCTTTAAGACCATGAGGCACTATCAGTAAATGCAATCTGTACTCCGTGGACCTAATATCCATGGAGATAAAACAAAATGTTGTTTACTGAATCAACATTAACCACAGCACGGCCTGCATGGGGGAACCAGACACACATTATTGCAGAGGCTAAAGAGCGTAAAACCACTGATCCTGCAGTTACAGGGTCATAAAATTCTGCTTTCTATGTGAAATGCATTTAATAGTGGACATTTTTAATACTTACTCTATGGGAAGCACAAAATACAAGGGACCTTGAATAATTACTCAGTATAAAAAATTGGGAGTAAACTTCTGTCAACAAAGCAGATGGTCCTCCCCCTCCCTCCAACACCCCCTGAATCTTCCAGCCTTGAATACACAGTGTGTTCTGACAATTTGACAGTTCATAAGGAAAAGACATTTACCATTAACTCTAAAAAGAAACAAGGAGCATAAAATGAGAATAAGGCCTATCAGTGAACGTAAGTGTGAGTTCCAGTCAGCTGATCTTAGTTGCACTTTGTGAAATGGGACTGTTTTGGCTGTCCCCATGGATGTTATTTTTAGTGGTAATATGTAGCGCTTAACTGAATACTGTTTGAAATAGATTGAAAGCTGCAGCATTATTTGAAGTTGTGGTTGCTCTTAGTGCTGGGCAAAGGGATAAGCTCTGTGCAATCATCACATCTATTTGTTGAGTTTGTATTATACTTTCTGGATTCCTGTGGCATGAAAGAAGGTTATCATTTGCTTTTATTGTAGAGAAGCACTTGTGTTTGGAGATTATACATTGAAGGGCAGGATTCTTATCTCGGCATTTACAGACATCAGACTTGCATTTAGTTTAACCAAGGACAGATTGGATTTATCATGGTGCATGTAAAGAGGAGTGAAGCTCATAGTGCCCCTAGTGGCTTGGAATTTTGAATGTTTATTACATTATTTCTTTAGATTTATATGCCATAGTTCATTTTAATGTTTGTTTGTTTGTTTGTTTGTTTGTTTGTTTGTTTTGCTTTCTTTTGTTTTTTAAATGAAATGAACCTTCTCATAGTTGCCAAATAGAGCTATAATGATGTAAAGGCAAACATTAAAAGAGTATCAGGTTTTTATATTTATTTACCTTAGCCATTGGAGAGATAAGATATAGTCATAATGATCTCCATATTTAGCAAATTTGGATGGAAAATGCCTTTTCTTATAAAATAACATCCTCTTGAGTAATTTGTTTCGATTCAACAGTCTCTTGGTACTACAAGTAGTGTTGCCTGCAAGAACAAGGAAGTGATCATCCCTCTTTATGCAACATTTGTGAGGCTGCATCATAACTACTATGTTGAATCTTGGACCCTTCACTACTACAAAGACATCAAGGCCCTGGAACATGTCCAGAGAAGGACAATGAAGCTGGTGAGGATCTGGAGCACAAGTTTTATTAAGAGTGGCTGAGGGAACAAGGTTGTTCAGAGTGGAGAACAGGAGGCTCAGAGGAGAACTTGTAGCTCTCTACAACTCCCGGGAAGGTGGTGAGATGGGAGTGTAACAGTTATCTCTAGATTTATCTGTGTCCGTGACATGGGGACAGCAGCCCACAGGCCGAAAAAGTGTGGGAAAAGGGGAAGGGGAACAAAAGAAAAAACAAAAACAAAACAAAACAAAAAAACATCAGTGGCAACAATCTGAGGAGGAAAATTAATTTACTAATTACAATAGCAGAAGTACAAGTTAATTGGGATTGAAGCTAGTCAATCAAATGAACGAGAGAGAGCTTCTGAAAGCCAAGGTTCTTACTGTGATCCATCAGGAAGAAGAAAAAGAGATAATCTCATGATTTCCAGTCAGTTTTATTTCTCCCACTGATCCAAAAACAGAAACTAAACAGCAAAGTTTTCTGGGAGCTGTAGTACATTTCTTCTCTTCTGAGTTTCCCAGTGTACTACACGATGTGATGATGTAGAATACCACTAACAAAAATCATAAAACCACAACAGGCAGTCAACCTCTTCTGCCATGTAACTAGTGATAGGACTTGAGGGAATGATCTCGGGTTGCATCAGGGGATGATTCAGGTCAAATTAACGTTACACAATTTAACAATAAATTTCCAATCTCGGTGATTCTATGATGCTACAATTCCGATCTCAATTCTGCCATTGGATGAAACTGCCTTTCTAATAAACATTGAATAATCAGCAGGAATTTATTAGAATAGAAAGAAAAAACAAATTCCTTCTTTCTTTCTCATCAGCTAATGCTATCTTTCTTTTTCTTCAGAAGTATGGATGTCAACAGTTTACAGGCTGGTTCGGCCCAGTTCCATGACTAGCAGGCAGAGAGATTTCGCAAAATCTGTGCCTCCAGAAAAAAAGGGAACAGGGGACCCCAAAATAATTAAAAACAGCAGCAACGATCTGAGGAGAAACAAACTAATTTACTAATTATGTTATTGGAATGCAAAATAACACACCATAATACAATATAATTAGAATTGAAGCTAATAAAAAAAATATAATGAGAGTGTGTCTGAAGGTGGATAGGCCTCACCATAATACTGAGGTGAGATGCACAGTCCAGTTGAGCAGCAGGGAGACAGAAGGATAGCCAATGAAGAAGAGCCAACAAAGAAGAGAAGATGAAGAAGTGACTTTGCCAGAAGTTCTATCTCCCCTCTGACTGCAAAGCCCCCTGGCTTCCCTGGGGAATATAGTTCTCTTCCAGACAGGTACCCGGAACTTGAGCATTAACAGTTAAACTCCCAGTGCACTACATGATGTTATGATGGGGAATATTGATAACCAAAAATCATAAAACCATGACAATGGAATTATTCCACCTTGATCACTGTATTAGGATCCTGCTGAATAGATGACAATTGTTATGTTTTTGCAGGTTGGCTGAATCCCTCTTCACCTCAAACTCAACCCTCAATGGAAGGTGCATGGTTTTTGAACAGGTTATTGTTGACTCTACACAGGTATGTTATATAAGATAAACATCTTTGTTTGTCCAACTGACATCAATATTTTTGCAACACTGGATATTCAGCTCTGAATCAAGTGGTATATCTATGCCAAGAAGATATGTAACTTGTCCCATTACTTTATTACATCTGCATTTAGACAAAGCTATGAAGTCCTGCAGTTTAGATGTTTGAATTTCTGTTTTACTCCTGAGTGAATGGAAACCTCTTCATAGTCCCATTTTCTATAAATGCATGAAACTGAAAAGGCCTTTTCAAATTGCTAAGAACTGCGAGTCACCTGGGTCCTGATTCATGTTTCATACTCATTATGTTAGTTTGAGACTTTCTGCAGAGCATGGGAATAAAGAGTGGTACTTTCAGTGTAATGATATTCATATAATAAGTCAGGGAAAAAAAAAAAAACAAAAAAAAACAAACAAAAAAAACCCCAAACACACACACACACCACACACAGAGAAAAAGCCCACAGAAAATATCCAAAACACAATGGAAGAAAACAACATTAATCCAATATTTGTTTTTGATTTCTGAAGAATTACTCAAGTGTTAATGGAGACGCAGATTTCATCCTTTGTATACACCAGAACAATAATGGAGCAGAAGTAAGGCCAGGACCTAAACTCCACTACCCATAATGTTCTTATACCAATGCACAATATCTGAGACTATACCCTGTTGAATGCAGTGTATGTGCAAATGATTCTAACATTAACCATTAATAATAATCTGCATACACACAAAAGCACAATATTACAAGGACAGCTAGAAGTTTATAATTATGCTTTGCATAATGAACCAAACCTGTCTGAATAACATCAGATTGCAAATGGTTATAATCCTATATGAAGACTTTCCTCAGTTGTGAATTATGTTGTATTATATTGCAGAGACTCTTGAAAGAGAGAGATCAGCCTTTGAATACAGAGGTCTCTATGATTTATTAACAGGTGCAAATGATGTGCAGTGTGCTTATTTTAACAGATGTCTACTTACTACCTGTTGTGAGAAGAGCTGTGATGCTGCTGTGGAAAGATGATGCGTACATTCCTGTTGGTGACAACATCACTTGACTTTACTATAATGCATCTGTCATGGTTTCAGCTGAGACAGAGCTGACTGTCTTCATAGTGTCTAATACTATGCAATATTTTGGTTTTAGGAGAAAAAAACTGACAGCATGCTGATGTTTTAGTTGTTGCTGAGCAACGCTGTAGGAAGACAAGGATGTTTCCATTTTTCAGCTTCTTGTCCTGTCCTGACAGAAAGGGGACTAGGGAGGGGGTTTGGGAGGCAGAGGCTGAGCGGGGTGGGATACAATAGAAAGGAAATAGGACACCTGACCTAAACTGGCCAAAGGGATATTCCATGCCATTTGACATCGTATGAGAAAAACTTAAAGTTGGCTAGGGGAGGCTGCCACTGCTCAGAGAATGGCTAAGCATCAGTCAGTGGGTGATAAGCAATTGCTTTATGTATCACTTGTTCTATACTGATATATATCTACTCTGCCCTGATGAGGCCACATTTAGAATACTGCACCCAGTTCTGAGATATTTAGTTTGGAAAGGGCAGCGATCTCCTAGGAGTCAAGCAGAAGGCCACAAATATAGCAAAAAGCATTTTGAGGAAAGCCTGAGTAACTTGGGTCTGTTCAGCCTGAGGAAAAGAAGATGAGGGGGAATCTGATTAATGTTTTTAAATTTCTAAAGGGAGGCGAGAGGCAAATAAATGTGGCCAGCCTCTTCTTGGTGGTGTTTAGTAATAGGACAAGGAGTGATGACCTAAAACTTCAACATAGGATGTTCCATACAAACATATGGAAGAACTTCTTTATGGTATGGATAATGGAGCACCAGAACAGCTTGCCCAGAGAAACTGTGGATTCTGCTTCTATGTGGATTCTCTAGAGCTGGCTGGACACCTACCTGTGCAACTTATTGTAGGGTACCTGCTTTATCAATAGAGTTGGACTCAGTGAAGTCCTTTCCCACCCCTGCAATTCTGTGGTTGTGATTAGTGTTATTTTTCTTTCTTTCCTGTCTTTGTAAATAGTTTTCATCTCAACCTACAAGTTCTACTATTATTTCAATTCTTTTCCCATCCCACTGGAAGGAGAGGAGTGAGCAAAAGGCTATGTAGTATTCATCTGCTTGCTGGGATCAACCTCATTTGTGACTTGAATCATGGATCCTTCCTCATTTATACTCAGGAAAATTAAATTAAAAAGTTACTTTGAAGACAGCAGAAGCATAAGAAAAACAAGGATTTTGTCCATAATTGATAGCTGTTTTTCAGCATCTAGAAGTTCAGTGACAAAGTTTTTCACAGTAAAAAAAGGAACGATGAAAAAAGAATGGCAAAAATTATAAGGGAAGAGGAAAAAAAAAAAAAAGAAAAGTCTTCACTTTGAAAGATACAGACATTTTGCCCTATCCTTCCTATCTGAGATGTGATCATAACTACTCTTAGTATCCACATTACTATATAAATGCAAGCAATTCAGGAGTAGTTAACACAGATATCTAAAAATATATTTAATAATAATAATAATAATAACAGTATAGAATACAGCTCATAGCAAATGGAAAGAAGCAAAGAAACAAGAATGGGAAGTGATAATTTCAAACAGACACATACGAAAGAAAATGGACAAGACATTGAAATGAAAATTAATTTACCACATTAGAATAAGTAGATGATGTTGGTAAGCATTGTTATTCCAAGATGTACCAACAGGATACTCAGATCCATCTTGTGTTTCACCAAACAGAAAGCATTTGTTGTAATTTTGGTCTCACATTATAAAGGCAATGGAAGGAGAATCTGGTATGATATTTGCATGTGATTTTTTATCAATAGCAAATGGCAGCTTGATTCTTAGCAACTTTGAATTGATAAGATGATGAGAGCCGGTTTTGGCCCGGATATAATTAAGGAACAACATATAGGTAGGAACTCCTGACAATACTAAGGTATATAGTTATAAGATTACACCTCTTCCTTTCCAATGCCTCTGTGACTCTAAGTGAGAATGTAAAGAACTCAAGATTCTCAGCTAGGTCATGGTTATGCTAATGACTGATACTGAAAAGTCTCTATCTCAATCATCCAGCTCATTCTCCTGATGTTCTGCCTGAGCAGAATAAAACTATGCCAGGGTCCAGAGTCTGTCACTGTATATAAGTCGATTAATTTATTATTAATGAAAACTTTGATATAAAACAAGATTTAAGGCAGGCATGTACAGTGACTTGTAAAAATTGCTGTGGTACCTAAGATGGCAGTGGTCTCCATATGCACGTTTATGTGGTTACAGACTGATAACAAAATGACAAAAATATATCAAGTATCTCCATAATTATCTTTACTGAAATAGTAGTGCAGAAGCCTCCTAGGAACTGCAACACTGCAGATACAAAAGCTTAATCTCTTCTAAACTAGCCTACAGCTAGGCTACCACTGTAGCAATGGTTCTGTGGCAATCGTGTCTCTACAGGGAGAATAATGCTTCACTCTCTTGCCCCCTTACCTCTCTAAAAGAGTTTTTAGAGATACTAAAATGTTCAAAACTAACAACCTTTTTTCTACCTTCCACTCTCTACCAAGAAGGAAATCCATTATGGATTTCAGTAAATCTTTCTGTATGAAAAATATTAATAAACAACAACAACAATAAAACAAACAAATTCTAACAACTGCATTTCCATGTGAACACCAGTTGATTTCAGATGGGGTTCTGAGAGGGCTTTTTCTAGAGAGCAAATGATCTTCTGTCCATAGAATGAGAACAGTCTAACAGGCACTGGATGGAATAATATTCAGTGAAGAAATTCCATGCCATGATATCCATTTGCTGTCAGGAATCACAGAATCACAGAATCAGAGAAACACCAAGGTTGTAAAGGACCTACAGGATCACCCAGTCCAACCATCCACATATCACCAATAGTTCTCACTAAACCATGTCCCTCAACACAAAATCCAAACATTCCTTGAACATCTCCAGGGTCGGTGAATATACCACCTCCCTGGGCAGCCCATTCAAGTGCCTGACCACACTGTCAGGAAAGAATGGCGTCCCAACATACACTAGTATATTAGGTTTTCATCTGTTAAAAATCCTAATATCTTCCTAGAGAAATCATTCAAAATGCAAAAAACAAAACAAAACAAAAACAAAACAAAACAAAAAAACAACAAAAACAGACACACACACAAAAAAAAAAAAACCCAAAAAACCAACCAACCAAACAAAAAACACAAAAAAATGATAACATATATATTTGTGCAAGTAACCAATATCTTGTGCTGATGGAAAGTGTTTCTTGGTACTCTGAAATCAATCTGTCAAACACAGTAAATTAGTGGCAATAGAAAGAGAGCAATGATGAAATTCAAAAGTCCATCACTTTCACCAAAATACTGTCCAAACAGTAAAGAATTAGATTTAGTATTTTTTCTTTATACACTGTGCAGAAATATATTTGAAAATCTCATGAAGAAACTCAAAGGTAGGCAAGATAACTGTCATTTAAAGCTTCTCTTGATTTGTTCTTGATGTCACTGTAGAAGAGCATGATCTTGTGGAGGCTGAAAAACTTCATAAGTAATCCTAAAAGTGAAAATTAATAGCAAATCAAGACTCCTTGACTATATCTTCTCACTGTAATATGAAATCAAATACAAAAGACATTTTTGAAATTATTTTTGTGCTTGGGGCCTCTGGTTCTTATCTACAAATCCATGAAAGGCCAGGCAGACATGGTTATGACAATGATTGAGCAGTGATAAACCATTAATAGTAGAAGTTTTGTCTTTATGCATGGGAAAAATGCATTCCTGCACAATTGGATTTATAGTGTTTGATTATAGAAATCATACCAAAAGTACTGATGTTAACAATCAAATGTTGTTATTCTCAGACACAGCTACAAAGCCACAACTATATTTTCTGTTGTACTGTTACTGACATATTTAAGGAGAGAAGAGTCTTTTTTTTTTATTATTTTTTTAATCTGTATTTACTACAACTATAATTACAATGTTGAAAATTTGGTTTATTTTCTTCATTTTTACTGTGATTATTTTTAATAATGCATATAAATAGAAAGCATGCTCAAAGTTAATGGTGTCACTCTTTTGTCATCATTGAGGTTCATCATGGTTTAGAAAACAATCAGAACCATGGTAATTTAGCAGAATAGCTAACTCAGAATTCTTGGAAGATCAGTCACTAGATTATACCCTCAGAAGCCTTAAAATGCCCCCAGAATCTGTGACTGTATTTTAGAGTGGCTGATGCTGAGATGAGCAGATTTTTTTGTACGCATTCTGAACTATTTGATGTCTATGTTAATTGATATATTCTATCGAAGTCCAGAGGCCAAAGTCAGCAGATTTCTTATGATCTCATCTGCCCAGTGCAGTGCAAGCATATACCCCGACCTTCTGCAGCTCACATTCTCTAGTCAGATCCCAGGACTGCTGTAAATGCTGAAATGAAAGACAAGACCACCACTATGAATTTTGTTGCTGTCCTGGCTTTAAGGTAGTTATTTTTCATAATGATGAGATATCAGGAAGCATGTGGAGACAGTTGGGGTAGACACTTTACAGCAAATTCTCTGAACGGAGTATCTTTAAGTACATATCACTCATAAAGGCGTGCTCCTGGAATGTCACAGACATCCTGACCAGAAAGAGTTGAACAAAGAATATGCATGAAAAATGGGAATATATAAATAAATGTGTATATAAGAAGATAATATTATATGAAATCTCATTACTGAAAGAGCAAAATCAAGTTTAATATTCACAGAAATAGGAGCAGTAATAATCACATTACCTTACTTCCTTCACAAGTCTGATGAAAACTTTACTAAACCTATTTTTACAAATTTCTTCAGTGTATTTGACTCTGGGGAAAAGTAATAATAATAATAATAATAATAATAATAATAATAATAATAATAATAATAATAATAAATTATATATATATATATTATTTATTATATATATATTATATATATATATTTATTATATTATATTATATTATATTATATTATATTATATATTATATATATATATTATATATATTATATATATTATATATATAATATATAATAATATTATTATTATATATTATTATATATATATAAATATATAATTATTATTATTAATATTATTATTATTGTAATATGTAATATGTAAAATAATAATAATAATAATAATAATTATTATTATTATTATTATTATTATTTTACATGCTGAATATTAAGAATCCACTTTTCAAAATTATTTACATTATCTATTAGTGATCTATTGATTGTTGATAATACTTACTCTAGGAGGATGAAGGAGTTTTTCCCTCCTTTTTCTTTTTCCTTTCCTTTTGCAATAGATAGGTTGTCATGTATGTTCTTGTTTCTTTCTTTATTCATTTATACATATATATATATTTTTTTCCATAGCATCATCCAACTTTATTTTTCAAACACTGAGCATTAAAATATGAAGATAGCTGGTTTCATAAATTAAATATCTTAACATTACTATTTCACTTTAAGTGAAAAAACACATGATCATATTTTCTTGAATTATGGAAACTAAATTATTGCTAATGTATACTATTGCACAGGAATATTGCTTAGCTTTCTTGCTTCTATTGGGGAACTTGATAGCAGTGACATAATTGGCTGACCCTCTGAAATACAGTGACTCACATATAGATGATACAGAACTATTTCAAAAGACATGAGAAGGAAGACATGAGAAGGTTTGAGCAGTGCAGAGTGGCTACAGCAAAATACAATGGACAGGTGGCATGTTTTAATGGGTCTTTTACTCCAAAAAACCTCTACAGGAGGAACTTTAGGATATAAAATAAATGTAAATAACGATGGAGAATCTCAAAATCTGAACACAGACTGAGATGAAAGACCCCAAGGAGTTGCCAGTTATGCCTTAGACTCAAAACTTATATTAGGGCAAGATTAAATAGTGTTTAAATACTAGTCTGAATTATTCTGAAGAAGTCTAATAAAGGTGGCTCAGAACTTATGGAAAAAAAGAACAAAATGTTTATGATGTGGCTGATCATCTTTAATTTTGGGATTTCTACACTGGAAATCTACCTTTGAGCTAGACATGTATGTTCCCTTATAGCCTAGGAGATTAACACTAATTTGTCTGATGTATTCTAAGCATTTCTTTAGGACAAGATGAATTACAATCCTGTTTCCTTCATTGGATGTAGTGACAAGATAAAAAAATAAGTGTGACAGCATCACTGACATCTACATTTAGTCAAATGAACTCCAGCCTTAATGGCCAAGTGGAAGCTAATGCACCCTCTGAATTATTTTGATCAAACAAAAGTAGGCTAGTGCTTAGATTTTCAAACCTTTAACTAAGTGACAGCTGGCTCCCTCAGGAAGGATACTAAAATTTGACTGAAGATAGAGAATGAATACTATCACTTTTCAGTAGGAAGCCTCTCTAGGTCATTTGTAAGGCAAGTTAAAATCATTTTTTTTTAACACGGTTTGAAGAAAAGGTTTAAATATTCAAAGATATTTTGTTGCTGTTTTTGGAAATATACATTTTTATGGTGAGGAAAAATTCCTAAGTGACAAAGGAAAATTCATACTGAATTATGTAAAACATGTTTTGTATTGATTGATTTTCAAGACCACTGAGTAGACTGCACAATTAGATTGGCATTAACAGATTTATTCCATTTCCATGACTCTGTCCAAGCTTTTCAAGATGTTACATGAAACACAAAAAACCCCTCCAAACTAATTGAAATAACATTAGACATAACATTAATGAAATGAAACATTAAGCATGAATTTATGCAAATATTAATAAAATAAAAAATAAAACCTATTATGAAATAACATTATATCTAATCTTTCTACCCATCTAATTTATCTAATTTATACATTACCCATGGAAGCAGATTGTCTTTCAGTGTGCTCATACCAAAGCCTGATACTATTTGGAATACATATGTGCATATTAATTATAGTGTGTGTTACAGATAAAAAACGCTCACTCATTCCAAGAATCATTCGTTTTTATAACTGTTATTTACCATTAATTTTATAAAACAGATAACAGAAATAAAATAAAAATAGATGATAGATAATAGAAATAAAATGAATATTTCCACAATACTTATATTTTTCAGACCACGTGTTCTACATAAAATTGGAAACATGAGAAAACATTACTCTTGTCTATTTTTCAGCAATCTCTATTCACAACTGCCCTATTTGTCCTGCTTATAAAAGCTCACAAGCTTAGACAAATGGTAAATATTTCTGGACATTTTTCACCTCACATATTAAGGGGCTACAGGAAGAAAAGTGGAAGTAAGCGATTATTTTAGTTTAAGATTCAAAGTTTTCAATTCAAATACTGTGTGTACACATACAACTTACACAGTTAAAACTCCCTAAGAAAGAGTGTTTTTGTCAAAAAGAAGACAGCTGAGAAAACTGAATTATAGAATCATAGAATTGCTCAGGTTGGAAAAGACCTTCCAGATCATTAAGTCCAACCATGGCCTAACCATAGTACCCTAATTCTAACAACTCTCCACTAAATCACGTCCCTGAGCACCATATCCAAGCGGTTTTTAAACACATTCAAGGAAGGTGACTCAACCACCTCACTGGGGAGCCTATTCCAGTGCTGAAGTGAAGAACGATTTGTAAAGAAGATGTGAATCTGGATATTCAAGGTATTTGGCAATTGCAACTGGAACTACAGACATTTATCACCAACACAAGCACCAAAATACAAAAAAGGACATGTACAACAGAAAACAAATTGAATTTGCCGCTTCCTATATGAAAAAGAAATCAGGACAATCTGAGATATCTTTCCATCCTCTGATTCTCTCTCTCTCTTTTTTTTTTTTAATAGTGGAAAATACCTTTTGGAAAGAAAGTTAGTTAATTTCTTTATATAAGAGATGGAATTTAGGGTCATGAACAATGATTCACTAATCTCTGGAATCTTAAAAAAATCCACTCACTCATTCTCCTTTTGCTAAAGTCATTCTGATCAACCAGTGTGAGTATGCAGTAAGTAAGAAGAGACTGAACACCCCAAACATTTTAACTACGTCCTTCATAAGGTTCATTAATATTATGCAAGTGAATATTACTATCTACGTAAGGTCTTCATAATTGTATTTCCTAACTCCTATAGCTTCTAAACAATTAAACTACTTTTTTTTCTTTTTTTTTTTTCCTCCATTTTTTATGGAATGAAATACAATAAAAAGCTGGTTTCTATAAGTTGTTACTTACAGAACATATGTACATATGTATCCAATAATGGTTCTTATTAAATAGTAGAACATACGAAAAACAGATCAAGAATATAACATTAAAATAACATGAATTGTCTAAAATAACCCTATTAAAGGAGGAACTAACATCATAACTTCATTGTCTTCCAAAGTATTCAAACTTGAGGACTTCCAATGGTATTACTTTTTACCTCTCTTATAAATAATTTGAAGTCAAGCATTTCATGCAAAACACGAAACCGCAAGATACGTGAAGCTACATACAAAAAGCAAAGTATTTAATGCAAATTGAGTTTTCTGTGAATGTTAATGAATCTGATTTAGCTATACAGTGTGCAGAAAGATTCCCCCCAGCTGAAAACAGAACAGAAATAAAAATGCCAAGAAGTGATAAGATAGCAACAGCACATGAGAGATTTTACACTGGCCAAGATCCCCTGGGACAATGTCTTTTAAAAAAAAGATATTAAGGAGAGCTGGCTACTCTTCAATGTAGCCAGGATGCCTTTCTGAGGGCACAAGAACTCTCTGTCCTTCTGAATAAGAAAGCGGGCAGAGTAGGTAGGAAGCAAGTGTGGCTTGGTAAGGACCTGCTGGGCGTGCTGAGGGCAAAGAAAGGTGTGTACAAGCTCTGGAAACAAAGGTGTGTCACCTGGGAAGAATATAGGGATGCCATCTGGACTTGCAGACATGGGATTAGGAAAGCCAAGGCGCAGGCAGAACTGAACTTGTTGAGGGACATGAAAAACAATAGGAAGACTTTCTACAGGTACATTGGCCAGAGGAGACAGTCCAAAGTGAGTGTACCTCCTTTGGTAAATGTAAAAGGAGAACTGGCTTCAATGGACGAAGAGAAGGCTGAGGTATTGAATGAGTTCTGTGCCTCAGTCTTCACTGGTGGCCAGGATTCCAGTATTTCTCACATCTCTGAGCCCTGCATTCCTAAACCTCTAGGTAGGGACCAGGTTGGTAAATCCCCCTCCCACTGTTTGGACAGAACAGGTCTGGATCACCTCACGAGACTGAATGTGTACAAGTCTATGGGGTCAGTGTGCATCCCAGGTTTCAGAAGGAACTGGCTGAGGTGGTTGCTGAGCTGCTCTCCATCATATTTGAAAAGTCATGGCTGTCAGGTGAGTCCTAGACAACTGGAGGAAGGGTCACATCACTCCCATTTACAAAAAAGGGAGCAAGAAGGACCCAGGGAACTACAGGCTGGTGAGTCTCACCTCTGTGCCTGGGAAATCATGGAACAGACCCCCCTGATGACATGCTTGTTCACACGAGAAATGAGTAACTGATCCAAGACAGGCAGCACAGCTTCACCAGGGGGAGGTCATGCTTGACCAATCTGGTGGCCTTCTATGATGGAGTGACAGCATCAGTGGACAAGGGAAAGGCGACCAATGTAATTTACTTGGACTTGAGCAAGGCCTTGGACAAGGTCCCCCACCACATCCTCATCTCCAAATTGGAGGGATATGGATTTGATGGGTGGATCACTTGATGGATAAGAAACGATTGACAGGCCGCAGACAGAGGGTGGTCATCAATGGCTTTATGTCCAGGTGGAGGCTGGTAACGAGCAGTATCTCCCAGGAGTCTGTCTTGGGACCAGTGTTCTTTAACATCTGTATCAATGACATCGATGACGGGATCAAGTGCATCCTAGCAAGTTTGCTGATAACACCAAGCTGAGTGGTGCAATTCAGCCTGGAGAATAGAAGGCTGCAGGGTGACCTCATTGCAGCATTTCAATACCTAAAGGGAGCCTACAAACAGGAGGGGAAACAACTCTTTGAAAGGGTTGATAACAGCAGGACAAGGGGAAATGGTTTTAAGTTGAGGGAGGGGAGATTTAGGTTGGATGTGAGGGGGAAATTCTTTACTGTGAAAGTGATGAGGTGCTAAAACAGGCTGCCCAGAGAGGTTGTGGATGCCCCGTCCCTAGAGGTGTTCAAGGCCAGGTAGGATGGGGCCCTGGGAAGCCTGGTCTAATATTAAATGTGGAAGTTGGTGGCCCTGCATGTGGCAGAGGGGTTGAAGATTCATAATCCTTGAGGTCCCTTCCAACCCTGGCCATTCTGTGGATCTGTGAATCTGCGAATTTGTGAATATACCACTTGAAAAAAAAAAATCTATAAATGAGTGTGCTTATGATCCATTTTTCTTGATTTGTCAACAGAAACTTCAACAGAAACCTTTCTGTAATATGATGAATTAATTAAAAGAAACATACAATCCTAGCTCCTACCATGACTTTCTCTTTAAAAAAGAAAAAAAAAATCATCTCTACAAGATCCCTTCCAATGTCGTCATTATTACAATGTAGTGGGCTTTGAAAGTCATTTTTATAATAGCTAACAAAACTGTACTCAGTGTTACCCCAGGCCCAGTAAACACGGGAGGTAATTACACTGGCAGAGTGATACTCCTCTGCCAGCTCCATTTTCGAGATACACTTACTTACTCTGTACAGAGCCCTGAACAACAAAACAAGCATTAACATACAATGTAGGTGTGTACTATTGCAATCTACATGGTGGAGGAAGGGAAGAAATACAATGCACAATTCATAGTATATATGTATCACATGCATGGCATTTTTCATTATCTCTTGTACTGGTAACATGCATTATCCCACTGGTAAGTCATAGTGAAGAAGATGTAATTATCAGAAAAGTAATGGGGATCCTTTTGCTAATGGCCAGCTATTCAAAAAATGTCAATATAATCATCTTGCCCATTGCCTACTCTTCTGGAGAAACTCATCATTTTTTCCACTTATTCCAGCACAATGAATTCATTTTGCATTTTCTTTGTGAGAAATTAAGAGGAATAGCAATGCAATATGTTGACATTTGAAATGCAACATAGAAAACTTTAGACTGGCAATTTAGTTTAATCGTCCAACAGTAGGGAGTTGCTGCTTATTAAATTACCTCTTGGTGTACAGGACATGTATTTATCAGTTGATCTCTCTCTCCTCTGTCTTTCTCAGCCATGATCCAGCTCACTTGAAAGAAAGCAGACACAAGCACATATTAAGTATTCTTATCCATATATTTCCTTTAATGACAATTATACTAACACAGAGGATGAGCCATAGGTGAAGATAGCTACATGCATACAAGAGAACACAACTTCTGAAAGGCAGTTACCATTTAAATTATCTTTAAGGGATGCTTGCACAGCAAAATACTGATCATTCATTGTTATGAAAGCTCTCACAGTACTCACAAAAATGGTGAGTTCATCCTCTTTTCCAGGTGAGATGTATTTACAACTCTATCCCTAATCTTACTTTGAAGCTTTACTAAGGTGCAGTTATTTACGCCTAAGAACATGTTAAAAAAAAAAATAAAAAAAATGCTGTAAGTGGTTAAAAAGAAAAAAAGAATAAGCTTCAAATATTAAGCTGTTTAAGTAGATACATCAAAATGTTTTTTTGTTGTTGTTCTTTTTGTTGCCATTTTGTTGTTATTATCATTATTTGTTGTTTTCATACAGAAATAAAGTATTCCACACAAAGTAAAAAATTAAGAAGTTGTGGATATCTGGGTTTGGGATGTCAGTGCAGCCTATAACTTGTAGAAACCAATGGTTTTAGGAAGGTCATCACAGCTGAGGACAGTGAAATAGTTGCACTTCTTCCCACCACTTCTGGCTATCATATATTAAATCCAGCAAATGGCTGTCGTAATTACTGATTTAAGTTTTCATAATATGGAATTCTGTCAAGGGCCTCAAAACAGTAAAATGTAATCAATTTCCTTTAGGTAAGCAAAATCACTTTTAATGTGACTCATTTTGAAAAGCAATGTGACTCAATTATGGAAAGTAGAAATAAACTTTTTTTCATTTGTTCTCAATTAATTAAAAAAAAAGCGCCAGTAGTACTTTGAAAATGTGGTTAATGTTACTGCTAATGAAATAAAGTTTCATAAAGAGATACTACCTTCAAAAATGTCATAATTTCAAAAAATATATATATAAAATATACATCCCACTTAATACAGATTAATGGTAGTATAAGGAATGGACAGGAACAAAACAAAATGAAGTAAATTACATTTTCGTATAGACTAAAAAAGACCCTCAACATCATAAGGTTCAACCATTAATCTGATCTACGTCTCATCACTT
Source organism: Tetrao urogallus (assembly GCF_951394365.1). Classification (NCBI taxonomy): domain Eukaryota; kingdom Metazoa; phylum Chordata; class Aves; order Galliformes; family Phasianidae; genus Tetrao; species Tetrao urogallus. The sequence continues at coordinate 70,478,246 of NC_136816.1, forward strand.
AAGCCATGTATTTTAATGTCACAACTTGAATTCTTTAATCAAATAATTTGATAATGGGAAAATTCTAAAGCAGAGAAGCCAGTTTTCCTTACCATTATATTCAAAGGAGCATCAGTAGGATTTTCTGAGAACAGGCAAGATTTTCATTTTTTTTCATGTGATTCACATTGTTAAGGACAGTCAGTAATTCATAACATTTCTAGATACCAACCTTGCTAGCTGCCTGTATATCTGAAGCATACTGCTGCTCCTGAGCAAATGAATTACAAGGACTTCTTCAATTCCCTTGAAAGAAATAAAACAAATTATTTTCACTTTAACTTGTTCTATGCTGGCTGGCAGATAATGCCGCTGGCTTTATTGGGATTACTTTTGATTTACATGGATGGAAAGAAAGATTCAATTTCCAGGATTTTACAAATTTCTTCCTCAGGTAGTTTTGCTTCTTAAAGCAAAGCAAAACCAAAACAAAACCAAAACAAAAGCAAAGCAAAGCAAAGCAAAGCAAACCAACCAATCGAACAAACAAACAAACAAACAAAAACCATTCAAGTTACATGCTGTGACTTACTGGCTTAAAAATCCCCACAATTTCTCATAAACATTACTAAGAACTTAACACATACTATGTTGGAGCAAGATGCCAACAGCAGGTCTTTAACTAAGCTGTTGGTTTCTCAGAATAAAATAGAGTTTTCTGCTTGAAAAGTCCTGCAATTTTCTCTTTGTGGCAACAAATGTACTTTCTGCCTCTCCCTCCTTATGTGTATTCTGATATTTTATTCTCTTTTGCAGTTTCGAAGTCCCTGGGATATTGGCATTTTTTTTCTCTTGCTATAGAAGTTTGAGTATACAGACTGTTTGCTGCTATTGCAACCTACTGTACTTATTCCCTACAGAAGAGAAACAGTAATTTTCATATCAGAGCTTACTAGTTTGTAAATCTGCTTTATGTCAAAAAAGGTCATGAAGCTTCCAACATCTTAGAATAGGAAATTAGCAGTCAAATGTGTTTAGCTTGTGGGTACGGAAGCTATAACACTAACAAGAGCAACAACAACTACAACTGTAAACTCATTAAAAATGGATTTTCTTCAATTACAAATGTATGCATTATCAATGGCAAGTGAAAGGCAGAGGCCAAAGGGAGATATACAGGAGGAGAAAGGAAAACAGAGATAATGCAATAAGCCATACAGAATTCTCTATTAGTCAAAACCTACGAGCATTCAGCCTGCGTTTCCAAATGACTGTTCCAAACAATCAAACAAACAAATAAAACCTGAACTTTTAAAAAGCCATTTTAAAGTAACTTTTTTAAACATTTGGTAGAGTAGGGAACCTAATCACTATGTTATTTTTCTAAACATAAAGAAGAAATTAGTTAAATAAAGGGAAAAACAATCTGTGATCTTTTTGAGTTTGTAAAGTCTCCATGCATCTGACTGTATATATATTTTTTTCCTTGGTCCTTCTTCTGTGCTCCCAAGATGAAAACAGAATCATTTACAAATTGAAAGCACAAGGAGTGATGCGGTGTTCTGCTGAACTGCAAATGAGAAGGTAGAAGATCGCATGAAGATGACAGCTTTCTTGTGGCATTGCTGATCACTGCTGCTTGTAGCTGAAAATTTAAAATATCAATGATGCAAACATGAACCTAGACCTTACCTAGTTTGGGGTGAATTCTTTCATTAAAAATAATAGTAATATTTTTTTAAAAAAATACGCACACTCAACACTTTAGGATCCTGAATCAGCTTACATACAAATGGAGGCATTATTAAAAAATTACTTGAAAGCATGACCTGAAATCATCTCTGAGCATAATGAGTCCATGGAACATTACTCCTAAATGGCAGTGCAGCTATCAGCACAGCAACAGAAGGTAGGCATCCAGCTCTCACAGAGAATTTTGAAAGTCTCCATGCATATTCCTCTTTTCTCAGACTTTTCACTTTATGGCTAACAGATATTTTAGCTTTATCTCACCCTCTCTTTATACTTCAGGTTTTTCTGGCCTATTATTACCCTCCTCTTCATGTCCAACATTTTAACAGATTTTTAAGAATAAGATGTTGCCTTTCCCAAACTGGAGAAATTTTATATTCTCATAGTTATGCCCTTCAAAAGATACTCCAGGGGAAAAAAACAAACTGCAAAGCCACTCACTTCCTAGATTCTCACAACTACTGTCTGTACTGGCATTGTGCAGCATTTCACTCTTCTCAGCTGGATGTTTCTTACCTCGGGATATGCATAGAGATACCCTAAGGCATCCCCCCCAGGTCAGGATGTAGAGCGACAGACAGGAGGATAATGAGGAGCCATGGGCTACGGTGTTTTTTAGCATGCTGTTGTCATCTAGATCTCTACAACTCAATTTCAGCAAGTGCTACTGAGTGTTGCATCCTATCTCTGTCAGGATAGTTTACTGGATTAGGCCTTAGCCCCAACACAGCAAGAGTGATGCTGTTGGATAGGGGAAGCAACCAAAAGAGAGAGCTCTTTGTATTTGCAATTATATATACATATATATATTTGTTCTTTAATTATTTGCATTTTGAAGTCTGGGTTATGACTGCGTCTGACATTTACTGTTAAAGCAGCCTGGTGGAGATCTCACAGTGACTTCTCTTTTTGTAGATTTACCTAACTCCATGCACTATACCATCTATGTTTTAAAGTGTGTTTTGGATAGACTATATTTTAATTTGGAGTCTGAACCTGCTAGGACCATGTTGTTTAAGTGAACCTTCTGTTCCTCTGTAGAACACATAACAATTTCACCATTTTATAGATGTGCTTGTTTTCCCAACGTGTATCCTGCTTAGGACAGATAGAAGAGGTGGATAGAAAAGGTATTTCCAGACTCAAGTGATATGTACAAGGCAGAAAGAAAATGCGGGCTTGTATATGTTATTTTATACATACATTTAAACACAATTTGGTGTACTAATCTCCTTTTCTTTTTTTTTTCTTTCTTTTTTTTTTTTTTCTTTCTTTAAAATAGGACAATCAAACCACTATGGGATATACATGATTTCTAGCTTAAGTAAATAAATAAGGCAGTTTTTCTGTGGCTCTTAAATGACATAATCACAGATGGATTTGATGGCTATATTCATAGATGTAAATTGTATGAAACTCTGAGACTTCTCAGTCATACTGAATCCAGAGATTGCAACACTGCTTTCATTCATGCTATGAATCCAAATGCTTATCCTCAAAAAGAAGACAGATGCATTCAAACTACACATTGTGCTTTCAATTCATAGTAAGGATCAGAAATGCTGAGGAATTATTTGGGAGTATACCAGTTGGTTGAGATAAAACCAGGATAGTAACACTTCCGGCAGAAGTGTAAGCCATCACATTCAGTGTACAGAAGTTTAATAATTAATTTACTGATATAAATACAGCTGAAGTATGGAATCACTATAATGTTCTAATACTCCTTTTTGACTGGGTATAAAAGCAAGGAACATTTGGATAAATAAGTAAATAACTGCCTTAATGAATGATTTGCTCTCTTTCAGAATAGTATTCAGTGATCATTTCCTCAGATTAAAAAAAATCCTGAGGATAAATGTAACTTATTTCTTTCCAATTTGAGCATTACAGAAGGCAACTACTTCTTTTTATCTTTCCTGAAATAACACTTTCTTTTTAGAAAAACCCCTTTCCTCAGTTAGTTCTACTCATAGAGGAATTTTCCATTATGGCTTTGAAACTGATGCAATTTTTATGTATTCTAAGGCCACACTCTATCAATTTATTGCCCCTCAAATGAGTGCATTAATATTGATGGAGGCTAAACACATTGCAAACATGTGCCCATTAATGTCCTGGAATAGAGTCATTATCCCATTTTATTCCCACTGCACTGATGGGACTGTTCTCTGTGAAGGACCTTAAACAAAAACTAAGAAGCCAGTATCAATATGAAGGCTGATATCCGCTAATAGCAGTTCAGCTCTGCTAAATTTCACAGCCCTTTACCTGTTCTTGATCTTGAGATTCATAGCACTAAAGAATAATTCACCTAAAATTTGAGGACTTTGGTGGAGTAACATTCACTGTTATACAAAATTTCTGACCTCGGTGGGCATATACCATGGAGTCTCCTGTAAGTATAATCAATATCAATAATCAAAGGCTGAGTGAACTGGGTCTGTTCAGCCTTGAGAAGACAAGACTGAGAGGGGACCTGATCCAGGTCTATAAACATCTAAGGTGTGGGGGGCAGAATGGCGAGGCCAGACTGTTTTCAGTGGTGAGTGGAGACAGGACAAGGGGAAACGGCTGGAAACTGCAGCATAGGAAGTTCCTCACAAACGTGCACAAGAACTTCTTTACAGTGAGGTGACGGAGCACTGGCACAGGCTGCCCAGGGAGGTTGTGGAGTCTCCTTCTCTGGAGATGTTCAAGACCTGCCTGGATGCCTACCTGTGCTACCTGGTGTAGGGAACGTGCTTTGGCAGGGGGGTTGGACTCGATGATCTCTGGAGGTCCCTTCCAAACCCTATAATTCCGTGATTCTGTGAATATATTCAGAAAATAAAGGAAAAGACAGTTAAATGTAATTTCCTCTTCTTCAGTTTTTCTACTTAGCTCTGCAAGTGTTTGCTTAGTGCCTACTAGACTGAGAGGAAGTGGTGACCTCTCCAGAACAGCTGCCTATGAAGTATCACACACTTTGAGTCACTGATTGGAGGAAATACAGTAGGAGAGAAATTCACTTGACATGTCCACTAACCTGACAGGAAAATCCACTCCTCTTCATTCTCACTCCCTTAGGTTAACAAAACAATATAGTCTTGAATGCTACACAGAATTGAAGATCAGGAATACCTATCGCTGTGTATTTTCCAAATGCTGGAACACTTCATTTTGGAACCAAAATCTGCCAGACAAAAGTATATTTATTCCATTCTATGTGCATAGTGCATAATTTCCATATACATAATATATGTATATGTACATTTATACATATAAATATGCAATTGTAAAATCACAGCTATATTACAAAATCAAAACTCTTGGTTTTTCATATCACACTTTTTGCTTGCAATCACACTTGGAGGGTTGGTTCATTCTTGGTCATCCTGGATGTAACCACTAGGAGAATAAAGAAATATTATATATATATTATATATATGTCTATGCATTTAAAAAAAAAAAAAAGTACACACACACATACAAAAGCCCCTTATCTTGAATGTTCTGAATCTCTCTGCAACTACGTCTGGGAGAATGAATTATATTGGTGTCATAAGAATGCCTCTGACTATCCGTTCTGTCACTGTGTCACAAAAATAGCTGTCCCATTTTCCCTTGCTCCTTACTGATGCTGCTTCAAAGCTGAACTTCCACAATGTATTGCAGCTGAAGAGATTTTTTTTTTTTTTTTTTTTTTAATCTAAGAGTGAGTGAGGGCTATTGCAGAATGAAGGATGCAATAGCTCATCATGCTCTCTAGTCCTAATTCCACACATGGCAGGTATTCTAAGTGTATGTATTTTGGGGACACCAGACCATTCAAAAAGTCTAAGTGTAAATAAACTTGTTCTCAACTCCCTACAGTCTTGGTGTTGTACACTAGTTTGCATGTTTGGGCAGAATAAAAATTACTGGTTTTATTCAATCAAATCCTGCATTCATTCTGACCCTGTTGTTTGTGAGAATTTTCCTCCATGTAAGAAACTGGAATATCTGGGTTCAAGTAAGCTTCCCTCACATATAAACATCTCCAGTAAACAGGAATATAATCACTACGGTTTCCTTGGTGAGATCTTCAACTCCAGCACCTGAAGTCTACCACATTCCTTTGTGTGATACATTACTATGCTCATTTGCTCCCTCAGGGTGACTGCAAGAAACAAAACTATGGGAGCTGTGATCACTGGTACTTCTTGTCGTTGTTGTAGAAGGTAAGAACTTGGTCTGTAACGTCTGTAAATCCAAGGAAGTATTTTATACTTACTTAAGGTAGGATTGGTTGTTTTTTTGTTATTTTTTGGGTTTTTTTTTTTTTTTTTTTTTTAATTATAATCATTATTATTACTTACTAGGAGACATCTTGAATATAACACAAGCAATTGCTTGAAGCAAGAGAAATAAAAGCAATGAATTTTTCTCAGCTTCACTGTGAATGCAAGGAAGGAATTTGACCAATTCACATTGTTGCACTGGTCCTATTGAGTATTATTTTGATGTTGCCTCTTTCTCCTATCTGTAATGCTAATTATGAAGCATTATTTCTGGAGTGTCATTAGTTTGCTCAGTGTTGTAATCAAGCAATCAACTCTGAATGGGGAAGGATGTTTTCAAGTTGGAAAAATTAGCTGAAAAAAAAACCAGAATGGGAATTCGGATCTACACATTCTCATATTTGTGAGATTCAGGCAGAGCCAGAGAACCAGAGAACAAGAAGGAACCTTTGCAGAGGGCCTCATTAAATTTCAAGTCAGCAAAGCACTTAAACACTTGATGGACTCAACTTTAACTGAGTTCTTAAATCTTTTTAAGTGCCAACTCAGGGTCTAAATCAGAAAGAACATACTTTATAATCTCTGTCATTAGAATATTGTCTTTTCTCAAAAGTAATATGGGAGAGTTTAGACTTTATCTAAAGTCAATAGCGCTAAACATAATAACCCCAATCTACCAAGTCTACCAGTAAAGATAATTGTGATGATCTGCTAAGATCATAGAACTATATGAAAACTGTCAACTTGTTTACCTTCCCCTGATTTCTATGAAAACTCAGATTTTATCTTCCTCCTGATCATACTTTCCCTTCCTGTATCTCAACTTTCCTTTAAATTGAGGAGAATGATGCCATTGCTTTTTGCAATATAATCTGAAACAGAGTCCAATAGAGCTGAAAGTTATGGAATAAACAACACACATGAATTTATTTATTTAAATAAAAATAAATACATAAAACAGAAAAGAAATTTAGGATACATTTATTGGGGAGGAAAAAAAACAACAAAACACCTTATTTTAAATTTTAGTAATCCAGGTGTAAATTATAACTTTTAGGTTGTTTTTGTAAGCAATTTAGTCAGATTTCTATAACGAAACTGATTATTTAGCTGCATAGTTCTGCTCAGAGTAGTCAGTTCTATTAACAAAATCAGTCTAATCTGATTAAAAAACAAACTTCAGGAATATATCCTATTAACTCGGATTCATACCAGCAGCAATTTGAAGTGTCACTGACATCACAGAAAAACAAAACAAAGCAAGTAAACCCTAACCAAACAAACAAACAATCAAAAAAAGCAAACACGTGCAAACAAGAACAAACACGTGCAAAAAATAAAACAAAACAAGAAAAGGAAGAAGTTTAGGAACATCCTTTTCATTAATCCTTTGTTCTTTTTTTTCTTCTCACTCTTCCACAGTTAGTCTTGGATAACATTTGTAGATGACAAGATTGTCAATACTGGCGTTTCTTTTTGTTGCTGTTGTTGTTTTTTGTTTGTTTGCTTTTATTTTGAATAAAAATAAACAAAGAGATTTGTATCTTCCTGGAAAGAATGAGGAATTTGCATTATGAGCACTAAATGTAATTCTTGCAAGAAGATGTAGAGAGAGCAAGGACCAAGAAGATTTCAAAGAGTCGTTTGGTTGAGGTAAAACCTTCCAGAGCACTGAGTCCAACTATCAACCTGGACTATCAAATTCCAACATTATAAACTATATCCCCTAGTGAAACAATGCAGATGACAAGATAAAAGAAACTGAGGGATATAAGGGGTTGATATCAGAGAAAAACTGAGGCATCAATACTCACTCAGGGTTTCAGAAGATGGAAGAATGAAGAATCTGAATCTTCTCACTAAAGAATTTTGTGTTGTATTCTCTCAAAGAAAACATAACCAGTAAGCCACATTTGCACCCGTTAATTAAATGCCTAACTTTTCTCTCAGACACACCTGCTTACACAGAATAGCTACGCCAGTTAAAGGCTGCTCATTCTGCAGAAAACCAGCAAGGAGCACAGTTCACAGCTCCTCCCATTCACAAAGCTCAGTGCTTGCAGCTCTTTGGGGGACAGTACTTCCTCTTGACCACCTGCTTGTAACTGCTTTCATCCTCAATCTGGTACACAATTAGTATCTTATTAGCCACACAATGCAGTGCCTTCAATCAGAAGTCACCAAACCTCATGGGCCTAGTGCTCCATTCACTGCTCTGGCCTCAGTCAGAAATCACTCAATTAAATCAACTGCTTCAGAGGAACCTAAATAATAAAAGAACAAGGTGATCTGCAACATTAACCCTTTTTCCTCTCTGTTTTTTCTGCACATGAACCCTTTGGCCATCTGTCACTGCTGTGAAAGCAATTAGCTAGTAAGAATACTTCCTCTAATCAGGGTTCGGCAACAGAGAAAAGAAGAACAAATGTAACTCCTGAGCTATTGTAATGCATCTCCAAATCCTTTTGCAACTCCTGTATCTCAGGAAAATTCAGGAAACTTGACTGATATAGTAACTGAATCAGCAGTATGCTAAAAGTTGTGCATCTAAATAAGTCATTTGTGATGACTGCTCTGTGTTTTGGCCTCATCAAAATTCAGGCCTACTACAGCAAGGGGAGAAAAGCTCTGGAAAGTGAAATGAGAGCAGGGAGAGACAAATGTAAATAGAAAATGTGTTTCTGAATTGTGCTGCAGGGACTAGTCTGAATATAAGCTACTGGTAAATGATGGTGTTTCAGTCAATGAAGAATATTGTCCAGTGGTGCTAATGTAAAGAAATAAAGTTCTAAAGAACGCAGCATAATATTGACTCAAAAGCACAGTCTCCAAGACTTAAGCTAAAAGAAATCTCCTCAAGAGAGATGTATATGTAGCAATGAAAAGATGTTATTACCACCTGCATTACGGGACCAATATTATACCAACTTTTCATTACAGTAAATTCAGCATTAGATGGAGAAATAAAGTCCCATACTTTGCTGCAGAGGGATGGAATATAAAAGAATTTAAAAATTCTGTACATCTGGCCCAGAGGATAGTTTGAATTTAAGAACAGAAAGAACAAAAAATTCTCATGCTATGGACAGCTGAACTAATGAGTAAAAGCTAAGAAATAATCACTTCAACACAGCAAAGACTGGTGTAACATTGATGAGCTTAAAAAGATGAAAAAGAAAAAGAAAAAGGAAAAGGAAAAAAGGAAAAGGAAAAGGAAAAGGAAAAAAAGGAAAAAGAAAAAGAAAAAGAAAAAGAAAAAGAAAAATACAATTGAAAAAAAGCAATTATGAGATAAACTGGCCTTCAGGGCAAGAGTAAAAGTATATTTTAGTATACAAACTCCAAAAGTTTATAGCATTTTGATGAGGAATATTAGCCAACACTGCATTTGAGCCTTCTGAGAGACATTTATAAGAAACTCAAGCTTTAGTGGTTTGTCAAGAATCACAGAACCACAGTTATAGCAGTTGGAACAGACCTCTGTATATCACCTAGTACACCCTCCTGCTAAAGCTGTTTCACTACTCTAGGATGCATAGGAAAATATCCAGGTGTGTTTTGAATATCTCCAAAGGAGAAGACTCCACATCCTACTTGGACAGATTGTGCCAGTATTCTCTAGCCCCCAGAGATCCTCTTTCTTCTCCATTCTGCTTGCAGTGGTACATGCACTATGCAGAATGGAGGAAAGAATGCAGGTTTCATCAGAGAAATGCAAGAAGATGAGATGCTTAATGATCAAAGCTATATATCTAAAATATGAAAGTTCAAATCTTGGCCACATCTGCTTTTCTGTGTTTTAGGGTTCATTGTTCCACTGCAAAGATCCTGAACAAAACTGAGTCACTTGAGCCATTAGTACCTATATAGATTGCTGAAGTCTCAACAAACGAGAAAGGAATTAATTGTGCAATGCATTCTGTTTAGCTTTTGTTTAGTGAGATAGTAACAGTTGTCCATAAATGTGTCAACAGTGTGAATACTGTAGAAATATATTTCTTCACACAAAGACATAAGGCTAAAAGGAGAAAGATAGGATAGTCCAGTCTGAGTTTTTTGCATCACTTTGGAGTTTACTACTTAGACGTATCAATAATATCATACTTTCTGTATTCTTATAGTAATACACATTCTTTTATGGATAATGTGGCTGACTGGATTCAGCAGATATCGTCATGTCTGCTCTCTGCTTCACAACTAACTTCGCTACTGTGTAGGACTGAGCTTGTCCAAATGCTATAGATGGAATCATGTCTTAAATTTGGGAACATAATATTATGTCAGAATTCTAATATGTCACTGTTCAGGTTTACTTCAAAAGAGAAAGCCCAGGCAGGAATAATGACAGGACAGCATCTCCCATAGATTGCTGCTCCCAGTATTCTTGCCTCAGATACCATTTTTTCTCATTTCATTCATTGTATTTGATACTATACATGATTACATGTAGCTAGCCCATGGCAATAAGTAATGGCATTGAGGAAATAGCACTTTCAGTATGCTAGAAAATATTAATGTAAAGAAAAAATAGCTGATGTGATTAAATAGGTTGTTGGTGTAGTAGAAATACTGAAGCTTGCTTGTTTAAACAGTTTATTGTGATCAAATTAAGCATGCCTGAAATATGAATTGAAGTGCAATTTAAATAAAAAAATGAAAAAGTTGTATTGCATGTTTACTTTTGTGCTATGGACAACTGTGATGTTTCATTCTGAGTAGTTTCTCAGGTAAAATAAGGATATGAAAAATTACTTCGTTTGAAGTTAATACTGTGATGTTAATACTAAGTCTCCCTCAGAATCTCCCTGTGATGTGGTAATGCAAGGAAAATCATTGCTGCTATGACCAGTTCACCCATATTGTGTCTTTATTGCTGGATGTGCGGAGAGATGTGAATAAATAAATAAATAAATAAATAAATAAATAAATGGAGACAAAAGAAATTTCATCTAATTTTATTTGGTGGAGAAAAAATAATGCAATTTTCAAAACAATTGTATCACAACTTTCCTGCAGATACAGCCAATGATTCTGCATCAATTTAATTCAGAACTTATTTCTTTCATCCATTCCTTTTATGTATAGTTATATATGTAATGTGTATATTTTAAAAAACAATATTTTAAATGAAACGAAACAAAACAAAAAAACAACAAAAGAAATGAAAAAAACCCCCACACATACTGGATTCTCATCTCAGGTTGTTTGTTTTGTTTTGTTTTGTTTTGTTTTGTTTTAAATAAAAAACTCTGTAAATTATCTTCAGTAATTATATATTTACTTACTTGCATGAAGATGTTAATATATTTCAGATTATGTCATTTCATCTATGGGTGAGTTATATAGTGATGAATATCACAAACCTCTCCCAGTTAGTTTTACCATATATATATATGCATTTAGCAGAGAGGAAAAAAAAAAAAAAAAGTAAAGATTGTATGTATCATCATATAACAATATAATTTTATATCAGACAATGCTAGTCAAGGTAGAGCTCAGAAGTCATATGTAGTTTACCATACAGGCAACTTTTCAACTGACAATTAAAGCTGACATTACATTCCATTCCAGTAATGGAAGTACCCGATGTATATTTATGGAATTGTATATTAATTCAGCCTATAATATCACAGCTGTCAGAGCCTACAGATGTTGATTATATTTCATATATTTTCGTCTTCTTCCTAGTAATTCTCTTTGAGTTTTTGTGTCAGGGTTGTAGAAGGAGATTAGTTAAATGCCTCATTTTAACTATTTTCTTTGTCTTCCCATATCTTTGTGACTCAGGGTAGGCATCTCAGTCTTTTCAGAAGAACAGATTCAATGAAAATATAAGTTGTTTAATGCTATAGGCTTCTTTTGTGTAGCAAGAGGAACAGGGCTTAGATAATACCTTACTGACTGACAAAAGGAAGTTCCAGTAAGTGGAGGATGCTCACAGATTTTCCTGGTCTTCTAGGGAACGATCTGAATAATGCAAGGTTCAGGGGCTTATTACCTCAGGACAGCTGTTCTAGCCCTGCAGAACAACATGAAAAAGAAAGCACAGGGGCATATCAGATGGGGAAGTGTCATCATACAAACAATGCTCGCCTTGCTGGTGTACAATAGCACAAGGTGCTATTGTAGGACAGATGGAAAGTGAGAAACCAGAAGGGAAAAGCAAACAGAAGATCATAAATTGAAATTGTGGAAAAACTAAACAACAACTGAAGTTATGGGTCATTCACCATATCAAACATCCTCCTGTAGAGTTCTGCTGAGGGACTACTTATCCTCTAGACTAATACTGTGCTGAAGTTAGACTAGTCAGGAGCAGGGAAAGTGGCAGAAAGAGACTGGTCACTTAAGTAATGCATCCTCTTGATTGGGACAGCCTTGTGCCATGGTTCAGAAATTCAGACAAGAGATGGTATATGCTGCAATATATATAAGAGAAGTCTGCTTTCAGAATGAGGAACACTGATATAAGAAAAAGGAGTGACCACATTAGCCAAATCGTCTGTCATTAATGACACAGAGACTGTGGCATTTATTATAATCTGCTGACCTCATCTACAAGATTTAAGAACCTCTAACAATACCGGAATGTTTGTTTGTAATATATGGACATATTACTTTATTCAGGTAAATTACAAATATTTAAGTGCGCCTTATGTGGAAAAGGGATTCTATGGCTAGTTTGAAAAGACAGATATGTCTTGCCTTTTGGATCCTTTCCATCTTTTATCTCTTCCTCATAAGAGTTTATCACTATCCACCATTTTTTTCTTTGACTAGTTTCATGTAAGTCTTCCTGAGTCATTACATGCTGTCTCTGCTGTCATATATTATTCACTATCTTGTTACAACTTTGTCTTTCTACACACTTCACTTTCCTAGATTATTTTGAATTTTCGCAGCTTAGAATCACAGAGTCATAGAATCATTCAGGTTGGAAAAGACCTCTAAGATCATCTAGTCTAATCATCAACACATCACAGCCATGCCCACTAAATATAACCCTAAACGCCACATCTGAATACTTCTTAAATACCTCTGGGGGTGGTAAATCCACAACCTCCGTGGGCAGCCCCACTAATTCAAAGAAATTTTTCCTAATATCCAGTTTGAACCTGCCCTGGAGCAACTTGAGGTCATTACCTCTAGTGCTATCGCTTGTTACCTGGAAGAGGAGCCTGATCCTCATGACAGTACAATCTTCTTTCAGGTAGTTGTAGAGAGCAACAGAGCATCTCTCCTGAGCATCCTTCAGAATAAATAATCCCATTTCCCTCAACTGTTCTTCATAAGACTAGCATTCCATATCCTTCATCAGCTCTGTGGCCCTTCTGTGAACAAGCCCCTGAACAGGCCTCAGTGTCACAGAGGCATGTAAGATATTATTCTGTTAATGTCTGTGTCTCAAAGCTTGCTGGGGACACAGATGGACTTGTTCAAGTCCCGAGCAAGGATTGTGAAATCCTTTGTCTGAAGGACACAGATGAACAAGTCCAGGCAAGTCCTGGGCAAAGGTTGTGAGATTCTTTGTCTGGGGGACACAGATGGGCAAGGCCAGGGGCAACAAGAGCGAGATGAACTGCAGCTAAATAGCTGTGAATTGCTCCTTTGTGTGGACTTATCTCAGGATGATGGCCATCTCAGGGGGAACTCAATGACTCTTGCTCAAGGCCCATCCTTGTCATGTAGGCAGGAGAACAAGGAGGATAAAAGAGGAACTGAAAACCGTGAGGATGGGTTTCTGACAATTCAGATTCCTCACAAAGAACGGAGGTTTTCTGACAACAGATTCCTCATGAAGAACAGAGGATTTCTGGCAGCAGATTCCTCCTGAAGAAGAAGAGGGATTCCTGACGATCGGATTCCTCGTGAGGTGATTCCTGCATACTGTCGAACTCCCCTGTGCTTGCTGCCTGAGCACTGCTGCAGCTTCAAGAATTGGCTCCTCAACTTCCTCGTCTACCTGCCTGCTGCCCAAGGCCGGCCACGCTGCTGCTCCCCATCTTCTGCTGCGTTCTGCCCGGGACCTTCAAACGCCTTGCAACGGGACTGCTGCTGGATCCTGCTGGTGACTATCCTCGCTTTACGCAACTCCTGCTTCTTTTCCATCTTTTCTATTGCCCTCCTTCCCTTCCCCGTCTCCCTGATTAGGTTTTAGTAATAAACTGGATGCAACAACATATGAACTGTTCTTTCTTAATCTCACACCGGGTATACAGATATTAAAAGAACCTCATCTCCCTCCTCTAAATTGGAGCACAACACTGAACACAGTACTCAAGGTATGGCTGTCTTGCTCCAATTTAGAGGAGGGAGAGGAGGTTCTTTTAATATCTGTATACCCAGCATGAGATTAAGAAACAGCAGTTCAAATGTTGGTCCAACCAGTTTATTACAGGTCTTAATCAGGGAGATGGGGAAGGGGAGGACAAACACTATTATGTATTAGAGTAATGGGGAAGGAAAGGAGGGCGATAGAAAAGATAGGAAATAAGAAGCAAGAAGTCTTTATAGGAAGCAAGATGGAGACTGTCACCACCATGGATCCAGTGTGGTTCATAGCTCCGTCATTGAACTTCAGTAGTGGTGGGTCATCAGGCATTGTTGTTCCATTAGGACGATGGTGACCACAGTGATGATGGCCACTTCTTTCCATGATAGTACCAACTTATTTATAAGTCCAAAGAGGTCAAGTCAGCTGTCTTTGAAGTGACAGCTCAAATCCAAAGTGGTTGAGTCAGCTCCTCTTGGACTGGCAGCTTCTGGCTCTGGGATCTCAGCAGAAACTGCTTTGTTCCCATCTTCCGGGCCTTGCCAGCAGATAAGAGGGAGCAGGGATGCCCACCTGCATCCTGTTTTTCACAAAACACAATGGTATTCCCCAGTTTTCCTATACCAAGCTGGAGCTATTTAGTCACAGGCCAGATCATCTGCCAATAAACATTCCTGATCACTCTCTTCCGAAAGCAAACAGCTAAAATTATCCACACAGTGATGTTGATTGACACACAGGAGCAGCCATCACTCATCTCCTAGACAAGTCAGTCTTATCACAAGAAATACCTCAGGAAGAAAGCTTTGAGCCAAAAAGAAAAACAAAGAAGGATTCTCAGTGTAGAGGGGGAGGATCACCTCCCTCGACCTGCTGGCCACTGTAAGAATCCTTCTTTGTTTTTCTTTTTGGCCTGATCAGTGCCATGTAGGGAAGGATGATCATGTTCTTGTTTCTGCTGGCTGCACTATTTCTGATACAATCCAGGATGCCATTGGCATTTTTGGCCACCTTGGCACAATGCTGGGTTTTGTTTAGCCTGCTGTTGTTGCCTTCAGATCATTTTCCACCATGTAGATTTTCAATAATTCTGCCCCAACTCTATCACATTGCATGGGGTTGTTGTGACCGAAGTGTGGAAGCTGTTATTTGGTTTTGTTAAATCTCATACAATTGGCCATTGCCCATTGATCCAATCTATCCAGATCCCTCTGTAGGGCCTTGCTACCCACAAGCAGACAATTTCTTCAGCTTCGCATCACTGAAATATTGTGACCTCAAAAGAAAATAAATAAATAAATAAATAAATACTTGTCATCTTTATGTTCAATTCATGAAAATCTCCTGAATACGTATCAGCATAGCATGTTTTTGGTTTTGGTCCATCACATTACAACCCAACTACTGTTCATCCCACTATGTTTAATACGTAGATATAATAACCTGTTAAGGAAACCATAATATTGGAGAACGAATGTATTTGCTGTTATGTTTTGAATGAATCTGCTATTAGTATTACTTATTCTTGAAAGATGAAAAAACAAACAAACAAAAAAACATTAAAAAAAAAAAACCTTAAAAAGGTATGACTGTCAGTCATAGGCTAACACTAGTTTGGTTTAAAATAGATGAAAATTAGCTCCAGTAACATAATAATGACATGGAATCTTTTTTTTTTTTTTTTTTTTTTTTTTTTTTTTGGTCAGAATAACCTGATGGCCCTCATCTGAACCTACAGGGATTGATGGATTTATTATACCTGAAAAAATGAAAACTGGGAGAGTATGCTCCTCATCAAAAAATTTCATGCCATAAGAATATTCAGAAACCTCACCTTGAAAAGCAATTGAAAATGCAACAACAGCATGACATCAGCAGTGGATAATTTTCAGATTTTAAATGTCATCCTATCATTTTAAACTCACAGTTGTTTGAGGGTTTTGTCTCCATTTCACAACACAAAGTACAAAACATTGTGGCATGCTTAATATTTCTTCCACCAAGCCATCCATTCTGATTTCATTTTCACCCTTTACAGAGTTGTTGATTTCAGCCTGTCTTTGGCTGCCAAAAATGCGATTGCACACGCAGCACCAAGAACAAAATGAAAATGAATTATGCATTGGGAAGGAAGTAACATTTGAGTCAGAAAACTTAAGACTTCAGCACCTCCAAATTACAATATAATTTAGAAGGGAATACATTTAAAGAGATAGCAATGGACTGAGGCGAGAGAGGGTTAGCCATGTCAAGGCTTAATGTAATTTACAGTAGCTTTCAATTATTTATTTCTAAGAAGCCACTGAGCACACTGGATCTTTTCAGTAGTAATGTCAAAATATGGATATTGAGAAAAAGACATGAATAATAGTGACAAGTTGTTATGCATGATAATGATATATGGGGACATTTAAAGTATATATCGCTCACTAGACCAAAAAGCACAAGCCATTTGCTCTGAGAACACAAAGCTATACGTTTAGTGGCTTTTCTTCTACACTATAAAAGTTTGATAAAAGTTTGCACAATTTGATTTATTTATTTATTTATTTATTTATTTATTTATTTATTTATTTATTTATTTATTTATTTTCCCCTCTGAAAGAATAGCTGGGGAGCTCAGACTTTCTTCCCACAAAGGAAAATCAGATATGAATATTAGCAGCGATCCAGATAGAGTAAAAGGAAGCCTTTTATAACCTTTCAGTTCAGGTAATGTTTTGTGATCTGTTTATTAATTTCATAATATTATCTTTAAGAAAGGTATTGTTTTTGAAGTGCTGGAATGAGGTCTGGAAGATCTCTTTTCAGTTCCTTGACAGGTTTCTGTCATAAGAATGGGCAAATGATTCAGTGATAAATTCCCTAGATGCTTTTTGATCCTTGGAATTCCTTGTTGGTTTTGCTTTAGTACTAAAAACATTTTAATCACTGATGCTTCAATTTCTATGTTCAGATATATGTATGATAAGGAGTTGCTATGCCTATACATCTAAAATTGCAGCTTATGCCTAGGCCATAGAATGATTCTGAAACCAGACGACATATTCCTGTGCCTTTTAGCTCTCATTCCAATCAGCTCTCATTCCTGTAGGTCCTGCATCGCATCTGTCAGCTCCATGTAGATTTCAGATGTCTGAAGGTAGCCACTGATGTAACTGCACTTATTCATCTGAAATCTGGCTGGTTGTGTCCCATCTATCTCCTATGCATGGACTATTAGGGTCAACATTTTCAAATGGCATTTGTTGGATCAGTCTTGATTTCTCAAAAAGTGAATCATGCTTTTTATAGACTAGATGACTTCTCACAACCGTATTCAGAGTATTCTGAAAGCTAGTCATCACAGTAACTAAGATTTACTTCTTTACCACTGGCCTATTTTCTCCTCATACTGTTGTTTCACTGTTTGTCTTACAGACTCGTCAAGCAAGTACCTCATCTCCCTTGTCTGACTTAGTTCACAGAATCACAGAATTGTAGGGGTTGGAAGGGACCTCCAGAGATCATCGAGTCCAACCCCCCTGCCAAAGCACGTTCCCTACACCAGGTAGCACAGGCAGGCATCCAGGCAGGTCTTGAATATCTCCAGAGAAGGAGACTCCACCACCTCCCTGGGCAGCCTGTGCCAGTGCTCCGTCACCTCACTGTAAAGAAGTTCTTGCCCACATTTGTGCGGAACTTCCTGTGCTACAGTTTCCAGCCGTTTCCCCTTGTCCTGTCTCCATTCACCACTGAAAAGAGTCTAGCCTCGCCATTCTGCCCCCCACACCTTAGATATTTATAGACCTGGATCAGGTCCCCTCTCAGTCTTCTTTTCTTAAGGCTGAACAGACCCAGTTCACTCAGCCTTTCTTCATAGGAGATATGCTCCAGGCCCTTCACCATCTTTGTGGCCCTCCGCTGGACTCTTTCCAAGAGATCCCTGTCTTTTTTGTACTGCGGAGCCCAGAACTGGACGCATGACTCCAGAGGAGGCCTCACCAGGGCAGAGTAGAGGGGGTGGATCACCTCCCTCGACCTGCTGGACACGCTCTTTTTAATGCATCCCAGGATGCCATTGGCCCTCTTGGCCACAAGGGCACACTGCTGGCTCATGGCCAACCTGTCGTCCACCAGGACACCCAGGTCCCTCTCCGCAGAGCTCCCCTCCAGCAGGTCATCCCCCAACCTGTACTGGTGCATGGAATTATTCCTCCCCAGATGCAAGACTCTACACTTGCTTTTGTTAAACCTCATCTGGTTTTTTACTGCCCAGATCTCCAGCCTGTCCAGGTCTTGCTGAATGGCAGCACAGCCTTCAGGCGTGTCAGCCAATCCTCCCAACTTTGTATCACCAGCAAACTTGCTGAGGGTGGCCACTATCCTGGAATCGTGACACTTGGTTCTTGACTGGATTGTGACACTGCTTCCAATTGTTTGTGGAAGGCTTCATCAACCTCCTCCTCCTGATCAGGGGGCCTGTAGCACACTTCCACAACAGTGTCAGCCATACTAGCCCGCCCTTTGATTCTCACCCACAAGCTCTCCACTGCTACACTGCTCTCCCCCAGATGGAGTTCAATGCATTCTAGCTGCTCTCTTACATAAAGAGCAACTCCACCACCCCGCCTTGCTGGCTGATCTTTCCTAAGAAGCACATAGCCTTCCATGACAACATTCCAGTCATGCGAGCTGTCCCACCACATCTCTGTGATTGCAATGAGATCGTAGCCATGCGACTGCACGCAGATCTCCAACTCTTCCTGTTTATTTCCCATACTGCACACATTAGTGTATAGACACTTCAACAACATTCTTAATGTTAATGAAGCATTCTATAGAGCACAAACTAGTACTTAATATTCATTCACAGTCCACAGATTTCTACATCTCTATATTTTGCACACACACTATCTTCCACACATTTTTTTTTCCTGTTCTTTCTTATTGAGATAGAAGTGCACTGAAGAATACTAGAACATACAGTGGAGGTTTTCTCCTTTTGAAATACATTTTAGTTCTAAAGAAAGTCCTGCAACTGCTGTACATTTAAGGTATAATTATCTCTTTCCACTTTGATTTTTACAGGGGAGGGTGGGAAAGCATAACATTCTGTATTTCTGAAATCAAGACAGGATTCATAGTTTACAGTCTAGTATAAAGAGATGGAGACTTTTTAGTTGAGGCTTGGCATTTGCCTTACAGTGAATATTTTAGAATGCTCTGGTGGTTTTCAGGAAGGTACTCAGATTTTTATCTGAAAATCCCATTCTTACATATGTATCTTTCCCCAAATATTGTACAAAGACCTTATTTGCCATTAAGATTTGGTATCTGGTGGTACCTATAAAAGTTCAGTAGATGTCACCACTGTCATTATTGGCAGTATTGCCAGTACTAACTGTAGATTTCACATGATTAGGCATCCTAATCTTGCGCTACTGAAACTTTGCCTCTCTTAAAAAAATAAAGAGACAAATAGTTATTTTTATAGTAGAATAAATTTTATTCTCAGATATATATCTAAAAATATTTCAGATAGAGGGAATGTTTTTCTTTGTTGATGAGTGTACAAGAAATGTGTACAACAAAATTAGCTAAAATAGATCATTCTTTTTATCTTTATGTATTTAATTATTTATCTTTCTCAGAGGTAAATTGTGTTTGTTTTTAAGACAAATATAAAAGGGCATTGTGGAATCATTTTTGTTTTCACATTAGGAAAGCTCCTATCTTGTTTTGTACTTTTAGAATAGGTTTTAGTTTGGTCTAGTTATGTATGATTGTACTTTTTAGAAGAAGTTATTGTTAATATTATGCTTATTATGCTGTCTTGTCAACTGCCATCCTGGCAGAAACAAGGGAAGGTTGTGGAGATGTTCATTCTTCAATAGCACAAGCAAACTCTTCTCATATGTATTGTTCAGGTTGGAAAAGACCTTCAAGACCATCAAGTCCAAGTCCAACTGCAACCTAACCATACTACCCTAACAACCCTCTGCTAAGTCATGTCCCTGAGTACCACATCCAGATGTTTTTTAAACACATCCAAGGATGGTGACTCAACCACCTCCCTGGATACTGTGAAAGGGAAAAGAAAATTATTTACTAATGACTTTCTTTCCTTAAATTCCTTATTGATTTTCCAAAGTGATCTTGACTGGACAGTGACAACAAACAAGAGAAAATGGGAAAAATCTGATATTTAGTTTATATATATCCTCATTTCTTAAAAAAAAAAAAAAAAAAGACAGAATTCCACAAATAAATGTCAAACCTTTATACTTAAGTAGCTATTAGTGAGTTCACTCTGCATAGACTTGGTCTTTTTAATCTTTCTAGATATTTTGAACAAAGATCACTGTTGTGTGATCATCACGGATGAAATGTGGTCACATGGTAATGGGCAGTAGTGTCTTCTTCTGTTTTGAATTTTCACAGGTGGTAAAATATGAGAACATCATGCAAGAAAAACATGAACAAACAAACTGTGTATCCCCCAGAAAATGACTTTGCATACTGGTGAAGGAGTTGCAATGTTGATATTCTGGCTGTCCTCACAAACACATAAGAAAACTGGGAATAAGGAATGGCGGAAAATTAACAGCCAGCTCATCTAGTCCCAGCCCTCCCTGTTTCTTCTATCTTCCATTAAAAGACCACAAAAAAAAAAGCAAACCAAACCAAACCAAAATAAAATAAACAACAACAACAAAACACAAAACACACAGAACAATAGAACAACACAAATCAAAAGTAAACAGTTTCTCACCTACTAGGGAGGGCATGCAGTAAAAATACTGAGCTTAAAGCTGAGAACTGCAATTGGCAAATAAAGGGATGAAGGATAAATGGAAACCTATTCTTTCCATAAATTTTTTTTTACTCTCTTTGTGGGAAGGGAGCTACCCACTGCAAAGCTGTTTCTGTTCTTCCATCACAGATTAACCGCTTCAGTTCATCATTCAGAGCTGCATTTGAAAAAAAAAAAAAAAGAACAAGAAAGCTGGAAACAGACCATGATGTTAAGAACAGCGCAGACTACTTTCTTTTAGAGTGGGATATGGAAATGGTAAAGGTCAGTAATGCTGGCTTTGCTGAGATTTACATCAACAGTCCATCATGAAAAGAATTTGCACAGCAGCCAGAAAAAGCTTTGTCCTTAACTGATATCTGACCTTATCAGGCATCACTCTAAACACAAGTCCTTTGAGCCAAATTCCTCAAAAAGTGCTTTCCTGCATTCAGCATTTGGAGGTGCCTGTCTATGCACTGCTAACGTTCACATTTTTCTAAGGAATCATGCAAAATTCTTCAAGTTTAATGGTTTCACATAGTCTCTTTCCTCGGGTGACTCTACCCTTCAGGAAGATTTATGCACACCTGTCAAAAGCCACTAGATTTCTATCTGCCTTTCTTTCTTTTTCTCTTTTCTTCCTACCTCTTATGTTTCACAGCTGGTTGTCACTCTTTAACAGTTTATTTTCCATAAATACACAGCAAAAAAAAAAAATTCTTCAGCACTGGAGAATATATGCTTTCATATGCAAATTATTTCAGTCAACAATGTATCAGAAATATGTTTGAACAAGAATAGAGATAGTTGATCAATGTACTTTCCTAAGATTACTTATTCCACACTTGCTGATTCTTCCTTTGCTTGGTCCTTGTTCAGGTGTAATTCTTACAATTGTATGGAGAAATGTCATTTATGAAACAGTTGATGGAAATATGTGTGGAACTATTAGCATCTGATTCTATTTTATCTACTATTATATCAGAGATATCAGTGGAGTGGACTCTTGGGGGTATAAACACACTGCAGCCTCCTTACTGACACACTCTTATGTCCACTATATTTTTCCTCCAAGCGAGATGCATGTTACAACTTGCTCTGTAAATCTGGGCAGCCCCTCAGCTTTGCATGGTTATTCCAGGAACATGCAAACTGATGAGTATTTCAAAGCTACTTTCCTACCCAATAGCAGTTAAATAAAGCAGTTAAATTTAAGTATTTCAATTTGAATATATTATCTTTTGCCCTACTAATATTTATTTAGAAAGGATTCTGGTGTCTAAGTTAGACATTTTTAGACATAATTTACTCTCAGATCTGTAGATATGTGTTCATAAACGTACATTTATTTCCCATTGCTTATTAAGTGTTAAAGTTTAAATGTGACATTTCCATCTATACGGTACACAACAGCTTTTAAATAGACCTATTGTGGCAGAAGGCTTTTTCACTATTTTGACTACTTGATGGCCACTGAAAATTTACTGAATGTTTAGTAGATCCAGCTTGTCCTATTCAACTGAAATTCCTTCTGACTGCTTTCCTGTAGCATGTATCATTTCTCCTAACTTCACTCATTTTAAGATTGGATGTCCAGTTTATATTAGCCATTCAGGATCCTTCCACAGTCAACAGAGAAAGAGAACAGAAACTTCAGTGAGCAATTCATTTTATCCTAAGGTAATTTCAATGCCTGAGCAATCAGCTCCATATTTTTAAAGCTGAGTAAAATAAACATTATCCTGAATCACTGTGTCTGAAGTATAAGGTCATGTGTTACGTATATATATATATGTGTGTGTATTTAAGAACTCAGTATTCATTTAATATGATTTCAATTTCAAATAAAATTCTACAATTCTTCACATTGTAGCAAAACCAACAAAACAAAACAAAAAAAAATCATCATGCTTATTGGGTTCTAAAAAGTCCGAAAGCACATAAAATAGATCTCTCATTCTGATGAATTTTGAATGGTTAGAGTGCCTCTGTACTCCAGTATATCACTGTATTTCTCCAGAATAAGACCTATGCTTTACACAGTTCTAGGTAACATCAGCATCAAACAGGGATTATATCAGCCATATAAAGCCAAAATCTTTCAACATGGTGTACTTTTGACAAAGTACCTTTGGCATTTTAGAATTTCATATGTTGCTAATAGATCTACAGATGCCTTTTTAAGATCCTGTTTGGTGTCTTGAACAGTGTTGACCAATATATGACTTTCTTAAGTGCAACCCATTTTCATCTGGAATCAACTGGTGTTAAAAAAATTCTACCAAGTACCTTTGGATGAGATATTTGTATAATTTATAAGGCTGGCATAGTAAGGAAATAAGCCTGGAGTATTTCAGCTTTGAAATATTCTTCTCTGATTTTAGGAGTGCTGCAACTTTTGTTTGTCTCAGTAGTTGTCATAATTTTATGATTTTTGGTTATTGATATTCCACATCGTAACATCATCTAGTGCACTGGGAGTTTAACTGTTAATGCTCAAGTTCTGGGTACCTATCCAGAAGAGAAGAACTACATTTCCCAAGGGGCTTTGCGGTCAGAGAGGAGATATAACTCCTGCCAAGGTCACCTGATGCGCTCTTCTTTGTTGGCTCTCCTCCCGTCTCCCTGCTGCTCAACTGGACTGCACATCTCACCCCAGTATTATGGTGAGGCCTATCCACCTTACGGACATTCTCTCATTGTATTTGATTTATTAGTTTCAATTCTAATTATATTGTATTATAGTGTGTTATCTTGCATTCTGATACTATATTTAGTAAATTAGTTTTGTTAGTTTTCAGATCATTGCCGCTGTTTTTAATTATTTTGGGGTCTCCTGTTCCCTTTTTTCCGGAGGCACAGATTTTGCAAAATCCTTCCGCCCCACTAGTCACGGAACTGGGCTGAACCAGCCTGTAAACTGTTGACATTCTTGGTGGAGAACGTGGGCAAAAGCTGCTTTTTAGCTTTTTAGAATGAATCTCTCTGCTCTTAGAGAGCTTCGTTGGGAAAGTTTATCTGTTTCACAGGTGCTCTCTGTAAACTTGATCTTGAAAGTCCAGGTGGACTGCCAATATTCTGGGCTATTTGTAAACTTGAGCTTTTCTATCTTTCTTGCTTCTGTTAAAAAAAATAAAAATAAATAATAAAAAAAAGGACTGCATGTCATTGTTCTCTCTTTTTTAGTGCTCAAAACATACTGGGTCTTAATTAAGTTTGCCACTTTGCTCTGTGGAGCTATAGGTATATACAATTGACTGAAAACACTGATGGAAATATGTACCTGCTATCTGCATACAATGTGGCATACAACTCCAGAGGGAGCTGCTAATTCTATAGAACCTGTGATTTTTAAGCAGGCTCCCAGTCTCTCCTTTGAATCTCTTATGCATTTTTGAATGCTCATCTGATCACATTGTTAATCTCCCTAAATGTACTGCTCATCATTTCACTCAGTATTTGTATTCATTATATTTTGAGGAAGCCTTCCCAAAACCAGAGAATACTGAGAGGCAGGGAGTGTGGAGAGCCTTGGGAGAGACTTTAGAGAGATGGACATCTTCTGTGTCATGGAACTTCACTCCTAAACACTTGAAAGACCCTGAGAGCTTAAACAGATATTTGAGACAGGAATGTTGTGGCTCAGGAAGATCTGAGGAGGCACAAATGATTTGGGGCCTGGCTAATGCTTATTGGGCCTTATTCAATACTATCCTGGAGAGGGAGAGAGTTTGTGAAATTGAGAGAGAGTGTCTGAGAGCTGAAGGGGAGAGTCTCAGGGAGACAGTACAAAATGAGAGAGTCTCCAAGCAGAAAAGGAGAGTTTCCATGAGAGACTCCGAGCTGAGAGGGAGAATCTCCAGGTCCAGAGAGAGAGTCTCCCAGTTGAGAAACAGTCTCCAAACGCAAAGAGAGTCTCCAAACCGAGACAGAGAATCTTCAGGTTGAGAAAGAGAGTCTCCTATCCAGGAGAGAGAATCTCAACCTGGCAAGAGTGTCTCTGAGCTGAGAAAGTAAGTCTCCAAGCCAAAGGGAAGAATCTCTGAGCTGAGAGAAGGAATCTCCAATCTCGATGAGATGCCTTCAAATCTGAGCGAGACTCCCTTCAATCCAAACTTGACACCCTCTAATCTGAACGAGAGACCCTCCAACCTGAACTACATAATCCAAGGAGACAGACTCCAAGCTGAGCTAGAGGATGAGAGCATTGGAACTGATCAACCTGATCAACTACAGGAGGCACCACAATTGGTGTCAACTGCCCCTCTAAGAGGTCGGAAAATGAAACAAATCTTGACTGTTAGAACAGAAGAAAGAGGAGGAAAGAGATCCAGAGGAGTGGCTCCAAGATCCAGGAGAAGCACCCCTGAGTCCAGGGGAGGGGCACTCAGTAAGACCACCAGTAAGGTCACCAAAGCCTACGAGAGCAACAAGAAGTCCTGAAAGAGTAAGAGGTGAGCAAGATATTGTTACCATTGTTGATTGATCTCTGAAAATGAATGAAATTCGATCTCTGAGAAAAGACTTTTCACCCAAATGAGCCTATTGTCACTTAGTTACTTCAGTGCTGGGACAATAGGGCCAACAGTGTGTGGCTAGATAGAAGAGAAGCTCACCAACTGGGTGGCATTGCTAGGGACTGAGCCACTGATAGACGCTGGAAGGGGATGTTATTAGCTGTAAAAGAAAGATACCCTTTCAAAGACGATCTGATGCCTGAGAAAAAGAAATGGACTGATATAGAAAAAAGCATCCGACAGTAGTTGAGATTTTTATAAACAATCAAAATGAATTAAATAGCTGAAGTAAACAAGGCTTTACTGTTTATTTAAAATATTCTGCCTGCTTGATGAAGATGATACACCTATCAGCCTTTCCAATCTTGATATAATGAATCTTCTCCTCATCTTCTTGTTCATGGTTTTTGTTGCTTGGTGTAACTTACTTCTTTTAAAGAGTGCACACATGACTAGTCTGATCTCAGAACAAGCTGCACGAGCTAACTTCAATCTACAGAGTTTTGGTACCCACAACAATTTTATCTGTAGTGGTATGCAGTTCAGCACAATCCAGCGAATGTTGAGAATACACTGTTAACTACACTGGAGCTGCGCTAGTTTGCATAAATCTACTACATAATCTGCAGCTGCAAACTCAAAAGGCACCCTTATGTATTGAGAACAGAGAATAGAAAAGTATGTTTCTAATATCTACGTCAACTACATCTGAGAACTAGATTCCATCTCTTTCTTTAGAAATGCTGGACATTAAGAACATTAAGAGAATAAATACTTGCTGCTTCATTTTTTCCACTTACTGACAGTATGGGATTTTTTTCACTGAAGTATTTTACATCCTGCTTTAGATACTCAAATTGAGGTTGCTAAGATTATCCAACAGTGTTCATGTTAAATTTACTTTGCCTAAAGTGCATTAGAAAGAAACATTCATCTTACGAAGGATCAACATTACACACTAAAGGACTTGCACTAAACTATACTGATTAACTTCAAAGACACAATGCACATCTTTTTTAAGGTGAGATCCTGTAGGTTTTCCTTAATAAACACTGCATCTGAAACATGATTGCTCACTTGCATAAGCCTTGGATGGATCTTCACCTTCTTTTTGCCACGGGTTTCCTAGGAACAAAAGAGTACATCCAGGTTTAGAAACATGATTCTGAAGTTCTCCTCTCACTGGAGAACATGTAACAAGGGAATAAAGTTCTTGCATTCAAAGGGTCTAAAGCACACAAGAGAAACAAGGGAATTTTAAATGGTCAAAACAAAAGCATTTCCACATTCAGTAAGCCATTTTCCCATCTACTGTTGATCACAGCAGCACTCTGTGCATCTTTAAGGATTTCAACACTGTTCTTGATAACAGTGATTAATTACAACTAACACAGTCCTCTGTTTGTCAGTAGGGATGCTGGGCAAGTAGCAGTTCCTTGGAATAAGTAAGCAGTACACAGTTGGTTCTTTTCCTACTCACTACGCAATAAAACAGAAGTCAAAAGCTGTGGGTGTGAAGACCCTATGCTCTGCTCACTCTAGCAATAAACAAGGAAATTTTAGTGACACACTGAATAGGTTTTTCATCACTGTTATTGTGCTGAGAGACAGAATTGGACTCATTTCGGGTAGCAGACCCATTTTAGTGAAACAATGCTTTGGGGCTTATACTGGAGGGCAAAATAAAACATAATGCTTCTCTATCTTCAGCTTCAGAAACGACTCTTGCTGTGTTTTTCAACCTGCTTTTAAGGTTTCTATTGGCAGAACATCAGTCACTTTATTTCTGCAGTGTTGCTCTCAGAGTTCTAAAAGTGCTTCAAAGAAAACAGTAACATCACAATTTTGAGCTCCAGTTGATAAATAATATGGTCAGAAAACATCACCATTCTTTGTTTAAAACAGTTGATCTCATTTGATATAAAATCTTTTTTTCCTTCCTTCCTTCCTTCCTTCCTTCCTTCCTTCCTTCCTTCCTTCCTTCCTTCCTTCCTTCCTTCCTTCCTTCCTTCCTTCCTTCCTTCCTTCCTTCCTTCCTTCCTTCCTTCCTTCCTTCCTTCCTTCCTTCCTTCCTTCCTTCCTTCCTTCCTTCCTTCCTTCCTTCCTTCCTTCCTTCCTTCCTTCCTTCCTTCCTTCCTTCCTTCCTTCCTTCCTTCCTTCCTTCCTTCCTTCCTTCCATCTTAAAAAGCAATTATGCTACCATTCTTTTTTTCCAAAGATAATGTATATTTTCATGTTTTGTTTTGTTTTTTTTTTTTTTTTAAATTATTTGTACATTATTATTATCTTCTGCACAGTAGTATAGTCTTCTAACTAGTAGTGATGATGTGGTACAGATGTCTTCTACACAGTTAAGAGAGAAAGTGCACAGCACCCAAATAGGATTCAGTCAGTAAGTGCCACTGACAGCATAGATAACTTAGTGAACCACGGAGTTAACTTCAACAGATGAGTCAAGGAGTGCTCTTAATATGAGACAGAAATACATATATATATTCAAGCTGAACAGAATCTCTCTTTCCACTTCAGACCAACAGTCTTCTTAAAGCAGACTGATAAAGTCTCCTTTCTAGTTTATCCCCAAGAACACAAGAACACAATATTTATTTCAGAAAGGGGAGAAATCATCCTCAAAAGTCTCAGTCAGATCAAGATTTAACTTTTGCATCCTTAATAAGCTTCTTTAGAAAGAGTGTTTCAGTTGTTCTACTTAATCTATAAGAAAGGTATATATGTCATGTTGGACCAAAACACAGGAAAGTAAGAGTGACTTAATCTTATGAAATTATCTTTCTGAATTTTAGAGTCTCTCTTTAGTTCTTTTTTGTTTACACATTTTATCAAGGAAGAGTATCCCTTAGTAAAGTGCAATTAAATCCAGATTCTGCTTGGTTATTCTGCTTCTGGCTAATATATTTAATGTAGGTTTACTGCACAGTGACCCAGATCTAGCAGCAGTGATGGAATATGTCCTGGCTCCTGGCTCCTGGCTATTCCTTAATGTGGTTGGTAAAACACACTTTTGGAAGTGAATGCTGTGGCTAACTTTACCTACATCAGAAGAATATAGATCTGAAACCAGCTATATCATATCCTAGGATAGCATACAAACTATGGACTAGTGCAGAGACGCCTAATCTTTTTTGCTTGCCTGGCTGCATTTATTCATTTTAATGAATAGAAGTTGTCTTGGGCCACATATACAGCTCCAAATGTAATGCCTCCAATTTATTTCTGTGGGAACAACAATAGATGTAAAGAGCACAATAGTACTATCTCAGCTACAAAAGAACTTTTTTTTTTTCTCAACATTGTTAGCATCATTAACTATGGATTTTCACCAGTGATGAACAAGAGCCTGCATGCTACACTTACAATAATCTGAACCAGCGGAGGTGACCCGCTGTCTTCACTACCACTGATGAAATACACCATTGTCCACCTCAATATGCTCACATCACTTTTAGTTTCAGTAAACATTCAGCAAGCTTTGGTGAATGTTAATAGGTGTTTTTTTTTTTTTTTTTTTTTTTTTTTTTTTAATGGGGGTATTTAATGATTCAGCTTTACTTCGTTCACAGTTCTATATCAGATGCTGTTTTGTCTGACTGCCCCTCTGCTGCCATCTGTCATGCAGAAACAAAATGTAACAGAACATCAATGGGAAGGTTCAGCCTCTACTACCGTTCCACCACCATCTGCCTCTGATGTTATGGATCAACATAAAGAGGAGGCATTACTTTCAGAGCAGCCCTTGCAAAATATATAATATCATTAATGTGCACATAACAAAATATATTAATTTTAAATATTTTTCTTACAGCGTTTAAAAAAAAAAAAAAAAAAGAACACATAACTGGTAGGGTGTTTGATCTTGTTTCTGCGAAAGTAACACACTAATCTCGTTCAATGGCAGTGGTCGCAATTCTTAGTGATGTCGCAAGATGTTCATTAGAGATTTTTGATGAAATTTTATTCTTCCTATACTTCATCTTTGACTACAATTGTTCAAAATGTATGTACTGCCAAAAAAAAAAAAAAAAAAAAAAAAAAGAATAAAATATGTTTATGAAATGAAGAATATTTTTCTCTGTTAAGATAGAGATTGGGAAAGTCCAATAGAGAGACATGATCATATTTTTGAGTTGATTATTTGATTACAAGACCATACATTCAATTTGAAAAATTGCAGGTCATATACACATATCAACTGAAAATGGTCTTGCGAATGTACATTTTATTTATTTATTTATTTATTTTTATTTTACTTTTTCAGTCTTGAAACCCAAACTCTATGTTGCAGTCAACATGTTCAAGGAAAAGGAAGTTGTTAAGAGAGACCTAGACAGGCTTGAGCAGCAGGCCCAGGAGAACATCACAAGGTTCAACAAAGCTAAGTGCTAGGTCTTTAACCTGGGTTGAGGAAATCCTCACTACCAATACAAGCTGTGGTATGAAAGGATTGGGTAGAGCCCTACTGAAATGGACTCGGCAGTACTTGTGCATGGGAAACTTGACATAGAATCATAGAATCACAGAATGGTTTGAATTGGAAGGAACCTTTAAAATCATCTAGTTCCAACCTACCTATTATGGGCAGGAACACCTCCCACTGGACCAGGTTGCTCAGAGCAGCATCCAGCCTGGCCTTGAATGCTTCCAGGCAGGGGGCATTCACAACCTCACTGGGCAACCTGTTCCAGTGTCTCATCACCTTCACAGTAAAAAATTGGTTCCTACTATCTAGTCTAAATCTACCTTCTTCCAGTTTAAAAGCATCTCCCCTCACCCTGTCACTATATGCCCTTCTAAAAATTAACTTTCCGACTTCCCTGTAGGCCCCCTTTAGGTACTGGAAGGCCACTATAAGGAATCCTCAGAGCTTTCTCTTCTTCAAGCTGAAGAATCCCAACACTCTCAGCTTGTCTTCACACGGGAGGTGCTCCAGCCCTCTGAATATTTTTGTGACCCTCCTCTGGACTTTCTCCACCAACTCAGTGACCTTCTTCTGTTGGGAGCTCCAGAGCTGGACATAGTGCTCCAGGTGGAATCTCCTGAACATAGAGTAGAGGGACAGAATCACCTCCCTCAAACTGTAGGTCACTCTTATCTTGATGCAACCCAGCATATGATTGGCCTTATGGTCTGCAAGTGTGCAATGCCAGTTCACATTGAATCTTTCATCAACCAACATTCCCAAATCCTTCTCCTTAGAGCTGCTCTCAAGCCATTCTCCATCCAATCTGTGCTTGGGATTTACCCTTACCCAGATGCAGGACCTTGCACTTGACCTTGTTGACTTTCATGAAGTTGACATAGGCCCATCTCTCAAGGCTGTCCATGTCTGTCTGGATAGCATCTCTTCTCCTCTATTGTATCAGCTGCACTACCCAGCTTGGTGTTGTCTGCAGACTTGTTGAGGGTGCACACAATCTCACTGTCCAAGTCACTTATGAAGATGTTACATAACACTGATCCCAAGACCAATCCCTGTGGGACACCATTTGTCAGCAGTCTCCATTTGGACACTGGGCAGTTGACTACAATTCTCTGAATGTGACCATCTAATTCTTCGTTCACTGAGTTGTCCATCTGTCATATCCATTTTTCTCCAACTTGGTGACTAGGATGTCACTTCAGGATAGTGCCAAATGCTTTGCACAAGTCCACGTAGATTAGGCTGCAGTATGTCCTCTCAGCCCAGATAGCCAACCAGATCTTGGACTGCATCAAAACTAGTGGGGCCAGCAGGGTGAGGAAGGCGATCCTGCTCCTCTACTCTGCCTCTATTCTATTCAGGTGTGGTGTTCTCAGAACAGGATAGACATAAGCCTGTTGGAGTACATCCATAGGAGGACCACAAAGACTATCCAAGGCATGGAACACCTTCCCCATGAGGAGAGGCTGAAAAAGCTTGGGCTGGTCAGCCTGGAGAAAAAAAAGACTCCAGAGTGTCTTGATAGCAGCCTTTCAGTTTCTTAAGAGGGACAACAAGAAGAGGACAGATTCTTTAGCAGTGTCTGTAGTGACAGGACAAGGAGAAATGGTTTCAAACTTAAATATAGGTCAGATATAAGGAAAAAAGTTTTAAAAGTGAGGATGGTGAAGCACTGGAACATGCTGCCCCGAGAAGTGGTGGAATCCCTCTTCCTGGAGACATTCAAGGCCAGACTGGAAGGGGCTCTGAGCAACATGACTGAGCTGTGGATGACCTTGTTCATTCTAGGGGAATTGGAGTGGATGATCTTTAAAAGTCCATTCCAGCTCTAAGGGTTCTATGATTCTGTGATTCTATTTTCAAATTCCTCTATCAAAATAGAAAGTACAGGAGAGTATTTTTTTCACTTATCAAAGCCCTCTGTTTAGCCAATGTTCCAAAATGCATACAATTATTTGCCATCACTTGAGTCAGCATGGCATAGCACTGCTTTCTCCATGTCTTGGTTTCAGTCGACACACAGTTAATAGCACACCATTGCTTTAGGCGCTACTGAGCAATGAGCACATGCCTAGCACTGCTTTACAGGCAAGAGCCACTGCCTTTCCAGTACAGGTAGGGGGTGGGTGGCATTGCCATGCTGGAACACAAGTTGGACATGCATGGATTTGTGGTATAAAACCATAGCTTTCAACACCAACGATTATTCTTTTGCAGAACAGCTGTATGTGACAGATCACTGAAACTGGGGAATCAAAGATTGCACAAAGGGGAGGTAACAGTAATTATCATTATGTGACTAGTTATATCACATTGATCACTGAGTTGACAACAGTTTCTCATGCATTTGATGCTGAAGCTCATTGTAAGCTACGTGAAGTTCATTTATCAATGTAATATGGAGATACTTTCTTCTGTCAATATATTACTAACTTTAGTTGTTTCAAATGAATTTTTTAATGTTATGTTTAACATGCTAACTTAAAAAAAGAAAAGATTCATTGAAGGCAGAAACTGTAGCATATAGAGAATAGTTTGTTATAGCATATACATCTCTATTTCACTTCTGCTATTATTAACATGTATACTTAGAAACATGAAGAAATCCTTAAAGCCATATTTTTGCAGAGCCCTAAAGCTGATTAAATCAAACACAGATGTGGAATTGGCGCAAAACAGATGCTGAAAAGCCATGTCAATATCCTCAAGGAATCCATTCCCTATCAGAAAGAAGCTTAATTTCAACTATAAAGAATTTGATTATGTATTGTTATACCAAATGTGATTAATGTTTTGTGGTGATTAATCAACTGCAAAATATATAATTATGCCATCTGTATTTTTCCAGCTTCTTGTCACTTAAGAATTCCACTGGGGAGTGGGAGGTGGCATAATGAGTACTGGTGGCATTTAGAGTGCTTAAAATCATACTTCAAAAGCCTGGGGAATCTAGTAAGAGAAAGAAATGGCATTTATTCTAATAGCAAAACCTCTAAGCATATTAAGAACCCAGAAGACCCATTGGCTTGATAGCTACTTATGTTGAAGACTCAGTTATGGGGTTCAAACTTCTTGGGACTCACAAGGGCCTGCTCCAATTCAAAGGTATCCCATTAAGCCCCCAGGGGAGTGCTTAGAAATTTTCTTCTGATGATGACCTCCTAATGGCTGATTTATGAAATGGCCCTAACAATGACACAAGAATCATCCACTATTTTGTAGCTGCACTTGAAATGAAGCATTATTTACAATGGCAATTGAAGGCAAACAATAATGCTAACTGCTTCACGTATTAAAACAATTCTGTCCCACATTTCCATGGGCAAAACACTGGGTTAGATTCAGGCCTAAACTAAGGCGCACAAAGTCATTTAGAATTAAGATAAAAAGAGATAAAAATAAAGGTTCCTTAGGCAAGCTGGTGCCAAGCACACCTCAGATGAAAAATTCATATCAGGCTTTTATCCACTCACAAATAAAAACATGTTGTCTGTGTTTTTCATCCTTCCTGGGCTTGGTGCTTGTAGACTGAAGAAAATGTGGACATGGAATCCAGTCTTAAAGACTCTCACATGCTTGCAGAAAAAGTGTTCTGGTAATATTTTTTAGTTTATTTTATGTCTAGCAATGACTTTTGTGTGTGTGTTTGCTTTGTGATATTGTTGTTGAGGTTTTATTTTGTGTGTATGTGTGTGTTTGTAATCATGTAAAGTCTATGTAAAGCATGGTCTAATTATTCTCCCTCTTCTCTACTTTTTTTGGCATTGTTGTAAATTAGTAAGTTGGAATACCCCAAATTCTTCACTGTTAAAGTGATTTTGATGACTGTGGAAATCATTTTTTAACTTGTTAAATTGTCCCAGAGTTTCCATATGTTTTTAAGCAAATATTCTAAGTAAGCTCAGAATTACATGCTTGTCAGAGGCATTTCCAGCTGCAGTATACAATGAGCTGTAGATCTTGGGTTTGGTATCTTGAATCTGATGCATTATGTAGCTTTGAATGAAAGATTTTTGGGGTCACATGGAAACTAAATAAAACAGCCTGAATATCCTAAATACATTTCTACACTGTTACTTTCGTAATTAATCTGGGAAGAAAATTAGGGGTTTTATTAAGCTTCATAGATAGACAAATGCCAATATAAAAGTCTGAAAAAGGGGAAAACACAAATATTGCTCTGAAAATAATGCCTCCTATTTATTTCCATGAAAACTGCTACTACTACTGCTACAAAAGAGCACAATAACACTACCGGATAGAGCAAATTGCCAGCTACAAAACACTACTTTTCAATGCTGTCACCATTAGCTAGGCATTTTCATCAGTGATGAGAAAGACCTTTCATGTTGTGCTCATAAAATGTACTCATAAAAATCTGTATCAGCGGAGATGACCCACTGCCTCCACTACCACTGGCAAAACACATCACCCACAGCCTCACTGTGCTCACATCCATTGTTTTGGTGCCCATAAATGTTCAGCACTTGTCAGTGAATTTCAGTGGGTGTGATTTTTTTCCACATGGAGGAATTCACCTATATCCCTTTTCTTCTTAAACAGTTTCATGTCAGAGTGCCTTTCTGCTGCCGTGTATCAGACAGCAGCAAAATTTAACAGAGCATTGGCAGGAAGGTTTGGCCTCTACTACCGTAGTACCAATACTTGCCACTGACTTTGTAGGTCAATATAATAAAATAAGAGACATTTCTTTCAGAGCAGCCCTCTGAGTTGTGCCCCTAGGGAAATCTTAGATGGCCAGTGACAGCTGTTTGTGTTCAACTGTATTTCCAGAAGACAATGGCCAAATCAGAGATGTTTCATATCTATAATCTTTTTTGTCATATATGTGATATCTTGGATATCAGAGATATCATGAATTCTGACACTACATGATTGCTTAGATATTTGGCTCACCTTATGCTTTTCAGTTCTTAGATCTCCATTGGTATTCAAGTTTCTATGTCTGTCAACATTTGAATTTGCCCTGTAAAATGATGGCCTTGGCTCTTTTTACATTGTCATCCATATCTAAACACCTTTGTATGACTTCTACCCTTACTGATTAGACTTGCTTGGTTCAGGCCTCATGCAGCTCCTCAAAAAAAAAAAAAAAAAAAAAAAAAAAAAAAAAAAAAAAAAAAAAAAAAAATCCTAGTAATATAACTAAAGTTAGTCCACAGCATAGCTCATGAATCAGAGGGTGTTAAGGAAGAGATTCTGTTTACATGAACACAGGTTCTGATAATGAGCAATTACAGGGGAAAAAATAAACTACAATAATATGTGCATGACAGTTTGAGCCTGGATGATATATACTTTATTTTAAAGTTGCCTCGGTAGTTTATTCATTGTTGGCAGCTAATGTGAATGCAGCAGAAGCCACTGCAATGGTATGAAATATCAGAACAATTATGTTTTAGGGTCAAGCACCTTTTAACTTCCTTTCTGCTTTAATAAATAAAGAAAGAAAGAAAAAAAAGGAGATTGGGAGAAATACAAAGTGAAATAAAATATGCTTCTAAAAATAAAGAGCAGAAAAAGATAATGAAATGACAAAAATATTTGGAATCCATGCTACCTTGTCCAACATGAGACAGCAGGTAAATGCAGCATCCCATTTTATGTCACTTCCTGTCCTTTTATCCTTTTCAAGAGTCTTTCAATTGCAGAATATTCTCAGCAACATCAGAAGAGGCTGGTGTCACCAGCTTTATCATCTTTTTTTCTTTCTTATATACTTACAAGACACAATTATTCTCATATTCTTGGCATAATTTGGATGAAACATATTCATGTTTCATCAACACAGTCATCATGTGTGCATTTTTGTGTGTAAGTGAAGTATTAAAGGGTATATGTGTATGAATAATCATCTATAGTATTTTTGAATTAAGATAGGACAATCATATCTAAGTTAGGAAACTAGTTACTGAGGGATCCCTTTATCATCAAAGAAAATAGACACCACAAAATGATGATTCAGATATCTGAATATGCACTTAATTTTCACCTTAGTAGAAACAAGGAACAATTGCATTGATTTCAGCACTGATGAGATTTTTAATTTTCTGCAGAAGTGGGAAGAAAATCTGGTTCCAATGTGCCATCTGTATTCCAGCCATTCTTTCAACACAAGATGCTGAAAATCTAAAGAAGGAACAAAGCACTATGAAATATGCTGCAGGGAAACTACCTTCACTGTTCTTTGACTGGAAGGGAAGAAAAAAAACCTGATGACCCAAAAGGACATTTCCATTGCTAATTTTTGTGATTTCCTGCCAGTCCTCTTCTCCATGTCTTGATTAAATATTCAGAAAAATCATTACTTATACATAAACCTAATCATTTAAAGATACTTCAAATAGAGCAGACTACAAACACTTTGTTAAAGGAAGGCAACATTCAAAAGTTACTATATATTTGAGTCCCAATTAGGCCAGATCATTAGGGAAATATATTGCAATTAAGTTTACATCCACTGGATGGAACTTGTTCCCAGATAACAGGAATCTCTCAAATGCTTTTTCTTCTCATTCTATCATGATTATTTTCACAGTATGAGTTTATTATTTCATATAAAATATACTCAAACATTACTGAATTTTGAAATGATAATTTTAAAAAAAATACATAATTAAAAAATTATTAGTTTGAACTTACAGCTACAAAAGAAAAGAGATATAAGAACTATGTGATGTGAAAGGATTCTTCTCCTTCAAATGGTTGTAGGTCACACTTATATTAACTCCTAGAGTGCTGTGGTAGGAGGAGCAAATAATTATTTTAATTTCATTATATTAATGATCTTCATAGCCATCTCCTTATGACTCAAACTTGATCATCATTCTGTTCCATTATTCAATTTCTCTATCTTCTTCAGAGTGACAAATTAAAAGAATTACTTCAATCTCATATTTTAATATACCTAGTTCTTGTTATTAGAGATACACTAGTTCTCAGACTCTTACTCCAGCATAAAAATACGTGCTTATGCTTCCTTCCCTCCTTTTTATTTTATCTAGATTCAACTCTTCCCCTATGAGCAAGTTTCCAGCACCCTGCACAGGAAGCTACTGTTTTAACTGAAGGAGCTTTACAAAAAGCACAGTTGCCAGAAAGGTGTTGCAGTATTGAATTTCATGCTTTCCTTAAAAGTTAATCTGTAGTCAACTTTTCATTCCTTTTGTTTTGTCTTCATCATGAATCATATGTCCCGTTCCAATCTCCTCTCTAGCTTGCTAGTGCACTTGTGAGTTATGGAAATCACAAATATTTTTAGGTCTCTGTATCTCCTCAATTCTGATTGTTTTTCTTTCTAGGAATCCATTATGGTCATGATTATTACAGTACTAAAGCAGATTTTTATTTCAGCTGAAGGTCTACCTCCTGTGTTTGCTGAGCACTATTGCCTATCTTGTGGTTTTCAACAGAAAACTCAGTAGATTTTGAATTAATTAGCGTGGGATTTACTGCAAGAAAGAATAAGACATGCACAAAGATATTTTACAATGTTATCTCTTGCTGTCTCTCTGTGTGATGCCAATTCACACCAACCTGCTTTTCCAGAACATCTTGGCTTCACATCGCTGTGTTTGCTCTAGAACATTTATAAAGTCCATCAGAAAAATAAAGGTGGCCCCAGCAAAAATATATGTATATATCTCTTAATACTATAAGATCAAAGTCAGTGGCTAATTTTCCTGGGATATATATGTCCTGGACAGAAATAAAGCTTAACTCCATAACTTAAGCTTTCTTTCTGAGTTACCACAACTCTCCCATTAGTGACAATGGTCAGCTTTCTCTTTCTTCAAAGATTTTGTGAAAAACACTGAAATGTAAAACAAGCAAACAAAAAATCCAAAACAACAACA
Organism: Tetrao urogallus; assembly: GCF_951394365.1. NCBI lineage: Eukaryota > Metazoa > Chordata > Aves > Galliformes > Phasianidae > Tetrao > Tetrao urogallus. Next base: position 70,516,121 of record NC_136816.1, read on the forward strand.
AACAAACAAGCAAAACAAACAGACAGAATAACAGAAAACAATGATAAAGTAGTGCATAAGTCATTATAATTAACACTATGTAGTTCTTTCTAGTTGTCAATTCCTTTAGCAACAGAGTATGAATTATGTATTTAGAGAAGATCTTAAGGAAACACCTTCATTGTATGAACATAAAGTTCTCATTAAAAGTTCTTATCATCTATAAAAAGCAAAAGTAGACGATCTGCAACTCTAAAGTGAAAGGGAGAACTTAAACTGTTCTTTAGAGAAATATCTCCTTCCTTTTTTTACACATTTGTTTAGTGGGAGAGAAAGGTAGCATGGGAGAGAAAGTTCGCATGACTGGAATGTTGTCATGGAGGGCTATGTGCTTTTTAGGAAAGACCGGCCGGCAAGGCGGGGTGGTGGAGTTGCTCTTTATGTAAGAGAGCAGCTTGAATGTATTGAACTCCACCTGGGGGAGAGTGGTGTAGCAGTGGAGAGCTTGTGGGTAAGAATCAAGGGGCGGGCTGGTATGGCTGACACCGTTGTGGGTGTGTGCTACAGGCCCCCTGATCAGGAGGAGGAGGTTGATGAGGCCTTCCACAAACAGTTGGAAGCAGCGTCACGATCCCAGGCGCTGGTGCTTATGGGGGACTTCAATCATCCAGATATTTGCTGGAAAAGCAATGTGGCCAGGCGTGCGCGGTCCAGACGGTTCCTGCAATGTGTTGAAGACAACTTCCTGATGCAGGTGGTTGAGGAATCGACGAGGAGAGGGGTACTGCTGGACCTTATTCTCACTAATAGAGAAGGGCTTGTCAGGGAAGTAAAGGTCGGGGGCAGCTTGGGTTGTAGTGACCACGAGATGGTGGAGTTCAAGATCCTGAGTGGAAGAAGTAAAGCAAAAAGTAGGATTGCTATCCTGGACTTTAGGAGAGCCAACTTCGATCTCTTTCGGGGCCTACTTGGAGCTGTCTCATGGGCTAGGGTGTTGGAAGGCAAGGGGGCCTGTGAGAGCTGGTCAGCATTTAAGCAGCTCTTCTTCCAAGCTCAGGATCGGTGCGTCCCTGTGAGGAAGAAATCGGGAAAGGGTGGCAGGAGACCTGTGTGGATGAGCAAGGAGCTCGTGCACAAACTCAAAGGAAAGAAGAAGGCCCATGAAATGTGGAAAAAGGGTCTGACTACTTGGGAAGAATACAGGAATGTTGTCAGGGTCTGCAGGGATGCGACAAGGAAGGCTAAAGCCCACCTGGAATTAAATCTGGCGAAGGGGATAAAGGATAATAAAAAAGGTTTTTTCAAGTACATTAACAGTAAAAGGAAGACTAGGGAGAATGTGGCTCCCCTGCTAAGTGACGGGGGTGTTCTGGTAACGGGGGATGCTGAGAAGGCGGAGATACTGAATGCCTTCTTTGCTTCTGTCTTCAGTGAAAAAGCTCCCCCTCGGGAATCTGAGACCCTGGAGGTTAGTGAGAGGATCTGGGGAATGGAAGACCCCCCTTCTGTCAGGGAAGAGGTGGTCCGGGAGCGCCTAGGCAACATCAATGTTCAGAAATCCATGGGACCCGATGGGATTCATCCACGGGTGCTGAAGGAGCTGGCAGAGGTGATTGCTGAACCGCTTTCGGTCATCTTTGAGAAGTCTTGGAAGACGGGGAAGGTGCCTGAAGACTGGAAGATAGCCAACGTCACCCCAGTCTTCAAAAAAGGCAAGAAGGAAGACCCAGGCAATTATAGGCCAATCAGCCTCACCTCTGTCCCTGGAAAGGTGATGGAACAGCTTGTACTGGATGTCATCTCCAGACAACTGGAAGAAGAGGAGGTTATCAGGAGTAGTCAGCACGGGTTCACAAGGGGGAGGTCGTGCTTGACCAACCTGGTAGCCTTCTATGATGTTGTCTCTGGCTGGGTGGATAGGGGGAGAGCAGTGGATGTAGTCTACCTTGATTTCAGCAAGGCATTTGATACTGTCCCCCATGACGTCCTTATAACAAAGCTGAGGAAGTGTGGGATAGATGAGTGGACAGTGAGGTGGGTTGAGAACTGGCTGACTGGCAGAGCACAGAGGGTCGTTGTTGGTGGTGCAGAGTCCGGTTGGAGGCCTGTAACTAGCAGTGTTCCTCAGGGGTCTGTGCTGGGTCCGGTCTTGTTCAGCATCTTCATCAATGACCTTGATGAGGGGATAATGGCCACCTTCAGCAAGTTTGCCGATGATACGAAGTTGGGAGGATTGGCTGACACGCCTGAAGGCTGTGCTGCCATTCAGCAAGACCTGGATAGGCTGGAGAGCTGGGCAGAAAAAAACTGGATGAGGTTTAACAAAAGCAAGTGTAGAGTCTTGCATCTGGGGAGGAATAATTCCATGCACCAGTACAGGTTGGGGGATGAGCTGCTGGAGGGGAGCTCTGCGGAAAGGGACCTGGGTGTCCTGGTGGACGACAGGTTGGCCATGAGCCAGCAGTGTGCCCTTGTGGCCAAAAAGGCCAATGGCATCCTGGGGTGCATTAAAAAGAGCGTGGCCAGCAGGTCAAAGGAGGTGATCCTCCCCCTCTACTCTGCCCTGGTAAGACCTCATCTGGAGTACTGCGTCCAGTTCTGGGCTCCGCAGTACAAAAAAGACAGGGATCTCTTGGAAAGAGTCCAGCGGAGGGCCACGAAGATGGTGAAGGGCCTGGAGCATCTCCCCTATGAGGAAAGGCTGAGTGAACTGGGTCTGTTCAGCCTTGAGAAAAGAAGACTGAGAGGGGACCTGATCCAGGTCTATAAATATCTAAGGTGTGGGGGGCAGAATGGCGAGGCCGGACTCTTTTCAGTGGTGAGTGGAGACAGGACAAGGGGAAATGGCCAGAAACTGGAGCATAGGAAGTTCCGCACAAACATGCGCAAGAACTTCTTTACAGTGAGGGTGACGGAGCACTGGAACAGGCTGCCCAGGGAGGTTGTGGAGTCTCCTTCTCTGGAGATGTTCAAGACCTGCCTGGATGCCTACCTGTGCTACCTGGTGTAGGGAACCTGCTTTGGCAGGGGGGTTGGACTCGATGATCTCAGGAGGTCCCTTCCAACCCCTACAGTTCTGTGATTCTGTGATTCTGTGATTCTGTAGCATTTACAGTATGGATAACCTTGAAATCCAGTTCCTCATTCATCCACTGAGAACTGACAGCACCAACACCAACAATTATGCTCCCTCTCCATCCAATCAGTAAAACTTTATCCCTCCATTTTTATACAGAATTTCTGTGTCTGAAAACATAGTTAAATTCTGCTCTCTTCATTTCTCCTTCTCTGTCTCCCCCTCTCCCTTCCATCATCAATAATCTACAGAAGAGTGTCTATATAGTGCTTTCTACGTGGCTTCTGTCAAAAGTATCATTCTTTTATTTGCAATGAGGAGAACTTTTGGAAGATCTGCTAGTCACCCATCACATGCTTTTATCTCTCTTTTACTATAATAATGGATGGAACTACTATATATTATATACTATATATACTATACTACATATACTATATACTATACTAGTTGTGAGAGCAAGAAAAAAATAATAAAAAAAGATTATTTATAAGTATTCATTAAAGTGCACACCTCATATTTATTTGAATAGTATAAATTATTCCCTCTTTATGTTTAAAAAGTATGCTCCATATCTGTCTTTTAGGAAAAAGATAAAGAAAATATTAATGTGAAAATTATTCCACACTCTGTAAGTATCTGCAGTTAATTCCCAATTGCATACAGGTAGTTTGATCTAGCTGTGAAATATCTGTGCCTTTGAGAAAGATATCATGTAAGTTTGATAATTATGTAAGACAAAGACAATTTGATAAGAGTCATGATTGATTCATTTTGATTACTTTGGGGCACTTTTTTTTTTTTTTTTTTTTTACCACATGCTTTACACTTCATTGAACTAGAGGTTTTCCTTGTAAAAGATATAACAGCATTTAGATAGCCAAAATTAATAGAAACCTCACTATGATCTCAGAGTATATTTGATTTTTTTCACTGTCTGCCATCCAAAAAGCAAGAACAATAATAAATGGTCTGAGTGGACAATTACTGTTGATATTGCATTACTAATGAAGAGAATATTTTGATAGTAACAGTTGGTAATAATGCCTAAGCTCTCCCTGGGTTGCAGCATATTTACATGAATTACTCATCCAGTAATTCTGAGTGTGATAGATTTGCAGTTCCTTCTAATAATTTTAAAATGTTCTGCTACGATCTACTTATTTTGATGTTGTTTGTTTAAATGCATGGGGTGAAACAATTCCATTTCAGTCTGAAGAAAAGGAGGCTCAGGGGAGACCTTATGCTCTCTATAACTACCTGAAGGGAGGTTGTAGTGAGCTGGGAGTTGGCCTCTTCTCTCGTGTAACTGGTAATATGATTAGAGGGAGTGTCTTCAAGCTGCGCCAGGGGAGATTTAGGCTGGACATTAGGAAATACCACTTCTCTGAAAGAGTGGTCAGGCACTGGAATGGGCTGCCCAGGAAGGAGGTGGAGACACCGACCCTGGAGATGTTCAAGGAACATTTGGACTTTGTGTTGAGGGATATGGTTTAGCAAGAACTATTGGTGATAGGTGGATGTTTGGACGGGATGATCCTGTGGGTCTTTTCCAACCTTGATTATTTTATGATTCTATGATTCAATAATTATGCTATCAGGAGAGACACTCAAGAATGGAGAATTAATCTCTGACACACATCTCCTTTTATCATTGAGAAATCTTTTACATGGATGCCCTATATCAGCCCTTGTCCAGATTTGTCTAGGAAGTTTTCTAAGATATAATTACTTTTCTGTTGAGCTGAAAATAATTGCAGGGGAGAGGAATGCACAGTGAAATCTGTGTGTAAGAAATAATTGTAATATCATTTACAAGACTCAATCCTCATTGCTAGATAACGTTGAATGAGGGAGACCATCTTAAGTGTTTTGTTTAGGAACAATTCAATAGCGACACAAATTAAAGCAAGTTTTCTCTATGATTATAGTATATCAGATTGAAGTAACTTTCTCTGGTGTCCTTGCACTCCTGTGTCCTGTGCAACCTGAGATACTGAAACTTTCTGGCATATGTTATATTATGTTCAACACGTTGAATCTTGCATAAACCAGGCTACCCTGGTCTCTGAACTGGAATTTATTTGTGTCTCTGTCTTTGAGACATAAACTTAATAAGGCACCAAGGCATGCAAAATGTTAAATACTTCAGTGGTTTCTATGTTAGACTTTTATCCTTCTTTTTAATGTATATGGTACTTTATCTTGTGATGCTTCAGTGCATTTTGTGCTGCTAGTTCTTAAGACTTCCATAGGCTTTGATTCATTAAGATGTCAGTACGTTATGAAAGATGAACAACATCTTGTAACAAAAATCTAATCTGAAAATGAGAACTTGGTGATTCTTTTCCCAAACTGTTTTTCCCAAACAAATTCAGTATACAGTCTGATAATGTTACATACATTTTGTTTACTGTGGGGCATGAACATATTTAAGAACTGCTATGAAGGAGTAACAGTATAAACACTCATTCTCACTACCCCATAGCAATATTTTCATGTATCTCATATCCTCTGAAAGACATATGCACAATATAAGACCTGAAGATTGCGAAAAGAGAAATACCAAAGAAAAGATTAAAAGTATAGCTAGCTACTCTTGTACTTGCGACACTGAGTAACAATTCTGTAGAACTCCAATTCTGTTTGAATATAAATTCATGAGCCCAAGAAGGGGCAATTTCAGAATAAATTAGTCACGGTGAATAATTTACCCAATTTTATTACAATCTGAAAAAGAGGAGCTCAGTATGATATCTTTTCTACCTGATTTTAATGTCCTGAGCATTTGTTGTGTTGTTTCCTTTGTAATCAGCAGCTCTTTTTACAGGCAAGTAATCTCCCAGTTTAAATAATACACAATAGAGTAATGTGCTACAGCCATATCCTGTCAGTTCAGGCTCTGTACTCTTCATGTCCTATTAATAGCTAGGTGAACCCTAGAGTTGCTTCAGCAAGAACACAGAATTTTAGTCTAAATATGGTTTTGAATGATTTCTCATATTTAGTATATTTTCACAAACAAGGCTCTTTTTCAAAATGGTTCAATTATCTAATTTTGAGATAATCATCCCTAAAAATAAATAGATCATTCAGTTACATTCCTATGTATACTGATATAAGCAGATAGATAATGACAATCTAAATAAAAAAATATATACTGAATTTGTATCCATTAAACTGAGATGTGTATCTAAGAAATGTCTTGAACTAGTTGCATTTGCTAGCGAATTTTTCAAAACAACTAATACATTTCAATAATATCAGAAAATGTTGCTTGTGTGAAGTCTAACAACAACTTGTATTAAAACTAGAAATAGTGGAGACTTTGTTTAACCTGCAGTCTAGTGACCACACAGGCTCTTTCCTCAGAAAATAATTAAATATCTTAGACAGATTTCCTGACATGTAAGTAATAAGTAATGTGGACAGACTTGTATGCCAGTGTTCCCTATTTTTAAATAGGAATACAGAGTTTGATCAAACTGTGTCCCATCAGTATTCATCACGCATGCCTCAGGTTGAAAGGAGAAGGAAAAAGTAAAGAAAATGAATAAAATAAAAAAAAAGAAAAACATAACAAAAAAGAAACACAGAAACATGAGAAGAAGAGGAGATCAAAGGAACAGTTGCGAAAGGGAGAAAAAATGCTTTTCAAGTGCAGAGTAGTTTTTCTCTTGATAATGGATTCTTATCACAAATCTTAAGCAAAGCATTATATGGGCAGAGTATATCTAAAAGTACAGACAACAAATATTTATGTATGTATGTATATATAGGTTTGTTGCTTATCAGAAATTATTAGATTTTTTGTTGTTGTTTTATTGGTTGGTTGGTTAGTTTTGACTTGAAAAAGCACTTTTCAAAGTTAAGAAAAAAAATAAATAAAGAGAAAAGGTGTAAAATAATGTATCTTAGATAAAGTGTGTTTGTTAAAAGAACTGCGGCTGCAATCCCTCGAGGGTGTTCCTGACCTTCCCTGAATCACCCATGAGTTTCAGTTCCTTAGAGCTGTCTCTATTCCAGAGTATCTCTGCAGGCTGTAGTGTGAGTGGTATTCTGGCTTAGAGCTTGAAATGAAGGAAAATATGCAAACTTCAATTATGTAGCCTCTTTGTTAAAGAATGGAGACATTTTTCCTATTTGGTGTGAAACACGAAAACACTGTAGATTGTTGAAGGATACTGCAAATCAGGGGCTGATTCAATATTCTGATTCTGATATCAAGAAGACTTGATATAAGAATTGAAAAATAAGCTTTAGGTGGAATGCAAGTATAATCAAGACAGCAGAGAAAATGTTATATTTGAAATGCTGCTTCAAAGAATTTGGCTCTGCTAAGAAATTAACTTCTTGTGAGAGAAATCTAGCAAGAAAAAGTAATTCATAGCAGTAAAGTGGCACAGACTTTGAGTCCATAGAAGGATTACTCTTCATGTTTGTTTTGCATGAGCGATGTTAAGCACAGCTGAGATGCTGCTCAGAAATGAGATATCACACATCCCAAAGGGATATTTTTGTATTTTTGTGCTTTATGCCTTACAGATCATCTGAACTGCTAACTGCAGGTTTCTTTGTCTATTCTTACTTTTGGTTCCTGTCTAGATGGCCTGATCTAACTAGCTGAGGAGAATTCTGTTTCCTTATGAGAAGAATCTAGGTCTTGCTCACTGTCCCTGGTAGTAAATATGAGAAGATACTGTCTAATAATTTCAGTTATACCTTTTTCCTAGAAGTGATGTCTTTGGCTTCAAAATTAAGACAAAAGTAGCACTGACACCCATGAATGATTATGATAGTTAAAAAATGATATTACTTGTATTCTTAGGATAAAACTAGGAAAAAAACATAGTTTGCTACAGTCATTGGCTCTGAAAGAGTAAAAATTGTTCACTCATAAGTTTTTTATGGTCTGTGAGCTGTAATGACCATGTAAGGTCAACACTTCATACTGAATTAGGTAAACATTTAAGAGGTAAATACTTTTATCCAACTTTGCTCCAAGCAAAGAAATCGACCATGAAAACTCAAGAGAATGGATGTGATGTTTTCATGTCATTATTTTTACTGAGCTAAAGCTTCAGTACTGTAGGAGCTCAGAGTCTCATATTTAAAGTGCAAGCTTCAAAACATCACCAAAAGAAAACTGCATTAATACAGCTATAAAAAGTATTATATAGTCTGAGGATTACACCTTCTCAAAGTATGGTTCCGGAATCATCTCGCTAATATTTTTGTCAGGGATTACTGCAAAATATAGTTGCTGAGATCTAATCACAGCTCTGCCTGTCTTTCCCATCTCACTGTGTCCAACATCCATAAGTTGTACCTATATTTGAATACAGATATCCCAGCAATATCAAACAGTTTATATATTCATTTGGGGGTAAAAAGGTGGCTCCAAACACCAAGGTCACTTTACAGTGAGTGAGAGAGGTGATTGATCATACTGGTTGATAAATGAAACAGAAAAATTCAATGCGAGTGACGTGATGTGAGTTATCCTGAGCGCTCGCATGCTCTTTGGCATGCTGGTTAGAATTAGATTATAGGAAACATTTACGGTTATGTCTACAGATTTAAGTACTTCCCCCAAGCAGAAGCTGTCACTAAATGGAGTAGAGCTATCCATTGCAAAGAGTTCAAAAGGCATTTTATGTCAAACAGACATTGGAAATGTATTGTGCTTCTGACAAACATAAACATTTTTCAACCTATATATATCTACAGATCCAGAAATATTCAAGGAGCAGTTCTTGGAACATGGTTCCCATTCCTAACTTATAAATGAACTTTAGGCAATGGAAAACTTTGCACAAGTATATTTTGCTTTGTGCTTTTGCTAAAAGCTGTGTGACTCCAGTAACAATACCTAGATTTTGCTGTTAATGAAAATAGGCTTCTAAGTCAGTGTTTCTGAGCTTAATCGCGGGCAATTTTACTGTACCTCTTCCTGTTTTTACCCACAAAACAGCCAATTCTCTTATGCCTGAATGTCCCTAGCTGTAAAGCAACAATATATGTTTTCATCAGATTGTTGAGCTTCTTAAGAATTAACTATGATAAACACATGAAAGTTCACACAATTTTTTTCATGCAATATGTTGCCATTTCAGCTTTTACCAGCTGTCAGGATGCTTCAATTACATATACGGGGTTTTGATGCAAGCATTATGAAATAGCAACTGGAAGATGTTCCTCCTAAGAGGCTGCAGAAGAAAATGAACATTAAAAGACGAAAGTTTTGCATTTTATGTTTAAATGATTTGTGGTGGTAACATAGAATCATAGAATCATAGAATCACTAAGGTTGGAAAAGACCTAGAAGATCACCCAGTCCAACCGTTCACCTATTCCCAATAGCTCCTACTAAACCATGTCCCTCAACGCAACATCCAGTCTTTCCTTGAACACCCCCAGGGTCGGTGATTCCACCACCTCCCTGGGCAGTCCATTCCAGTGCCTGACCACCCTTTCTGAAAAGTAATACTTCCTCATGTCCAGCCTGAATTTCCCCTGGCGTAGCTTGAAACCATTCCCCCTGGTCCTATCACTAATGACACGAGAGAAGAGGCCGACCCCCAGCTCACTACAACCTCCCTTCAGGAAGTTATAGAGAGCAATAAGGTCTCCCCTGAGCCTCCTCTTCTCCAGGCTGAACATTCCCAGCTCCTTCAGCCTCTCCTCATATGGCCTGTGCTCCAGACCCCTCACCAGCTTCGTTGCCCTTCTTTGAACACGCTCCAGGGCCTCAATATCTTTCTTGCAGTGAGGGGCCCAAAACTGGACACAGTACTCGAGGTGCGGCCTGACGAGTGCTGAATATAGGGGAACAATCACCTCTCTGCTCCTGCTTGCAACACTGTTTCTGATGCAAGCCAGGATGCCATTGGCCTTCTTGGCCACCTGGGCACACTGTCGGCTCATGTTCAGCCGAGCATCAATCAATACCCCCAGGTCCATTTCCTCTACGCAGTCCTCCAGCCACACCGCCCCAAGCCTGTAGCGTCGCCTGGGGTTGTTGTGGCCGAAGTGCAGGACCCGGCATTTGGCCTTGTTGAAACTCATCCCATTGGCTCCAGCCCAGCTCTCCAGCCTGTCCAGATCCCTCTGTAGGGCGTCGCTACCCCCAGGCAGATCCACGCTTCCAGCCAATTTGGTGTCATCTGCGAATTTACTGAGGGTGCACTCGATGCCCTCATCGAGGTCATCTATAAAGATATTGAAGAGGACAGGCCCCAGCACCGACCCCTGCGGAACACCACTCACGACCGGTCGCCAGCTGGATTTGACTCCATTCACCACCACAACTGAGCTTTACTAAACCATAACTATAACCTTATATTGTGCTTTAAAGACTATTTTTCCCAATTAATTTCCTTAGATATTTTTGCATACTTTAAAAATACATGCTCAAAGTCTGATTGTTTTTTCATTTTCTTTTCTGAAGTTCCTGTTGTGCTTTCGACATTCTGAACTGCAAAAATGTTGCTGCAGTAAATTCCTTTTGTTTTTCCTTGCATGAATCGTAAAAGAGTATATTATCTTCATTTGTCTTCTTTCTTCTCACTTAAATATGTACAAGATTATTTTTGGAGATGAATAGGGTGAATAAATATATATAATGATGTTTTGTGTTACTGATGAGAAATTTTCATGCTCCTGTATTAGACAGGATGAAAATACTATAAACTGATAAAAGAACAGACAACACAGACAATGTTTAAAACATGAAATCTTGACTCTCAGTTCCCTCTTTCTTGTAATAAATACAGTACTGGACTCTGGGGGCATCAGTGACCTTACTACCTCTAAAAACTTTTGATGACATCTTCTGAACAACTTCTTGAAAATAAACAAAGTGCTTTTTAGAAGGGTGTGTACAGTATTTCCAAAAATTATATGTATTTCATAAAAAGAGGGAATAAATATCTGTGCATCCCAATGTGGTTTTCAGATAATCTCTGAGAAACGTTTACAATTCTTGCTTCACCTGGCATTTTTAATTTATTCCTCAGTAGAGGAAGATTTTTTTTCCTGTTATCTTTGTAAAAATTGCAATATTCTAGAGGGTTGAGGGAAAAAGAAGTCAAAATCTCTGTTGGGATTTTAGGGCTTGACTTGCAAAGCTGACAGAATCTCTATGTATCAACAAAACAGAATCTAAGGTTACTATTCTGAAAATATCTAAAATAGCATAAAATACATGGAGTGAGAAGAATTATTCATGGGTCACAAAAAGAATAACAAGTGATGGGATGAGATTAGGGAAAGGGACATTTCCACCTGATAAAGTCTATTTGTCTGTGCAACAATCTTCCAGTGAATGGAGTGAAGGCAGTTATTCTGATTCATTTATAAAAGAACTGAACAATACATTAATAAATGAGCTGTAAATCCCTTCATTTCCTGAGTTAGAATGAAAATTGGTAGGATCTCCTTGGTGGAACAGGTATTTTACCTCTCCAATGCCTATGGTTCTATCACACAGGGTCCGTTTCAATTATCAAAGAATCACATGCTCATTTCAGCAATGAGACTCACATTAGTGTCAAGGGGAGACTGAAGATTAAAAACCCCAGGCATCTCTTTAAAAATGCAGGAATTAAAATGATGTATCATTTCTGCATTAAAGAAACCAGTTCCCAAATATGAGACCGTTTGCATTTCCCTTCAACATGACTATCCTTAGTTATCCTCAACACCCAAAAATAAATATTGAGGCCAGACAACAATTAACAGCTGAAGTTGAAAAAAAGAAATGTTGAGACTTGTTTTTAGCCATTAAATAAATTAAGACTTTTCCAGGGAGAGTGTGATGTAAGGGCTAATCAATACCGTGGTCCTGCATACTATCTAAGAAATTGGAAGTTACTGGCTACCAAGCCAGCTCTCAGAAGCTCCAGGGGAAGTCTCTGCAATGCCTCTGATAACTTTTGAGCATAGACTTGAATTTTGTTCTCTTCTTAATTAGAAACTCATCATTTGTAAATTAGTATATATGTTTGCATTTGCATACGTGTTTATTGCTGTATGTGCACAGCTTACTTACACACATACTTTTGCTGTGCATGCACACACTTTACAGAATATATAACTGTACTTTAGATCTAGTCTAATTGCTTGGTTTTTTTTTTTCCTTGTCATGTTTAGTAGATTACACTCTCTACACTGTTTTCCTTTTGCTGTACTGGCAATGACTTACAAAAGCCTATTTGCTTTCTTTTATCTCATTACATTATTCAGTGATTTTTTGTAAATACACATTCAGAAGCATCAGTAAATGACTTACTTTCAATGAGATTTAAGAAAAACAGAAGTATTTGTTAAAGAAAGAAGCATAAGACTGACTAAAGTGACTGACATAAGTAAAATAATTTCATAGGACAAAAGCTTACCAAGGATACTAAAATGGCTCTAGCCTCACTATTTAATTAATGCCAAAAGTCACCAAAATCTCTATGCCTGTCTATACCTAAAGCTGTCAACAAAGAAAGCTGTGCTGATGACTAATACAGAAGAAAAAAATTGAAAATAGTACAGTACCAGGGTTGTGCGTTAGTTTGCAACTGGCTACCTGACATCTGACTGTAAGTCTGTTCAGCCTGATAAATAGATAGATAGATAGATAGATAGATAGATAGACAGATAGATAGATAGATAGATAGGCAGATATATAGATAAATAAAAAGATTGAGGGGGAATGTGATTAATGTTTTTAAGTACCTAAAGGGATGAGGCCAGGCTCTACTCGGTGGTGCACAGTGATAGGGCAAGAAGCAACTGATTAAAACTTGAACATAGGAAGTTCCATACTAACATGTGGAAGAATACCTTTACTGTAAGGGTGAGTGTAAGATATTATTCTGTTACATCATTGTCTCAAAGCTTGCTGGGGACACAGATGAACAAGTCCAGCCAAGTCCTGGGCAAAGGTCGAGAAATTCTTTGTCTGGAAAACTTCAATTGTCAAGTCCTGTGCAAGGGTTGTGAAATCCTTTGTCTGAAGGACACAGATGGATAAAGACAGGGGCAATGAGAGGGAGATGAGCTGCACGTTTAATGGCCTTGGAACAGTCTTTTGTGTGGACTTATTTCAAGGAAGATGGCCATCTCAGGGGGTACTCATATGACTCTTGCTCAAGAGCCCAGGGATGTCATGTAGGCAGGAGAAAAAATAGGATAAAAGAGCAATTGAAAACCATGAGGTTTAGGTTTTCTGGCAACAGTTTCCTCATGAAGAAGAACAGAGGTTATTCTGGCAACAGATTCCTCATGAAGAAGAAGAGGTTTCTGCCATGAGAAGCCTCATGATCTGCTCCTCTCCCTCCTGGTCTTGCTCTGCGCTCTCTTCCTCCTGGACTTGCTCTGCACTCTACCACAATGCTGAAGAAGAACAAATTGTCTGCCATCAGATTCCTCACTACAGAATTCCTGCATGCTGACGGACTCTCCTGAACCTGCTACCTGAGCGCTGCTTCCTCTCGGATTGGCTCCATGACTGCCTCCTGCTGCCTACTTGCTGCCCAAGGCTGAACACACTGCTGCTTCCCCTCCTCCACTGCTTCTGCCTTGGACCTTCAAAACAGCATGCAACAGGACCACTGCTGAATTCTGGTGGGGACTATCCCTGCTTCATACAATTCTTGCTTCTTTCCTGTCTTTTCTATTGCCCTCCTTCCCTTCCCCGTCTCCCTGATTAGGATTTATAATAAACTGGTTGGACTAACATTTGAACTGTTGTTTCTTAATCTCACATCAGGTGTGATGTGAGAATCTCATCTCCCTCCTATAAATTGGAGCGAGACAGTGATGAAGCACTGGAATATGTTGCCCAGAATGGTTTTGCAGTCTCCTTCTATAGACATATTCAAGAATCACCTTCAGGCCTATCCATGTAACCTACTTTAGGGTACCTGCTTTAGCGTAGAATTTGATTCAATGATCTCTTGAAGTCCCTTCCAAACACTACAATTATTTGATTCTGTGACCAACAACCCCAGGTTCAGCTCTTCTACTCAGTCTTCTAACTACTCTGTCCAAAGCCTTCAGTACTGTCTGGGATTGTTTTGGCTACAGTGCAAATCCTAGCACTTGGACTTACTGAACCTCATCCCACTGGCTTCAGCCCAATGATTCACAGAATCATAGAATCATACAATGGCCTGCGTTGAAAAGGACTACAATGATCATCAAGTTTCAACCCCCCTGATACGTGCAGGGTCACCATCCACCAGATCAGGCTGCCCAGAGCCACATCCAGGGATGGGAATCCACAGCCTCCTTGGACAAGCTGTTCCACCACCCTCAGAGTGAAAGACTTCCTCCTAATATCTAATCCATACCTCCCCTGTCTCAGTTTAAAACCATTTCCCCTTATCCTATCACTATCCACCCTCATAAACAGCCATTCCTCCCTCCCGTTTATAAGCTCTATTGGAAGGCCACAGTGAGGTCTCCCTGGAGCCTTCTCTTCTCCAAGCTAAACAAGTCCAGTTCCCTCAACATTTCCTTGTAAGAGAGGTGCTCCAGCCCTCTGAACATCTTCATAGCCCTCCTCTGGACCCACTCCAAGAGCTCCACATCCTTCCTGTACCGGGGGCCCTCACAAGAGCCAAGTAGAGAGGGACAATCACCTCCCTCTCCCTGCTGCCCACTCTTTTTTGAATGCAGCCCTTACGCAGTTGGCTTTCTGGGCTGCAAGAACACACTGCTGGCTCATGTCCAGCTTCTCATCCACCAGGACCCCCAATCATAAAAGATATATAAAAATATATAAAATCATAAAGATCTCAAGATCTTCCCCAGTTTGTGTAATACCTGGGACTGCCCCAACCAAAGTGCAGCACCCTGCACGTGGCCTTACTGAACCACATTAGGTTCTCACGGGACACTTCTCCCACCTATCCATGTCCCTCTGTATCGCTTCCCTTTCCCCTGCTGTATCAACTGCATCACTCAGTCTGGTGTCATTTGCAAACTTGCTGAGGATGCACTTGATGCCATTATCTATGTCACTGGTGATGATATTGAAGACTGGTCCCAAGGCTGACCCTTGAGGGACACCACTTGTGAACGGCCTCCACCCTGACAAAGAACCATTAATCACAACCCTTTGGCTGTGTCCAGCAAACTGATTCTTAATTCATCAAACAGTCCGTCCTTCAAATCCATACCTCTCCAATTTAGAGTGAAGGATGTGGTAAAGTACCATGCCAAAGGCTTTGCAGAAGTCCAGATAGATGACATCCATTGCCCTTCTGCTGCCCGTCAATGTCATCACCCCATCTTAGGAGGCCACCATGTTGGTCAGGCAACATCTGCCCTTGATGAAGCCATGCTGGCTGTCTCAAATCACCTCTTTATCTCATATGTGCATTAACATAGTTTCCCAGGTATAGAGGTGAGGCTCACCAACCTCACCAGTTCCTCTGTCTTCCTTTCTTCCTTTCTTCAGACTGTCCAGATCTCTCCATAGGGTATTCCTACACCTAGGCAAATTAAAATTCCTCCCAGCTTGCTATCATCTACAAACTTACTAACGTGTACACAGTCCCCTTGTCTGAGCAATCAGAAAAGATTTTAAAAGGGACAGGCCCCAATACTGACCCCTGGGGAGCATCAACTTATCTGGGAGAATACTGTGGGTGACAGCATCAAAGTTTTTGCTGAAGGCTGGGCTGACTACATCAACAGCCTTTCCCTCATCCACCAGGAGGGTAACTTGACCATAGAAGGAGATCAGTTTTGTCAAGAAGGATCTGCCTTTTCTAAACACATGCTGACTGGGTCCAAACTCTTAGTTGTCCTACACATACCATGTGATCTCACTCAAGATGATCTGCTCTGTTCCATAACATTACCTGTCACTGTCAGGCTGACAGGCCTGTAGTTCCCTGGATCTTCCTAATGATCCTTCTTGCAAATAAAAGTCACAGTGATGTCTCACTCCAATTTATAGGAGGGAGAGGAGATTCTTTATGATTTATGCATACCCGATGCCAAGATTAAGGCACAGCAGATCAAATGTTAGCCCAGTCAGTTTATTATATATATATATATATCCTTGTTGCTTGGGGATTTGGGGATGGGAAGACAGGTGATTATTATGAATTAGTTTGGTGGGGAGGGGAAAGCAGACAATAGGAAAAATAGGAAAGAATTATGTAAAGAGGAGATAGTTAGTACCAAAAAAATGCAGCAGCATCCCATTGCACACTGCTCCTATGGTCCGAGACAGATACAGGAGCACGAACATGGGAAAGAGCAGCCGAGTGACCAGCCTTAAGCAGCAAACAGGTACAGCGGCAGTGAGTCCAGGAGAAACAGGCAGTTTCAGGTAGCAGGCCCACAAGTGTCTGGCAGCAAGAAGATATCACATCACAAGGCATGTGATGTCAGACACAACTCTCTTGGTTGTAGCTCCCCTCTTTATACTCTTCTGCCAATGCGGCATTCCTGGGCACTTAGGTAAGAGTCATGTGCAGCAAACCTGAGTATGCTCATATAGTAGTTACCTCTCTCGAGATAAGCCCACACAAAAGACTGCTTATCTCTCTCTTATCGCCCCTGGCCTGAAAATCTTCAGACAGTTTCTCAACTTTAGCCAGGACCTGCCTGAACTTGTCCATCTATGTTGAACAGCAAGCTTTGAGTCAAAGGTGCAAAAAACAAAACAAAACAACAACAAAAAAAAACCCAAACAATCTCTTACAACTGGCAAACTTCCAGTCCTCTGAGACCTCTCTGGTTGACCAGGAATGCTGACAGATGGTGGAAAGTGGTTTTTCAGTCATCTTGACCAGCTCTTGCTGTTGGATCTCATCTGGTTCCATGGTCTTGTGACAGTCCAGGAAGAGCAGTAAGCCTCTGTTTCTACCTGATCTTTGGGGGGGCTTATTCTCCCTTTCCCTGACTTCTAGGTGGATTTGCATAATACTTGGATTCTTTCTTGGAAGCTTAGAGCATTACTTGTGTGCTCATAGTTGATTCTCCCCAGAAGAACCAAGACAAATAGTGCTCACCATAGCCCTGCGTGGAGTTCACCTCTTGCAATATGTTTCTTAAGTGCATAGCAATTACCTCTCTATGGCAGGTGCAGCACATGCCAAGGACAGGTGTCTCTAGGGGGAAAAAGGTGGAAAAATATTTAAAAAAAATTAAATTTCTCCAAACTTTAACACTTTCCATCAGTAGTTTTATAGTTTTATTTTATCAAGATCTCTATTTTTTTTAAGCATTTTTAAGAAGTATTTCCATAGCAAAAAGAAACAACTGCTTGATACAAAGAAGGATATACATATAATAAAAGATAACATATTAATTCACTTAGTGATAGTTAAAAAGAAAAAGGCACTGCACTGACTTTTCAGGTTAGAGAATGGCTCAGTTTATATGCAAAATACAATCTTTCTTTCTGATCATTGTCTATGAATCAGCTAGGGCTATTGTCTCTGCTTCAACAATTAGCTTCAGTGAAGGGCAGTTCAGAATCCTCGACACTTCTCCTAAAGAACTTATCTCATGATTGATGACCACTGAAAAGTTCTTATATGTGCCAAAGGGGCTTAATTGCTACTAATTTGTGCTGGATATCAAGAAGAGACATCTGGGTATCTATTTCTACAAGCTGCCTCTTCAGTGAGCTTTATTTTCAATAAGGGTTTTTCATATTGTAATTAAGCTATATTACATCATCAACAAATATAAGAGGATAGAAATAAAATATACAGAATAATATTTTTTGTCCTAAAGGAAATCTCAATATTCAGTTTTATTATACTATCACAGAATCGTAGAATCATATAATGGCTTGAGTTGGAAGAGACTTTAAAAATTCCTAACTCCTCTGCTACAGGCAAATTTGCTAAGCACTAGATCAAATTGTGCAGAATCCCATCAGGCTTGGCCTTGAATGCTTCCAAGTATAGGGCATTCACAGCTTCTCTGAGCAGCCTGCTCCATAACCTCACCCCCTTATGAGTGAAGCATCACTTCCTAATATCTAAATTTCCCTTCTTTCAGTTAAGATCCATTCCTCCTTCTCCTATAACTACCTACTTGAGTACAAAGGTCTGTGTCCCCTTCAGCTTTTATGTTGCTTTCAAGTACAGAAAAAAAATCAGTGAGGTCTGCCAAGAGTCCTATCTTCTACAAGCTAAAAAATACCAAGCCCATCAACTTTTAATCATGAGAGGTTCTCCAGCACTGATTATTTTTGCAGCCCTCCTCTGAACCCACTCAACAGCTCAGCATCTTTTCTGTTCTGGGGTCCCAGACCTGTACGTAGTACTTGAGATGAGTCCTCATGATAGTAGAGTAGAGGAGGGCAATCACCTCCCTCTCCCTGCTGGTCACCCCTCTTTTCATGTAGCTTGAGATACTGTTGGCTTTTCAGGCTGCAAGAACACACTACTGGCTTATGTCTAGCTTTTCATACATCAGGACCCTGAAGTCTTTCTCCTCAGAGCTATCTATTCACTTGGAGCTCATCTCCCAGTCTGTACTCATATGTAGGATTGCTCCAACCCAAATGCACAAACTTGCTCTTGACCTTATTAAACCTCATTAGTTTCTCATGTGCCACTTTTCAAGCATATCCTGGTCCCTCTGGATAGCAGCCCTCTTTTCTGTTGTGTGAACTGTTCCATTCGGCTTATAGTCATCAGTAAGCTTGTTCAGAGTACACTCAATCCCACAGGCTATGTCACTGATAAAGATTTTGAAGAACACCAGACCCAGGATGTACTCTTGGGTGATATCACTTACCATTGACCACCACCTGACAATAAGACTCTGTTTTTGACCAGATAATTATATATCCACTGAACAGTCCAGCCTTAAAATCCATATATCTCCCATTTAGGGATAAGGAAATGGTGTGAAAAAAACCTTGTGCCAGTCCAGATAGACAACATCAGTTGATTTTTCATTGTCTGCTGATGCTGTCACTTATCACAGAAGGCCACCAGATTCATTGAATTATAATAGAGACAAAGAATGGCGTGGGTTGAAAAGGACCACAATGATCATCTAGTTTCAATCCCCCTGCTATGTGCAGGGTTGTCAGTCACCAGAACATGCTGCCCTGACCAGAGCCACATCCAGCCTGGCCTTGAATATCTCCAGGGATGGGGAATCCACAACCTCCTAGGGCAACCTGTTCCAGTGTGTAACAACCCTCTGTGTGAAAAATATTCTTCCTAATATGTAATCTAAACCTCCACTGTCTCAATTTAAAACCACTCCCCCTTATCCTTTCACTATCAACCCTCATAAACAGCCATTCCCCCCTCCCTTTTATATACTCCCTTCAAATGCTGGAAAGCCACAATGAGGTCTCCCTGGAGCCTTCTCTTCTCCAAGCTAAAAAGACAAGTTCCCTCAACCTTTCCTCACAGGAGAGGTGCTCCAGCCCTCTGATCATCTTAATGCCCTCCTCTGGACCCATTCCAAGAGCTCCACATCCTTCCTGTACTGGGGGCCCCAGGCCTGGACACAGTACGGTGGATGGGGCCTCACAAGAGCCAAGTAGAGGGGGACAATCACCTCCCTCTCCCTGCTGGTCATTCTTTTTTGAGTACGGCCCACAACACAGTTGGCCTTCCTTCTCCATAGGTCTGCTCTCAAGGAGATCTTCCCCCAGTTTGTATAAATTCCTGGGATTGCCCCAACCCAAGTGCAGGGGTCCCAGACCTTATTGAATGTCATTAAGTTTTCACAGGCCCATTTCTCCAGTCTGTCCAGATCCCTCTGGATGGCTTCCGTTCCTTTCAGTTTATCAACTGCACCACTCAGCTTGGTGTCATCTGCAAACTTGCTGAGGCACTCGATACCATCATCTATGTCATTGATAAAGATGCTGACGAGCTCCAGTCCCAAGACCAACCCCTGAGGGACACTGCTTCTGACTGGCCTCCACCCTGACACAGAACCATTAATCACAGCCCTGCGGCTGCATCCAGCCATCCAATTCCTAATCCATTGAACAGTCCATCCTTCAAATCCACACCTCTCTAATTTAGAGTGAAGGATGTGAGACATGATCTGCCTCCCCTTGATGAAGATGTGTTGGATGTCTCAGACTACCTTCTCGTCTTGCATATGCCATAATATCTCTTCCACAAGGACCTGCTTTATGATCTTTCCAGGTACAGAATTGAGGGCTTACCAGCCTGTAGTTCCCTGGCTCTTTATTTCTCCCTTTCTTAAAAATGAAATTGAAGTTTCCATACTATGTAATATAGTATATACATAATACATAAATGCATTACTCCAATAAACCAAACAATTTCTTCTTTTCCATAACCCATAACCCACATAACTGAGCACAGAGTTTTGCCTGCAGATTGCTACTTTAACAGAACTTAAATCCAAATGCCAGCTGCTATTTTTTTTCCTGTGATCACCTATTGAGGACAAAACATATGGAACATTAAACATGGAATCTAGAGGGCATATGTTCAATAACATAAATCATGTATATATATGATTTTTAATGTATAAAATTAATAAAATAAATAAAAAAGAAAGAAAGAAAGAAGAAAGACTGTCCTAATGCAAAAGCGATTAATATAAGGCAGTAGCATTGGCATTTGCCATTTAGAGGTGGACGATGTTTCTCCCAGAAGACAAAACTGACTAGGATGCATTTGTTACACTGATGTAGTAAAAGTCTTTTGGCAGAAAATATAGGTAATATGGCTGATGAACAAACAACAGAATAAATTCTTAATCATTTCTTTTTCTTTTCACCTAATCAACACTTCTTTTATTTATTTATTTATTTATTTTTACCTGTTAAGATCAGAAGAAAAAATACAAAATTCTTAAAAAAAAAGTCAAGTGTAGAAACA
Source organism: Tetrao urogallus (assembly GCF_951394365.1). Classification (NCBI taxonomy): domain Eukaryota; kingdom Metazoa; phylum Chordata; class Aves; order Galliformes; family Phasianidae; genus Tetrao; species Tetrao urogallus. The sequence goes on from NC_136816.1 coordinate 70,537,028, forward strand.
AACGAATCCCACATTAAATATGTTACCATAATTCACTTAACAGTATTAAACAGACTTCAGATAGACAACCTGCAATAAATTTATAACCTCCCATTCAGAAACAGCCTGAGCAGCCATTAAAATAAGAGAATATTGCAGTGTTTAAAGAATGACTTTATGAAACAGATTATAGGGTATAAATAGTTGTAAGTCCATCTCACTGGGAATGAGAGTTTCAATATTTCAGAATTAGAAGTAGCAGTGCTAAAGTAATGCTTGGGTATTGCAACATATAGAAATAATGCTGAAAGGGAAAAGTATCCTGAGGGTAGACTGTAAGTTATCCACAATCCAAAGCTTATAAAAAACAGCATACTGAATATATTGCCTTTACCTGTTCTGAAAATGCTTTAAAAAAAAAAAATAAATAAAAAAAAATAGGCAAAAGCAGCTCTGTCTGCTCTATACAGTTTCTCTTGTCCACCTACAGTAAATGCTGGATATGCAATGAATGAATATTCATGCTAGATTTTGTTATGGAATTTTACATTGTTATTCACTAAGACTATTATTATCTTAAAGGTGCTGCAGCTATGTGTGTACATTTTCAGCTGTAATTCATTCTCTTACACTTCATTCGGATTTTCTTTACTATCTTCTTATCTAAAGCACCCATCAGTGCTAAATTCAATGTTCCGTATTTTTCAGCAACAATCATATCTACTTGCTGTGGTGGGCAGTAAACCAAAAATACATTCAGTAATAGTTGTGGGGACTAATAAGAACCAAAAATGCACTTTGCAGAATGGAACACATCTCTCAGATATTCCAGGGCTTGTCAAAAAACAAATGTCGTGGTTTTATGATTTTTGGTTATTGGTATTCTACATCATAACATCATGTAGTGCACTACGAGTTAAAGAGTTAATGCTCCAGTTCCAGGCAGTTGTCCAGAAAGAAGAAGGACTACATATCCCAAGGACTTTGTGTTCAGAGAGGAGATATAACCCCTGGCAAGGTCACAAACCCTTCCCTTTTTTGGTTCTCCTTCCTGCTGCTCTACTCAATTGCGCATCTCACCTCAGCATTATGGTGAGGCCTTTCCATCTTTCAGACACTCTCTCATTATATTTGATTTATTAGCTTCAGATCTAATTATATTTTATTATAGTGTGTTATCTTGCATTCCAGTACCATATTTAGTAAAGTAGTTTATTTCTCTTCAGATTGTTGCCGCTTTTTAAATTATTTTGGAGTCACCTATTTCCCCTTTCCAGAGGCACAGATTCATGAATCCCTGCACCCTGCTAGTCACGTAATTGGGCCAAACCAGACTGTAAACTGCTGACAAAAAACTAACAAACAAACAAAACAACATTATAGATAAAAACAAAAATAAAGTAGACTAAATAAAGTAGACTATAGAGCATTAGGACTGCAAGCATTCACCATACCATAGAAGGATTTGAGTCTAAGTTTGCCTAGGTTGATTCTTGGCCTTTGTAAATTCCTTGGTGTATACCAAATATTCACAATAACATTTAATGCCTGCAAATAGTCATGGAGAAGGAGTGCAGATATGCTAAATGAACTCCCCTGATTGTGAAATAAATGTTTTCTGAAGAAGTGAAGAGTTACTGGGAAAATCCATTATTTCTGCACCCAAATCAGTTAATACAAATTTAAGTTCAAGAGTTAGGTCACAATTTTCTTAACTAAGACTAGTCTTAGTTAACAAGTACAGATAACTTCTCAGCTTTTTGAATATATCCTGATAAATCTATAGAATATAAAGGTACTATGAAAAGACAGAGCTTGAGACCAAAATGCCTTGACAGATGCCAAAAGAATTTTGGAATAGTAAGAAATATTTCTTTCTCTGGGGACATTAATAGAAACCTCTAAGTTCAGCGATTTAGTTTTTCAACTGAAACAAAAATAAATGATAAATATGTAATCCCATAGAATAAAGCTATGTTGATCAATATGAAATGTTGGAGGAAGAATAATTTCCTCACCAGTAAGTATCTGAGATGGTGAGTATTAGCATAAGTTCTATGGGATGTTCTACCAATACAAATAATGCAATTCAGTTTATCGCCCAGGCACCCGTTTTCTTGCTTAGCTAGATATCTAAATGACACTACCATAACCTGTTTGTTTAGTTACTGGGAAGCAAACATAAATGGACACATGCATATTTATAAGTTAAATTTTTATTCACTGTCATACCAAAGATCACTTCCAGGTTTGCTCCTTCGTATGAAGACATGATAGAAGGAAAAAAAAAATAAGAATCTCTAAATAAGCAGTCTCTAAGGATTGAAGTAAAATAAGGAATTAGAGGGAATCAAAAACTTATAAGAATTTGGTATTGAGAATAATTCAAGGTTATTATTTCTTCTACTTCTATTAAACCTCTCACCAAATTGGAGAATGATTACTCACCAGTTCATTATGCTGATGACATAGGATATGACTAAAATGAAAATCTTTTTGTGCTGAGTACTTTTGAGCATATAGGTCAGATTCCTCTCTCTCAGATTAGGAAGTCTGAAGCCATCTGGCCTATTTTAACAAGCCATTTTAGAATAAAATGAACAGCCTCAAGGAATAAGCAAAAGTGCTTATATCTCTCCTTTACTTTTAAAAAGACTCTAGAATGACTAGTTCATACTGAGATGTCTAACTTGGATGTCTTAACCCAAGTGAGATGAATACTTTCCATTTTTTTCTACTAACTTTATCACTCTGAAAAATAGGCACGTCATCTAAGTTAGTTACCTAGACTCTATGTAATCAATAGAGAAAAATAAGTATCTCCTGAGGGAAATTCATTCTACATTACTAGGACATCTTTCTTTGAAGAGGATGAGCCCTCCACTAGAAATTTTTCCTAGTCTCAGAAGGAGCTGAGCTGACTGGCTAAAAACAGAATCACAGAATACAATCACAGAATGGCTTGGATTAGAAAAGACCTTAAAAACCAACTAGTTTCAACCCCAGTGCTGTGATCAGGGGTGTCTTCCACTAGATCAAGTTGCCCAGGGCCCCATCCAGCCAGGCCTTGAGCATTTTTAAGCTCAGGGAGGAACAGTTTAGTATGGATGTCAGGGGAAAGCTCTTACAGAGAGAGTGGTGATGTGCAGGAACAGGCTGCCCAGAGAGAGCTGTGGATGCTCTGTCCCTGGAGGTATTTAACACCAGGTTGAATGGGTACTTGGGCAACCTGATCTAGTACCATACTAGAGGTTGGTGGCCCTGCCCGTGGTAAGAGGTTGGAACTTGAAGATCCTTGATTCCCTTCCAATCCAGCCATTCCATGGTTCTATGATTCCAGGACATCCACAACCTCTTTGAGCAACCTGCTCCAGTGCCTCGCCACCCTCCGAGTGAAGAATTTCTTCCTCTTACCTAATTTAAATACAGTCTTTCAGCTTTAAACAATTAGTCTTTGGCCTATCATTGTATGCCTCTGTGAAAGATCTCCATCTAGTTTTTGTACTGAAAGGTTGCAATAAGAACTTCCTGTCCTTCGAACTTTTAAAGGCCTGCTGACTTTTAAATTACTCAGACAGGGTAGCATCACCATCTTACTGAAAGTGCAGTGTCTTTTTCAAAGGCGCTGAAATCATATATATAAAATAATGAAGTCCTGGGTTTTTAGAGTTGACTTCAGCAGAAAATGGATTTCATTCTAAAGGTTGTAAGATAGATAAGAAAACATAAAGAGTTAAAGAACAACAAAAGTGAGTAAAATAGGAAATATGAGAAATAAAAATCTACAAGCCCTATAAGAAATAAATGTGTTTACTATTGTTTTATGCACAATTATATTGAGATACAACAAAGTTTATTTCCAAAAACTAAGCCAGAGTGAGACACCCAGAAATGGTCCTCAGGAATTCTAAAACTACTGCAAGTCATCTTTTAAATGAAGAGAAATCAACTTTTGTGAGGGTTGAGGTCCCCAGGACATGGTACTAAAAAATGCCTGAACTTCAAAATACTCAGGGGAAAAAAGAAAGATTCCTGGCTAATAGTAATCAGCAGCCAGGTGCTCTGAGTTTAGCCATCCAAATATATGTGTATTAATTCCAAACCCAATTCTGGTTCAACATTTTCTAAATTTATTGCTAGAATTTGATATTAAATTGTCAAAAGTTGCTTTAGTTCAACAAGATAGGTGAGCATACTACTGTCTTTGCTGCCACTGGAGTATGAAAGCAAGAGGTGTGCTGCAGTTTCTTACACACATATGTATTAGCTACTCCTTTAATCTCTTTTTTATTTAAAATTCTAATGACTGCAGGTTTGAGAGGAAGATACAATTTGAAGCCTGTAAGACTCATCCCTCAGGAATTTTAGATAATGTAATATGAATGAAAAGCTAGTTTGATGAGTGACAGTCACACACAGGAATCATGCATCATGCATCTGTACACGTGAATGTGAATAGACATACATAATGCCAGTCACTTCCAAAGAGTCATGGTTCTGTTGCTGTTCATGTTCTAGGAATAAAAACTCTTGACACAGGTTTACTTATTGGGTTATCCGTATAATTTTTATAAATCTGCTGAAATGAATGACACTGTAACAATGTGGAATATCTGACATTTTTATCATTAAATCTTGATAGTCAACTGATAAATCTGAAAAATAGAACTGTGTTCCTAAAAATAGTTTTTGGCTTAAAAATTCTCTAATCTTTCCTGCCTTTATTTTTCTATCTTCGTTTATATATATATTAGGAAGATGTTGTTTTGTTTTTGTTTTTGTTTTGCTTTTCACATGATTTGGGGGATTTTAATAATGACTAGATCATTAAGATCACTGAGCATTTTTTTCTTACAATACTTCAGTTAAAAAAAAAAAAAGGTTTTTGTCTGTAATCAAAACTTTACACCAATTTGAAAAGCCTTAAAATGTAAAGAAACATAATAAAAATATGAACAAATAAAATCTCTCCACAAGACTTGAAATAAAATGCAAGCATTTGAAAACAGATTTCAGGAAAGTCAGTACAGTGTTTGCCTAAAGAAGAAGGTAAGGTCAGTTTTGTAGCCTTGGAATGCATCTCCTGTCTGTAAACTGACACAGCTAAACCAAAGTCAATTTAAATCAAATGAAATTGTCCCCCTTCCTTATTTTACTTTATCTATCTTTGCACTGCAGTGTTGTTGCCTACAGAGTCCAGTAGGGAAGAGAAGCAGAAGTCACTATATTTTGTATAGTTGCAACTCAGGACCAAGTATCTTTGCAGATCTGAAAGAACAGCACACCGCTGCAAGTCATTTTTGCTTCTTTCTGCATCAGCAGTAATTCCAGCACACACTTCTCTGCTGTGCAAATAAATAATAATAATAGCAAGAGCATATAATTTTTATTTTTCTGTCATGTAGACAGTATTCCAAGTCTAGGCTTCTACTCAGTATTTGTCACTATTCGATCAAAGGAGAATTAGAAAAGGAAATAAAAAGCAAAAGAACTTTCACATTTTTTTTTTGTGAAGCTGACCACTGTGCTTCAGAATCACAGTGTTATACAATGAACAAGGTTGGAAAGGACATTCAATGTCATGCAGTCCAACTATCCACCTATCACTAATATATAATATTTTAGAAGCAGTATAATATGAAATAATGTGGGCAGGTAATAATAAACTCTTCCTTGAATTCCTTCTAATCATATGCTCCCCCTTAGAATATTTAAAATATTTTTCTCTTCTCTTCTGTCTTGCTAAGCAATCAATACATTTTTTTCTCCTTTCACTTGCCTTTATTTTTTTTATTTTTTATTTTTATTTTTAAAAATCTTGTTACAATCCAAGCATGTTTTATGGGCAAGGGAGAAACAGACTTTTAAATATACTCAATATTACTGCTAGTAGCATTGACATTATAAGAGTTTAATGAAAGAAGCCTCATTTGAAGTACTGTGTCCAGGCCTGGGGCCACCAGTATAAGAAAGATATGGAGCTCTTGGAATGAGCTGTAGGGCTGGAACCACCTCTCCTGTGGATAATGGTTGAGGGAGCTGGTCTTGTTAGCTTAGAGAAGAGAAAACTCTGGGGTGATCACTGTGGCTTTCTAATGCTTGAAGGGAGAGTATAAACAGGAGGGTATACAACTGTTTGCGGGATGGATAGTGATAGGACAAGGGCAATGGTCTTAAACTGAGACAGGAAGGTTTAGATTAGATATTAGGAAGAATTTTTTTCACACAGAGGGTGATAACACACGGGAACAGGTTGCCCAAGAAGGTTGTGGATGCCCCATCTCTGGAGGCATTCAAGGCCAGGCTGGATGTGGCTCTGGGCAGCGTGGTCTGGTGGCTGGTGACCCTGCATGTAGCAGGGGGTTGAAACTATATGATCATTGTGGCCCTTTTCAACCCAGGCCATTTTATGATTATATGAGTCTATGATTCTATGTACTGCATATTTTCCATTAAAAATGTTTCATTTTTTAATCCTAAAAAATATTTTAGCCTTGTTCCATGTTATTTGCTGGTTAGTTTTTTTGTTTGTTTGTTTGTTTTCAACAGAACACAGGGCTATTGCTTATAAATATGGGATCTCCACTGCTAATGTTCAATATACCTCTTATCACCCCACACCTGATTTTCTTTACATTGTATCTTGTGTCCCAATTTCTCAAGTTTCCTGCAGCTATGCCAGGACTGCTTCAGAGTTACTGTGTTAGTCACAAATATCTCCTTTTACATAAAACAACTGCATGTTATTGCAATCTATAGATAGCACAATAGATACCATATACATACTACTGCTATCCATACATTTATTTGTGTTGAACCACACAAGTAAAATTAGTCATAGCCACCTCATTTTGGAAGAACTGCAGTTATGGATAAATCAGGTAAACCAGGGCTACTGAAAGTCTGGTAAGCCACATACCTTAGACTTTGCAAAGTTATTACAAATCCTGTGTGTTGTTATTAGCAGTCAATATGGTATTCAGTGGGCTAAAGAGTATCATCTCTTCTCCTCCTTCCTTTCTTACACCTTCACCTTTTTGTTTTCCCCCTCATTTCCTCTTGCTCTTTTCCTCTTTTCCACCTTTTTTTTTTTTTTTTTTTTTTCTCCATTCTCCAATTTACTTTTCCCCTTTCCCTATAAGCCTAGCTGTTTAAAATAATTACTTTACTATTCCAACAGACTCTCCCTACGTCTTTCAAACCTCCATATCACTCTCTGGGTTCTCAAATGCAGCCTACTAGCCTGCTAAAAAGACTTACATTTACAAGAAATAATGCTTTTTTTGAAGTACAATTCTTGCAAGTTTCTCAAATACCTCATCTCTGGTCAATTGAGAATGCATTATACTGATGATTAAGGACATGAGCAGAAAACCTGGTTAGTCTCTCAAGACATTTTTTTTAAGCAACATTAGTGTAAATAGCCTAAAAATTGTGTAAGAAGCAGACTTAGTTTCTGCAGTGACCAGGGAAAATGAAGGGAATTCGTGAAGGTCCTCAGGATACTGAATACATCTTAGACCAATTATAAAATTAGGTTAGAAATCTGTTAGAATTCTGGTAAGTGAAAATGAGCGCTGCTGTGCAAAAAGCAGATACATTTTATAAATTATTGCAAGTTAAAAGCAATCAAACAGTATAACAGTGATTTTACACACATTGTTAGATATACAGAAAAATATCAATCATGTGTCAATTTTTTTAGTACTGTTATTGTAAAATCCAAAATTTGAAGATAAGAGATAAAAGTGATGTTGTCATAATTTTTATCCATTTACAACCTAAAAGCAAGCTTTCCTTCTGGATTCAAACCTGATATTCCATTTTTCAGATCAGAAGGAAATCTAATAGGTTTATTTGTTGATGATTTCAAAACAGTTAAGTGTTAAAACTTCACTTTTTTTAAGTATTAAATATTTGATCAGGCTATACTTACCATCTTGGAAATTTAGCATGCAAACATGCAGAAATACGGATATACTCACACTGACTAGCAATATATCAATTACGAGACATGAAGTTCTCATTTTACCTAAAAGTTTCATTTAACCCTCTAGATACTTGCAAGCCTTTAAAAGAATGGAAGGACATTCAGCACTAAAACAGAGGGATTTTGTTACAAATGAAATATGGTAGTATTTAAAAAAGAGATTAAAAGAATAATAAGAAAACTATTGTTTGGGCTTGCAAGTTACTCATGAGCTTTCATGCATATGAACTATCCCAATTCTGTCTTTAAAGCAAATATTAAGTTTTTCTTATCTTAAACCCAGCCACACTAACATTAGTGAGATACGGCCTTCAGATCGATCATACTTCAGAATGTGGTCAACTGAACCTAACTGTGATAAGTGGTGGGAAATTTCATGTGTTTGTGCTCTGATGTGTCTTGTGATTTCTACCTCCACAATTTAAATTTTAGAGCTGAAAATACTATAAAAAGTGAAGCCACCTCTCTTAAAACCTGAAGAGAGGAATACTGCTCAACTTTAAATAACATCAAATTCAAATCCAATTCTGAAAAATTTCAATGAAGCCTTCCATTGATAAGTCAACAAAGATGTCACTTTTGATGCAAATTTATCAATATATTAAGTCATAGGACCAGTTTCTTAATTTTTTCTTCCATGTGTCAGCAGATTATGAACCTACCTCATCACCATCAGGGATGTTCACACAGTGAGAAAAGGTTTGTTTGTTTGTTTGTTTGTTTATGTGACACAATACTTAATATCAGAAAATGCACATTGTGCATACAGCATATTTTATATACAGCATTCCTTAGCTGTATATGTTACAAGCTGTTCTTACCAATTATACAATTATGTTACCTCTAGTCATGACGCAAGAGCATATACAAAGGAATGACAGTCATGTTAAAAGATTTCTTGAAACTGAATTTATGCATATCTGGGTTGTTGCAGTGTCTCTAATTCTCTAGTAGGCTTATTTTCAAAAGAGCTCTTTGTTATTCTCAAGCTCAGAAAGTTCTTCATCACTTGTAGTTTTAAAAAATAGTTTAAAATTTCTTCGTGGCAGGAAAATCATTATTGTCTCCTGTCCATGTTCACTATTTAGTTTGACCATTGATTTCTCCCCTCCTCCCCCAGAATCAACTACTGACTCTGCAAAATTCTAGTTAGATTTTCAACCTACTGCTTCTATGCCCAATTAAAAGGGGAAAAAAAATCTCATCAGATAAAGTGTGTTTTTCTTCCAGTGGTAATAGAAACTTACTGAGATTCTGCTTCTCCCTACAAACATTCACGTACATCCTCAGATGTATAACTCAGAGTTATCACTGCCATAGCAGAATCGTGTCGTTACTCTTAATACATTCTCTTGCAATGTTTCAGCTCCATATTCTTCTTTCTACACTTTAACTGACTCTATAGAATTCTTACATGCTCATAGGTGTTTACGTAATTCTTCTGGAGATTATACACTTGTCTACTTTATTGCTTATTTAGGCTAGATACAAATATGTCTCCCATACTGTAATTACTTTTCATTTAGTAAGTTAATTTGGACTGAGCTAAAATTAGTTTTCTTCAGAGTAGGTGGCATGGTACTATGTTTTGGATTGATGGCGAAAACTGTGTTGATGATACACCAATGTTTTGGCTGTTGCCGAACAGTGCTTATGCTGAGGATATTTCATCTGATGCTGCCCTGCCAGTGAGGAGACCAGGGGTGAACAAAGAGCTGGGGGAGAACACAGTTCTTGATGTTTTATTTTCAGTGTCCAAACATAAATCTTATTATGTAATCATTCCAAGTGAAGTTGTCTGGTTTGGTATAGATTTGATAATTGGAAGAGTTTTCCTTTTTTTGACAAAACATATACATACTGCTGAAGTTTTTGAATATTACGAAGTGAATTTACAGTGGTTGTTGTTACACTTCATCTTGTTTTATGGTTAAAAATAAAAATAAAAATTCTCAGCTGTAACAAAGAGATCAGCTGGTCCAAATTATTTCTGGGACGCTTCAGGCTTAAATGAAATACAAAGGAATGATTTATTCTCTCTTTCCTTCTTCTACATAACAACATTAACAAAAGCTTACACTGTCTGGCCTTATTATCTTTTAAATGGGGTGCATGGTTTGCCCTTGACTGCCCTTTATCTACACTAATATTAGATACTCAAAAACAGACACATTAGATGAGCTAGTGTGTGAACAGGAAATAAGTTCAGATAGATTGATTAAAATATCATCTCTGGCCTTTTTTGCTGTATGCTGTGATCGTCTTTAATCTGACTACCTTAATTCTTTTCTCATTTCTGCATTTGGGAATCTGATGCAGTGGATATTCCTCATACTTCTTCACTGGCGTTTTCAGGTTATATTATGAAGAGACTTGGCCTTCCATTCCTCAAATCTTATAGAAATTTATTTGAAGGATGACATTGTTTGCAGTTACACACCCTCAGTCACCACCCAGGATTTATCATGCCCTACTATGATGCCTCTTGCTGCCATCAACAAGAGAATGGGTGCAGAAAGAGATTTCATTATGGTTAGTTTATCTCTATAGTCAGCAAGCTTCTGAGAACAGAAGAGAAAACACACTCCATCTCAGCACTGGCCTGATAAAATCATTGTCATCTGCAGTTCTCCTTTCAGATTTTTTTTCTTATTTGGGAGCATTTTGTCTAAATCATCACTATTTGGACAGTCCTCTGTGAATCATAATCTGCTCTGATACCACTATCTTTGGAAATGGCGCTGTCAACATTTATGTCAATACTGAAGTTGTAATTTCTTGACAGTAATGTTCCTCACTTGATATAACACTCTGTTCAACTTGGCGGAAGCTCTTGTTTGGTGCTGTTTCACAGAGAGTCCTCTTATATTCATGCACGTGAGAGGTTGAGAAGCCAATCCCTTGTCCATGCCATGTTTTCTGGATCTAGCATCCGCACTCTCATTTAAGAGAACAGCAATGCATCCAAAATAATTTTGAAGGAAGAGGATAAGAATTCATTGTTATTAAAAATGCTTTATGTGGAAGGGAGAAAAATGGAATGGCTCAGCCACCATAATTCCATCATGAATTTATAAGTAAATATGCAATCAATGTTCAGTCCTTACAAGTATTTGAAATGGACATTCCTTGCATCCCTATGCACCCCATTATCAGCAAATAATTTCCTTACATTTTAAAGCAGCTAAAATAAATAAATAAGTAAAATCCGTAACAAAAAGTCACTATCCCTAAAATTACAACATGCAACAAACAGACCAGAAAGATCAATTACTACCAATGGATTATTTTTTAATCTTCAAAATTATTCTTCCCTTTAACTGCAAGAACAAGAAATTTATATGTATATTCTCTAATTCCATGTCATGTTTTAACATAAATGAACTATGAAATCCCACATATAAAACTCAAAGTGAAACAAATGCAGAAAAGGGCTACTTAGATGATCAAGGGAATGAAGCAGCTTTCTTAGCAGTCTAGAAAGCTTGGTTTGTTGAGTCTCAGAATAAAAGAGATATGAGAGCGGATTTGGTTGTTGTCTAAAATAATATCAGGGAAATTTTAATGGAGACATCACAAAAAAGAAAAGGACATTTTAAACTGTGAAGCAATGTTTTCACAAGACCAAATGTGTATATAATGCTGGACCTAAATTTAAAATAGAAAGAGGAAGAAAGAAGCTATATTATGCATAAACCTGCCTACCACTAATGCTGGACAAAAAACATATTAATTTCTTTTAATAAGGAAACTAAAAAACTTTGTAGTACTTACTATTTACCATAACAGAATACTTTAGGACCTCAGATATCTTCTTCCATTTCTATCACTTTGAAAATGAGAGGAATATTCTTCAGTTTGTTTATCTCTGTTTTGTAAATTGTATCTATTCTAATAAATAAATAGAAAATACCATTAAGTCTTGTAACATTTCTTAAAAAAAAAAAATAGTCCTGTGTATGGCATAGACTTCTGTCCTACTTCAGGTATAAAGGCAAAAGAGAAGTAGTTGCAAAGGTAAAACATATCCTGTAGCTGTTTAAATCCAGTAACTTTTTTTCTGCTTTCAGCTTTGAAGATTTTTATTTATTTATTTATTTATTTATTTTTCTGTTGGAAATTAAAAAAGAGTGAAGGAGAGGCAAAGAACATTATTTCTTTTACAGCACGCTGAATAATAAAATGATGTGCTGCTCTATATATTAAAGGCAGTGAAACTTTGTTGTAAAGAATATCTGAACAAAATTACACAAATTAAAAATTAGTCCATATAGCATGAGAAAAATAGCTTGACTACACCTGAAATTATTCCTTTGGAAACCCTCTTCTATCTGTACACAACTTCTAAAAGGACAAATGGTAAATACTTATTGGATATCATAGATTGTCTTTCATATCCCAGAATCTCTGTACTTTATAGAGTCGAGCTGGAGTCTTTACTTGACCAATCAGCATGGTAGACGTTTATTCAAACAGGAAGTTAACATTAACATTAAAGAAGTTCTTCCCATGCACATATTAGTAAATCTTGAAACAATTCTAAGCCAGAATGATGGTCAGACTTCTAAAATTGTGGCGGAACTTGGTATGTGGGTTTATGGATCGTATATGGCTGGTTTGAATTCAAATGGATCAAGTGCTGTATTCTTTTGTCTTGGAATAAAAGCAGGTACCATGTTGTTAACATTAACGAGCAATTCACGTATTTCATACTGTTAATTGGTTTGGGATAATTACAAATTCTAATTTACTTTCCCTCCCTCCCCTCACCCCTCCCCTACATTTATCATGCTGCTGCAAGTTTCACCCAAGTAAAGTGTTGGTATATTCTGGTGTTGCATCATCAGTTGATGTCAGGTCACCAGTTTTTTCCTTAGTGGATGATGATTGTCTCTGCTTTAACTATCTTATAGGCAGTGTATGCAAATCTGTTTCAAACTTTGGTTTCTGCCATGAATGCCTTTCTGTCTTTGAAATTTTGTCTGGGAATAGTGCATCTATTTTGTGCTGCCTATTTTCCTTCTCATATAAAATAGAGTACATTATGTTACTGACCTTCAGGTCTCTGACTTTCCTTGCCCTACAGTACAGGAAAAGCACAGTAATGGTTTGGCAATGACTGTAAGCTATATCTTCTGATAGTATTTTTATCAGCTATTTGCATTTTACTGTTGGCCTCAGAGTGGTGCTACTATCTGCAAAATTAGGCCGTGTTCCTTCATTCTAATATTCCCACTTATATGTAATACTGGGATTACATCACAGGTGGTTATATAGTCTATCACGTATCAGATTTGAATTGCTCAACTATGATTTATGAATGTTGGATTTTTTATTTTATTTTTATTTCACCGACTTTGTATTTCGTAATGTAACAGCTCAAGGTGCCTCTCTACACTATAGTGCTTTTGTTGCTTCATGTTCTTTTTTAAAATGTTCTTTTATATAACAGTTTCCTTATGAAAAAGGCATGTGCAGCTATGATCTTTGTAACTACATGATTTCTCCCCTGTATCCCTTGCAAGTGTTCTATATGTTTGTTATCTTTCTCTTTATTTCAAGCTTAAAGAGGGTAGGCTTAGGATGGACATAAGGAAAAAGTCTTTTACAATGAGAGCACTGGAACATATTGACTGTAGATGTGGCTGATGCCCCATCCCTGAAGACTTTCAAGGTGAGACTGTATGAAGCCCTCAGCAACCTGATTTAACTGAGCATGTTCCTGTTCATTGCAGGGGAGTTGGACTAGATGACCTTTAAAGGCCCCTTCCGACTCTAAGGATTGTATGATTCTTGCAAATTTGATACAGAAATCTAGGCCTAAAAATGTATTCCTAGAAATTTACAGAAAATAAAATTTGGGATAGAATATGACCTCATATTTTATAGATGGTAGCGAGCTCTCAGAGAGGAAATCTTTATAAATCTTACAGCTCTGAGAAAGTTGTCTCTGGTAAATTGTCCCTTAATTAAGATTCCCCATAAGAGATTCATTTCGTTATTGGGTGGTACTGCAGTGTGTGCCTTTCCTTACTTTTTGACTCCAGGAATGAAACACAAGCATCACCTGATCCCAGATGAAGATGTTACTGACTAGACATGTCTGGCATGTGATGCTCATAGACAACAAAAAGATTTTTGACGTTGTGCTGGAAATGAGTGAAATACATGTCTTTCTAGGATGGAAAGAGAGTGAGACAGGAGGCAATTAGATGAGTCTCACTACTCTGCAGGAAAATCTTGATATATCTGCCTTTTGGTGTACAACTCAGTGGCATTTTCTTGTCTGCAGGCCTTTCACTAGGATGAGATCTATTTATTTCCACACACTGTCTTTGAAATAGCTGAATTATTTTGAAGTAGCAACATATATCTTAATGAGGTAATCTTAAATACTTCCTGAGTTACTTATGAACACCTGAATTCTAAGCTCTGTATGATAAATATTTGTTTCTTTTTTTATCTGTTAGTTCAAGTTAAAAATAATAGCACTAATAAGTTAGTGCTATGGACTTGTTTGGTTGAAGAAAGCAATATTCATCAAACTTTGTCAGCAAATGTTGCATGCTTTTCATTTAAGAACGTACTCAATTTTCAAAATTTTCTCCCTCCAGACAATATCATATGGCCAGCTCTGCACATAGCCTCAAATCTCATTTCCATGTTTGTGAATAACTTTACTGAGAGGAAATAGTGGAGGAAAAGATCCTGAGGGAAATGAGTAAAGCAAGCAGCAGAATAATGAATGACTCTAAAATTCAGGAGAACTGACTTCACTTTGTTCAGGGAATTGGCTGTAAAGTCTCATAGGAGACTGCCTTGAAGGCTAGCAGGGTCAGGATAACTCTTCAAGGACAAAATTAGAGCACAAAAATATGTCTATTCTAATTCACAGGTTGTTGAGAGAGTCTGGTAAGAGGACCACTTCATTGATTGATCCAAGCTGAAAATCTGGGGCTGTTCAGTCTGGAGAAGAGAAGGCCCTGAGGAGACCTGACAGTAGCATTTCAGTATCTGAAGAGAAACTCAATAAATAAGAGGACAGATTCTTTAGCAGGGTCTGTTACACATGACAAGTGGAAATGGTTTCAAATTAAAACAGAGGAGATTTAGATAAGATATAAGGAATTTATTTTATTTTATTTTATTTTTGTTTTTATTTATTTATTTTCAGTAAGGATGGTGAGGCATTAGAACAGATTGCCTAGGGATGTAGTGGAGAGCCCATCCTTATTGACATTCAAGATCAGGCTGGCCAGAGCGACCTGACCTAGCTATAGGTGTCCTTGTTCATTGCACAGGGTTGCAGTTAATGGCTTTTAAATGTCCTTTTCAACTCAAAAATTCTATGATTCTATTATGCTATGATATGTAAGGAGAGGCTGAGAAAGCTGAGTTAGTTCAGCGTAAAGAAATTAGGCATCTTGTTACTGACTTCAGCTGTCTAACAGAAGATACTATGCAAGATGAATTGGATTATTTTTGGAAGTGCACAGTGAAAGGTAAAGAGGAAGTATATACACTTACAAATAGAAAAAAAAACATTTTATTAAATGAGTATTTTTTTTCATTGACATGGAAATCAGACCTCTGGACAGGTTGTTTATAAAAGCTGGGGAATTACTACCCTTGAAGATGTCATCACATATCTGAGACGTCTACACATTAACTTACAGTTAACTTACAGTTAAAGTTACAGTTAACTTACAGTTACACACACATCTGATTTTGTATAGTGAGCGGCAAGCAGAGGCTTAGAGACTTGTTTGATTTAATGAAGATGTATCAGGTATTTTTATATAGAGAGAGAATTCACATACACTTGAATTCAGTGTGATCTCTCATGTCATCTCTTTCCCTTTAATAAAAAAAGTCTCTGCACTGTCAAAAATTGCTGTAATATTCTTGCCAATGATTTTACAGCCATAAACATTCGGAGAGAAAGTCTGTTTTAAAAAAATATTCATGAAAAACATATTCTGAATACATAATTGGGAGAAATGTCACAGCAATTGTTAGAGTTACACTCACTAATTAGAGAAAATATAAAATATCATGTGATTTATGTGTTCCATCAAAACTAAACTAGAATTTCTGATATTGTATATTCACAATAAATTTTGCTTGTGTTTGGTATACAGGCCAAGCTGCAATTGCAAAAAATCACTCACTGAATCATCAGGATGGAACAGATGCAAGAAAATTGTAATCTTCTTGATGAGAAACAGTAAAAAAAAAAAAAAAAAAAAAAAAAAAAGATAAAGGCACTGGATCAATTATTCACTGCAAATTATACATTCAGCTACCATGATCGTTATAACCCCTTCACATCCCACCATCCCACTACCCTACACTCCATTATTTCTGCTTACGCCTACGGAGCATGCCCTTTTACCTTCCTGACACTCCCCTCTTTTCTAGCTGTCAAACAGTGTGTTTCATTCCCTATTTAAAAGGTTTCTTATTTCTCTTTTGTGTGCTGTCTGTATCCTGCCATCCCTGTCTCTCTTTCTTGCTGTTCCATCAGAGTAGTGACTTTCATGCCTAAAATGAGGGGGGCAATGCTGGTTTAAAGAAAATCTGGCTTCTATTCACAGGGATACCACTGAAAACCAAAACCACTTTCTTAAAGATCCTACTGCAGTGTAGAAAAAAATTCCTTTTTTAACTTTCTTTCATACTGTGAAATTTTTACTTTTTTCCCAAAGACTTCAGATTGGTTCCTGAAACCTCTGCTGACAAGTAGGAGCCCTGTATGGATTCTAAAGTATAATGAGTAGTACTAAATAATTTTTAATGAATCTTCCTTTTTCAGCAGAGCTCAGCACAAGAAAGGATCATACACAGTGAACAGTGTACACAAATGCACTGGTTTATGGGCTACTTGTTCATTTGTATGGTTTTACAAGTAATATATCTCCAAATTATCATTTAGCAATCTAGGATGAATTTAGTGTTCTTACACTGAAGAATCCTAATATCATTTCCTCCATTGCTGTGAGGTGGAGCAGAATTGCTCTTTCTATTTTAATTTTAAGCCACAAATTCTACAGATTGGCTACAGACAGACAGAAAAAAAAGTTTAGCAGCAAAGAAAGGAAAGAATGAGCAAAAAGCCTTGCAATGTATGTCAGCACTTTCAACATCAGATCCCATGTCCTCAGAAAGCAGAGGATCTTACTTCACTACAGTGCTTCTGATTTCTTCTTCAGATTTCTTAGTGCCACAAGCTACTTTATGCTCTTAAGACACAGATTACTTTTAAAGGATTATTGTTTCTGAAGAAGGTGGAGGAAAAGGCATATAAAAAGTGTGCGGGGAACACAAATTAAACAATGTTCTGACTGACAGTTCTCACAGCTCATTTGCCAGTGAAGCAAGAGTATGTATATTCTATTATTAAATCCAGACTAGGTCCTTCTTTTCTCAAGAGTGCTATACATGTGAGCTTTTATATGCTCTGTGTTGGAGACTGAAACAGCTTTCCTTTTAGGGTATGATAGTGTACAAAACCCAGTTTCATCTCCAAAACCATGCAGTTTCCTCCCTTATTCAGATCAGATGGAGAAGGTTTAAGATCTCAGAACTCTCAGTTCAGGAGCAATTTGCTATGTAACAATGCTTAGGAGCACATATGTTGGGGATGTGATAGACAACAGCTTTGATTGCTATTTCAATTTCCTTGTACCAATGATCTCTTTAGGAGACACTAAAAGTAGAGAGAGATATTAAGCTGATACATTTTGTGGTAATGAAAGATTCTATAACCAGCTTGGAGCTTAACAGGATATCAAGTTCATTATATCTGAGGATTATTTTGCTTTTGTTCCTTTCAGATAGAAAAAAAAGTCAGATCTGTTCATTGTGTCTCTTTTATGTTCTCATGTGAATGTAGGAAAATTTACCTTCAATTTCATTCTATAAAATTATATCTGAAAATAACAGAAGTACTATGACTTTTGGGTTGAGTTGGATTAAACGGATATTGTGGGTGTTACATAGTCATCTAATTGTAATGGAACATATAAAATAAATAAATCAGCATGTAAATTCTTTTCAGAATTTGATTAATCGTAGAATGAAGATCATTGAATGGCTTAGGTTGGAGGGGACCTTAAAGATCACCTAATTAAACCCCCTGCCATAGGTGAGGTTTCCAGTCAGTAGATCAGGATGCCCAGGGTCCCATCCAATCTGGCTTTCATGCCTCCAGGGATGGAGCATTCACAGTGTTGCTGAGCAGGTTGCTCCAGTGCCTCATCATTCTCTGAATAAAAAATTTCCTCCTAACATCTAATGTAAATCCACCCTCTTTCAGTTTCAAGCCATTCACCCTTGTCTTATCCCTATAAAACTACGTAAAAAAGTTGTTTTCCTCCCTGCTTATAAGCTCTCTTCAAGTACTGAAAGACTGCAGTAATGTCTCCCCAGAACTTTCTTCAAACTAAACAAGCTCAACTCCCTCAATATTTCTTCGTAGGAGAGGTGCTCCAGTTTTTTGATCACCTTCATGACCCTAATCTGGACTCTCTGCAACAGCTCCACATCCTTCCTGTGCTGGAGGCCTCCAGCTTAAATGCAGTACTCCACATGGATCCTCATAAGGGCAGAGTAGAAGGAGACCATAACTTCCCTCTCCCTGCTGACCACTCCTCTTCTGATGTAACCCAGGATACCGCTGACCTTCTAGGCTGCAAGAGCTCACTACTGTCTCATGTCTAGATTTTTTTCCACCCCCCAAGTCTAGTTTCTGGTTAGTATGTTCAATATCTGAACCAGGGTTCTCCTCAACCGCTTATAGCTCAACATGTTTTCACAGCAGACATCTGGGTGGTTGAAATCTCCACGAGGTTGAGAGCCTGAGAGAGCAACTCTTCTTACAACTTAAGCAAGAAGGCCTCATCAGCAGGCTCCCCTTGATCAGGTGGCCTGTAGGAAACGCTGGCCACGTGATTCCCTTTATTGGTCCTGCCTCTAATTTTTACCCACAGCCTTCCAGTGTGTTCATGACCGTTCCTCATGGGCGATTCTTCACAGTCGTCCACTTCTTAAGATAGAGGGCAACTCCCATACCTCTCTTACCTCATCTATCCCTTCTAAAAATCTCACAAACTTCAGTCATGGTGTTCCAGTTATGTGAGTCATCTTACTATGTTTCCATGATAAGCAATAAGATCGTAGTTTTCCAGATGCACCACAGTTTCCAGTTCCTCCTGTTTATTTCCCATGCTGTGTGTGTATTATAGAGGCACTTCAGCAGTGCTTTCAGCTGTATTACCTTATTGGAAGAGCCCTCTCAAAATTCTCTGGAGAAAATCTGAGAATTTCCCCTGTAGCTTCCTAAAGATACAGGGTTCCCT
This sequence comes from Tetrao urogallus, assembly GCF_951394365.1. Classification (NCBI taxonomy): domain Eukaryota; kingdom Metazoa; phylum Chordata; class Aves; order Galliformes; family Phasianidae; genus Tetrao; species Tetrao urogallus. The sequence continues at coordinate 70,556,357 of NC_136816.1, forward strand.
GACTTCTTTTCTTTTCCTCAGTCATACATTCTCTTCCCCTATCAAATCTAGTTTAAAGAGCTGGTGATAAACCAGCTCTCAGTTTTCTGCCTATTGTATTCATCATAAGATGAACAAGTAGTATGAGGAACCCCACTATCACTTTGTTCCTCTAACTTGGCTGTGCTATTCCATACCTTTAAACTGGCAGGCTTGTTACCACCTTCTTTCCCCTTCAAAGCTTTAAACAAGCCCCCTTGTTTAAAGCTCTGTCAACAAGACTAGGCTCTTCCTGAGCCAGAATTCTTTTCCTACTATAACCCATGTGGACCTCATCAGCAGCCATCAGACCAGGCATAAATTAAAGCATCCCATTGTCAAAAAAAAGCCAAAATTCCTGTGGTTGCAGCAGTCACTTAGCTATATATTTATCAGATGTGTTTTCCTGGTTCTCTCTGTATCCCTCCCTGACACTGAAGAGACTGAAGAAAACACTATCTGTGCTCCTGCTCCTTCTACTAATGGCCCCAGTTTCCAGTAGTCCCTTTTGATAGTCTTAAATCTTCTCTTGGCTACTTCATTGCTTCCAGTCTGAACCAGTAAGAAACAATAATGCAAATAGTATCCTGGCCTTCATCAGGAGAAGGGTAACCAGCAGGGATGGAAAGGTGATTGACTCCCTCTACTCTGTCCTCGTGAGGCCCCATCTGGAGTACTGTGTACAAGTCTGGAGCCCCCAGTACAAGAAAGACAGAGAGCTGTTGGAGAGGGTCCAGAGGAAGGCCACAAAGATGATCAGGAGGCTGGAGCACCTCCCCTATGAAGACAGGCTAAGGGAGCTGGGCTTGTTCAGCCTGGAGAAAAGAAGGCTGCGGGGTGATCTCATTGCAACCTTTCAGTATCTAAAGGGAGCCTACAAAGAAGTGGAGAATCAACTCTTTGAAAGAGTTGATAACTGCAGGACAAGGGGAAATGGTTTGAAGTTGAGGGAGGGAGGATTTAGGTTGGATGTCAGGGGGAAGATCTTTACAGAGAGAGTGGTGAGATGCTGGCACAGGCTGCCCAGAGAGGTTGTGGATGCCCTGTCTCTGGAAATGTTCAAGACCAGACTGGATGGAGCCCTGGGCAGCCTCGTTTAGCATTAAATGTGGAAGTTGGTGGCCCTGCATGTGGCAGGGGGTTTGGAGATTCATGATCCTTAAGGTACATTCCAACCCCGGCCATTCTGTGATTCTGTGAATTATCAGGTGGGTGAACTAGACTAGGGAGTTTCCTAGCAATGCCCCTGATCTGTTCTCCAAAGACAGCCCTACATATAGGGTCTGATTGAAATGCAGGGCCCACTGGTCCTCTCAGAAGGGAGTCACTCACGACTATTACTCATTTCTTTTTCACAGAGGTAGTCTTAAGGCATTGAGTCAATCTGCTTGCCCTGGACAACCTCCTGGGTGGACCTTCCTCTGCATACTCACTGGCCTCTTCCTCGAGTTCCACAGCCTCAACCCTATTATGAGATAGGTAGGAAAACATTCTTACTCTGATGCTGATCAGGGATCTGCTTCCATTCCTTTCTATCTCTTAGGTCCCATCCCTTTGCCCCGTGGTGGCAGAGCAGGGAGTTCAGTCTTTCAGATGTATCACACTGGAGCCTTTCTGGTAGCCATGGCAGGGAGTTGCTACACCAGTCTAACTTCTGTTCACATTCCCTGATGCTCTTTGATCTCTCTGCCTCGACCTTGAGCTCTGCCGCCATGCTGGTGAGATCATCCACCTCATGCAGGTGGTATCTCTTCCGTTCTACAGGGGCATCAACAGGCTCAGGCACTTTCTGAGAACTGAAGTATTTCTGAGCAGGCACTCAGTCTGGGTAGCCATATTCTTTTTGGCAAGAGCTTTCTGCCTAGTGGAGGCCATGGCTAGATTTGTTGTCTGGGAGGCAACTGAGTCTAGGGGAATACTCTGAGTGTGTGGGGATATTTTGCTCTCCCAGATGACCTGTGTAAACTGATGTACACTCTTACTGAGGCACCATGCTCTGTTTGTCTGCTCTCTTTGCAATGTTCTTGCTAGCTGCAGTCTCTAGGGGCCCATTTTGTAACTGTGGGGAATCTGCAATTCAGTTTGATAACAGAGCCATTTAATAACATAAAAAATAGTGTATAAAGCATCCAGTAATAGAAATAGCTTATTTTAAAATTCACCGAGCCCATTTCTAAAATATATTAACAACCTACAGGCCTTATTGTTTGAGTAATATGATGAATCTGTAAAGTACTCTATCTAATTCATCTTTCAGAAAAAAAATTAGGATAACTCCAGTAGGACTAGCCAGGAAATTCCTTTTGCAACTGCTGTCCCATATATCAAAAACACTGTATGGCATGTTACAGTCATCTCTGGTGTGCAAGCTACAGCCATTAAGCTCATGTAATATCTGAGACAGAAGTGAAACTTCCTTAACCATTGAATTCACTGAGTCTATAAGTAAAAGTATTCAGATGCTTCAAAGGGCAAAATCACAGACAGACTGAGTGAGAATCAAAAAAATCAACACAAAACCAAAACTACAATCAAACATATCCCTATGAAAATATTCTACTATTAAGCACTGGCATAAGGAGTTAAATATTACACCAAAAAGAAAATGGTCCTGGAGAATTGTAAGAGATAAATCCAAATCCACTGTAACAGCTTTAGAGAAGCTATCTTATAATGCCCAAAAACATGACCGTTTTGATCTCCATTGATACCTTGTTATGTGATATGTAGCTAGCTAGTAACATCTCATTTACAAAATCCTTTCCTTACCGATCTGATTTCTGCTCCAGAAGACAGTCATGCTCAGACACTATAACAAATAGAACCACCCAAGAGGTTAAATGGCTTTGCTGAAGGTCACATAAGGCAAAATACAAAGAGAAGAAGGCTTTGTTCATCCCATGTATACCATTCATCCCGTGTTGACTGTTAAAAGAAATCTTCAGGGAGATGAAGTTAGTCACTGCGTGCAGGGATGAATGCATCAATGACAGCAGGAGGACTGAATGTTTTCATCTCCTTTCTAATCACCAGGGCACAGACACTGGTTTGCACATACAGGAGTACCTATGTCACTTCTTCATCAATGTTCCAATCACGTGAGTCTTTAATCTGCTAGAATGACTACTCAGGGCTCAAGGATATCTGAAATTGTAGTTAAAAAGCCAACATATGGAGGAGAGAATATATGTTATTTAAATGTACTAGTATATGTTGTTCCTTTTTCTGTATAATAAGTTTGTAAATAATCCCATTTGTTGTGCTTTTATTGACTGAGCAGCATATGAGTCAGAGTGAAAGAGGATTTTCTGTAAAAAAATAAGTCAGTCCACTTTTCCATTAGCTCTAATTACATATGTCTTTTAAAAAAATACATGTATATTTAGTGGAGGAGGGAGAGCGTGTCTGGGCACGTACATTATATCAATTGTCTGGTGATCGGGACAGGTGCATTTGTTAGGCCCCAGGGAGCAACTCGTTTAGACTCAGTTTATTAATGGAGCAGATTATATGTCTGAGGAGATTCATTTCTTTCCACTTCTCCCTTCCCCTTCCCCCCCCCCCCTCCCCCCCCTTGTTTTTTGTTTTTTTCTTTGTTTTTAACTTTCTATGTTTCAGGAAAGCAAGGGGAAAACAAACTTCCTTTTGGCTTTATCATTTTGAGTGAAAGTACACTACTGTAATGTGGAGGGTTCATAATACTAACATGGTCAGTTATCTCTGCATAAGTCTCAAAACAGCAACTATTAGTAATATGACACATTAATGATGAATTTGTTGATCTTTAATTACTATTTTAAAGATTTCTTCCATGTGATGCTGAGAAATTGGCAATGAGAGGTTGATTAAAGAGCCTTAATTTCAACAGGATTTTTTACTGCACCATAGACTGAGGGTCCTTACATTGTTTGCCAACAAACAAGAATGCAGCAAGTGACAGAGAGAAGCTAGGAAAATCTTGCTTCTCTAGGATTTAGCTTCTTTCCACATTAAAGTGATTTCAGCATATTCCAGTTCCTGGTTAATGACACAGCAATAGAATAGGGTTAGGTTCAAAGATCCTAAAATTTGGCAGAACTGTAGATAACTTCTTTGGAAATGAGATAGTGAGGAATGACTTAAGCTACTTAGTCAAAATTCCTGCCTATCACAAAAATTTGGGCCTCCCCAAGAAAATGTACTTTGTACAAAAGTTGATAATTTTAGAGATTTTTGGATTTCTTGCACAACTTACACTGTGAATAATTATCATAGCAGATACACTGTATTCTTTCCATTTTAAATAGGATTGAAATCCAATTTTAACTCATCTAACCTGGGACTATCTAGTTCATGGTTTTGTTAAGGAGTTTTGGCTCAAGTAATCAAAGACTAGCCCTCATGAGAGGTACAGCATAATAAATCAAGAACAGCTTCAATGAAACCAGACATCATGAGGCAGAGGTTGAGGGGAGACCGTACTGCTCTCTTCAAATACATGAAGGGTGACTGCAGCAAGAACAGCTTTGGTCTCTTCTCACTGGTGACTGCTGACAGGATAAGGGGAAATGGCCTCAAGCTTTGCCATGGGAGTTTTAGGTTGGATATCAGGAAAAATTTTACAGAAAGAGTTGTTAGCCACTCCAATATGCTCCCCAGGGAGGTGGTTGAGTCACCATCCCTGGATGGGTATAAAAACCATCTGGATATGGTACTCAGGGACATGACTTAGTGGCGGGTTGTTATGGGTAGGTTGCTGTTGGACTTGATGATCTTTAAGGTCTTTTCCAACTTCAACAATTCTACGATTTTGTAATTCTGTGATCTCAAAACATAATAGTCCAGTTCTGGTACCTCTCTAATACTTCCAGCTCTGGAATGATCATGGCCAAAAGGCAGCTCTCTAGGCAGTTTTATTTATTTGTTATTGCTTAGGCAGCCAGGAAGGTTAATGATATCTGTGGTGCATCAAGACCAGCACTACTAGCTGGTCTAGGGAAGTGATTTATCTCAGTCTACAATGCGCTGATGATGCTTCACTTTGAGCATTATGTGTTGTTATGGGCCTCAAAGTAAAAAAGAGAACGTAAAATTACCAGAGTGTTAAAAGGAGGGCTACAAAGATGTGGAAGGATCTAGAGTGGAAGATGAACGAGGAATGGGTGAAGTGCCTTTGTTTGTTCATTCTGGAGAAGAGGAAATTGTGGAGAGAACTCATTGCTGTCTGTTCTTTCCTAATGAGGGGGAGCAGAAGTGGATTGGCACTGATCTCCAATTTCTGGTTACAATGACATGAGGGAACTGCATGAAGCTGTGACAAGGAAGATTCAGCTTGGATATCAGGAAAAGGTTCTATACCAAGGGTGTGATCAGGCATTAGAGCAGGCTGCCAAGGGAAGTGGTCAAAGTAGCGAACTTGCTGCAGTTCAAAAAGAGTCTGCACAAAGCTCTTAAACAAAATGTCTGATTTTTTTGATTTTAGTCCTGATTTTAGTCCTGTGTGGTGCCAAGAGTTGGACTTGATGATACCTTATGAATTCCAATGTAGGATTTTCTATGATTCTATGATACTTCTTCTTTTTTTTTTTTTTTTTTTTTTTTAGGCCATGTGACCTTTGGTATTAGTTTTAACTTTAAATCTAGGTCAGACTTTTAGGAAAAAAGTGTTGATTTCATTAGGATATTGACAAGATATTATCCTATTTATTTTTATCTAAAGTTAACCTATTTAGCAATAAATATAAACATTATACTTTGTTGAGTCTGTAACATACTTCTACATTTACAGAGAATTATTATGGCTAACTAGTATTTCCTTTAAATCATTTTATTCACTTTCCATATCCAAACAGGTGTGCTTATTTATATAAAATTTGAGCTTTTCCTGAAAATGCTTGTGCTTTCCAGATGAACTAGCTCTGTTATTTATTCTTGGTAGAAACAGGACTGAGCATTCCTAGCCAGTCAAAAGCCAATAAACTTAGATTTTCCTCCAGAGAGAGTAAATAAATAATATAGATAAACTGCACACTGCCACATACGTGCATTTTTCAAGGGGAAAAAAATAATAATAATAATTAAAAAAAAAGTCTAAAGTACACAAAACATTGTGGATATACAAAAAACAGCAATAATAATAATAAAAATTCTGAGTATCTGGAAGATGACGAGCTATTTAGATTCAAAAAACATGCTCAGTGGGTGGGGCAAGATGCATAGGGTGTTGTGTGCACAATGCAGCACAAATATTGACTGCTAAAAAGACTGTTTACTGCTGTGGAGATGGGAGACTCGTTAGTGGCATAACAGTACCATAAGCTGGCCTCCTCCAGCGGCACAGAAATTAGTAGCAATGAAAATGCCTGAGAAGGATGCTGCCATCTGTAAGTTTACACATTGGATGGCTTAGAGGGGAAAGAAAGGCATGAAATAATTCTGAAAATCTGATGAAAAAGTTCCTTAGAAGGAGAAAAAAGCACTTGGGAAATAGATGGAATATAATAAGAAAATGCTTTGAGTTTTTGATAGAGCATGGCACTTAGTGAGAGACAGAAAATCTTTTTTTTTTTTTTTTTCTTCCTTTTTTCTTAATGCAATCTATTTATTTCCTTTGGGAATTGTAAAATATAAATTTACATTTTGGCAATATATTCCTATGATAAACAAAGTGTCCTAATAATTATGTTTGAGCCTTTTCCCCCTAAACCCTAGACCCTGTGAATTGAGAAGTGTGATGTGGTGAGTGACAGCAGTCTGGGGACAGAATATTAAAATTTGAAGCATGCAAGTCGTGTTCAATAAAAATACATCAAGGGGGATGAAACCTTTACAATTCACTAGCACATTTTACTCTCCAATTTTCAAACGGAAAGTAGCAGGGGTCTCAATTGAAGCACGTTGAAATGTTCCATCAAACACGTCTCTTCTAAATGTAGCCTGACAGTGCCTGCATCCATTTCCCATTTTCTCACTTAAACGGGTAACACATGTGTAAATGATGTTTATTTTATTGTAAATAGAGTGTTGTCTCTGCCCTTTAATATCATGGCTCTGTGCTTGCACCCTTGGTGTCTCCTTTAACTGCTAATGCAGTCCTCTCATATACGCATTTATTAAGGCTGGAACAGCAGCCTCTAGCCTGCCACCACATCTGCCAGTATAGTGACAAGATTGATTTCATAGACTTTTTCCATGCCTAATCATTGGGTATCACATTTTGCCTTGAATATCATCTCTACATTTACACAAGCCCTCCTGGCATTTTATTCCATTGCCTGTACTGTTCCTCTGTGACTGGATAACACTTTGCTTTGAATTTAACCTATAGGTTTTCTGCTGAAATATAGTGCACAATGTCCTCTTCTGTCCTTGTTGAGAAAAAGAAGAAAAGAAGAAAAGAGTCACGCCTCTTCAGAAGGATGCAGTTTGCTGTGTGCCCCCCATTACCCAGTAGCAAAACGGAAACTGATAGATGAAGATTAAATAAGGTTGTCTGGTGCACAGGAGACAGCTTCACCAAGACACTCACAACAGTTAGGTCATCATGGTCCCAGGTCTTTAAGACTTTAGCTGACATGTGAAACAGAAACCAGGGATCTCTACAGAGAGATCAGACTGATGGTCGTTCTACTGGTAATTTCTGACCAACATTGCCAGTCACCTAAGAAGACAGGTACAGCTGTATTCCTAGTAAGACAATTTCTTCCAAAGTCCAAGTACCTCAGTCAGGGCTCAAGTGAGATATCTAATTTCAAGAGTCCTCCTAGGCAATTCTGTCAAACTCTTGGTTGAAGTTTGATGCTGCAGGAGTGGTCTCTAGAAAGAGACCAGGCTGCCTGGTGCCCAACTGAACTTCTGGATAGATCCAACTGACTCCAATGACTCCACCACAGCTCAGCCCATTTTTGAAACTGGTATCACCTCTCTGTAAGGATAATCTTAAAAAATATATCAAAAAACACCAGAGAAAGTGACGTAGTGGGAACAGAAATAATGATAAGGACTAATGAGAACACCAGCATTAGGAGAGGAAGAGGTGCCTGATATTGGAGCAGAAACCCTGGGAGCACATGGAAAGAATCACGCTCACACTATAAGCTATGAGGGAACCACAGTCTGGAGCAAGTGGATGTTCCTGAAGGACCTATAACCCATGGAGTACCTCTGTCAGACCAGGGAAGAAGTAAAAGAGGGGAAGAGTAGTGAGGAGAAACTGTTAACTAATGGCCATGTCCAACATACCCCTGAACAGCCTGGAGCAAGTAGGGGAGCCTGGAGCTAGTGACTGAAGCTGAGTCTGGGAAAAGAAGAGGGAAGATGTTAAGTTTTACTTGTTTTTATTGTTGTTGTTGTTGTCATTTTTTTTCTGACTACCTGAATCAATTTTAATTCACAATAAAGTTAAATTTCTCCAAGATGAGTCTGTTTTGACCATAATAGTAATTGGTAAAAAATTTTCCTATCATAATTTTCCTGTGTTTATCTCAGCCTGCATGATTTCTTATTTTTTTTTCTATTTTCTATTTTTTTTTTCTATTTCTTTCTATTTTTTCTGTTTTCTCCTCTGCCCTTCTGATGTATAGGGAGGAATGAGTGAGAGACAGAGCACCACAGCAACATCAACAGAAAAGTTAATTTTTTTTGCAAAGAATTAGCCAGTTAGGTTTCTCAGCTGCAAGATTTTCTGCATGGACTTCATTTTTCTGTATAAGCTATAAAGAAATAATTTGGGTCACTACGAAGAAGTAAGACAGGAGCTAATCTGATCAGTGTTTTCCGCTAATTTTAACCTGTTACTTAATCCCGCATTGGTTTAGTATCTGGTTCTATGAATATTTTCGTTAATGACTTTACACACGTGAATAGGCTCATTAACCACAACTAAGGAGACTGGAAGGCTCTCTGATGTTTGTTAGAAAGAGTTTTTAGACTGTAAGATGAGCTGTGGCTGTGGAGATCGTCCTCAGACAGGATTCCCTTTAGAACTCTTTTAGTTAGCCATTCTCAGACACCATGTAGTGCCAGAGTATTTTTTCCTTAAGGAAATTTGTGGTAAAAGTAATTAGAGATTCATAGTTTACTCTGAACTGTTTGTATTTGACTTGAGGAAGTGGTGAAAATCTAAAGCAAATGAATGAGAGTGCAAACAAAGCAGTGTGTGAGATTCATAAAGTTCATCTATGTTTTTCAGACATGCCAAATTATGCTTCCATGCTGACCTTGGAATCTAAATCGTTCTGGGATCTATCCCAGTGTCCAATGAACGGTGGCCTTAAGAAGTCTAGAAGCAGAACATAAACAAACTGTATTTTCTTTGGGAGACGTTTTATCTTCTGTCAGGACTCAATCATGACATCTAAAAGTTCATGCATCTATATACATTCAAAAAAGACTTTTATTATTTGTCTAATCTTTTTTGAATCCATTTTATATTGTTAGCATCCACAAGTTGTTGTGGCAACAAATTACACAATGAATTATATTTTATGGAAAAGTACATTATTTTGTTCACTTTCAGAACTTCCCACCTGAAAATTCTGTTTGACTAATTAGACTTTTTGTGCCATGAGAAACAAATGATGTTCATTTCCTATTCTTCAAAATTTACATTGTGAATCTTCTTTTTGTCTAGGCAAAAGATCTTTGTTTTTTGTTTTTGGGTTTTGTTGTTTTTGTTTTTGTTTTAAATATTTGGTTCTGACATAATTTCATACGGCCAGTTTTTCTTGCTTTCACTTTTTTGTGATGGTTGTTTTATTCTTTCTGAAAAATAGAACATGACAGAATGTATCTTATGTTTGAATATCCCATAAAGACAAGTAAGGAGTTCTAGTATGTTTTAAAAAACAAAATAAAACAAAACAAACAAAAACAAACAAAAAAAAACCCCACACTTTTATTTATTTGATTATTTGATAATTCATTTCTCGTCTATTTCTGATGTTACAGAAATGCCAAAAAAAAAAAAAAAAAAAAAAAAAGCCCTTCTGCAGATTCAGTTATACCAGCATCTGATGTTTTGCAGTACACGGGAGTGGGAGTAATTCATAATAGCAAGGTAAAACATAAAAAAAGTACATCCACTATGAGAACTTCAAGCTATCACTAATAACAATAATATCAATGATTCTTCTCTTTCTGAAATAAATTGTAAAAATAGTTTCGTGCTTAGAGTCCATGCTCAAAGCAGCCATAAAGCAGAGTCATACAGGAAAATGCTTCAATGTTAGTTAGATTACAACCTGTGAATAATTCTACAGAAATCTCATTTTCTATGAGTACTCATCAGCTTTTCATCTGTACAAATGTTTTGTTGGGTCAGGGTCCAAAGTATTTAAACAAATATTTATCAGATATTTTACAGACCTTTCAGGCTCTGCTGGGATCCAGATTCATTACTTGCTTACATGTTTTTATGCCAGAGGTGAAAATGAGCTTATGCTCTTATACTTAGAAAAAGATCAGATTTATCTGATTGGAACCAGAAGTTTTAAGTACATTAGCAACACAGTTCTTTGTCTAGTCTGTGCTCACAATACAGAATTGTATTTGAATAGCACAAAGCTTTTCATCCTGATGGCTTAGTACACAGGTGTAATCCCCTACAGAACAGATAACTTTTCCAAACTGGATTCTGTATGTAAGGCGGTGGATAGCACTTCACAGCTGTCAATGTCAACTTTGCCATTCTAGGCCAAGAATCACACTAGGGCTTGATATAATTCCAGACCCTCACCACTTCACCCACTCAATCTTGGCTGATCAAGATCAAGCCTGCTGCAAGTGCCATCTCTTCTTCTTCCAAGGATATTTTTGTCTTTGAGGAGGTATCATCAGTGTATGTGATCCTGCCACCATTCCACATAGGCTAAGTACAAGTAGCCAAGACACTCTCATACATGCATAACACATTGTGGTTTGAACCTGAAGTTTCTCTATTATCATTTCCCAGATGGTGACTCAAGGCCAAATCTAAGAACAGACTATCATAAGATTGATGCTAAATGGATTTTTAACACAACTTTGAACTTCAGTTTGTATACCAAACATGCTAAAGATGGTAAACAGTGTCAATTACTTCCATGAGGATGTTTGGACCAGGTCCAATATTTTTTCAAACTTTGAATACTTATAGAAGTGGCAAGTATATATATATATATTCTTACAGACACAAGATTGTGTGTTTTGCACTCTAACCTGATTATTCTTTGTGATACCTAGAATTCCTCACATCTTGTTTTACTAGCATTATTAAAACTCTGTCAAGTTTTTACTGGATTTCTCTCAGTGTCTAATTATATTAACAAGATTTTATTTTAGTGTTATTAATAGTGTTGTTTTGTTTTGTTTTGTTTTTTAATGTTTTGTTATATATGGTTTTTATGTGAACACAACAGAAGCCTTTAATTGAATGCTCATCTTACTTTCCACCCATAATTAGTTTATTCTTTTGATCATTAAAACAGGCCTAAATGCTCTCTAACCAGTTTCCATGGATCTAATCACACAAGCCCTCTCATTTTCCCTAGCTTCTTTGACTACATGTAATTTGCAATGCTTTATTTAATTATTTATTTGGTGTCATTATTATTTTCCATCAGACTCTAAAAGATTTTGTACTTACGTGGTTGCTGGGCTGTTGAAGAAGAGCCGTAAGAGCTTGTTGGAGAAGGAAAGTTAACAATGTGATGATAAAAACTGGAAACAAAAGTGTTACTAGGACACAGTGGAGTGAAATTGGGTGGCAAGAGAAAGGGATTTAACTCCAGGAAGCTTACAGTGTTGCTAGGGTGTTTCAAGCAGCTTGATTATTTTCTAAAGAATGAGGAAACATTAGGATACTGGACTAGAAGTAAGATATGTTTTGATCTAGTGTCTCAAATCCTGATTTTCAAACTTAGAAATCTCAAAAGATTGTTTCACATACAGTGTGGCTCATTTTGGTTTGAGCTGTGATAGCAAGGAGCTTTTCTTCATACTTCATTATTAAAAGAAATCATTTGACTGTGTTATCTCTTCATTTGCTTAAATGTAAAATATCATTTTCTTTCATTTATATTATATTTTACTCTTCTGATGTAATGTCGAGCTGTGAAGAAGTCCTGTGAAAGGGGCCCATAGTTTTGTTTCTTCGTTTTACACTCCATTATGTAATGAAGATGAGGTTCAAGTCTGGTGACAGCACATGAGACATAATATCAGAGTTTAGAATTGCAAATTTCCTGTGTCAGAGAAAAATTAAATAGATAGATAGTTATCCCCTACACAGTTGCATCCAGAATTTAATTCAGTAAACACAGAACAAGAAGTAATAGAAATGTATAGTGGTTGCCCTCTATAGTAGATGATTTTCATGGCAGAACAAGGGTTTAGAAGCAGCTGACATGAATAAAAATAAAGATACCTTCTCTTTGAAAAATTATATTATCAACAAAATTTAATGATCATGACACAGGAAGGACTGACATTACCAGAAAGGAGAAATCTTCATTTAGCCCTGCAAGACTGTGTTCCTACGTTACAAATGCAGAACAGTAATGGAATCATAGAATCATAGAATGGCTTGGGTTGAAAAGGACCACAAAGATCATCTAGTTTCAACCTCCTGCTGTGTGCAGGGTTGCCAACCACTAAGCTGCCCAGAGCCACATCCAGCCTGGCCTTGAATGCCTCCAGGGATGGGGCATCCACAACATCCTTCAGCAATCTGTTCCAGTGTGTCACCACCCTCTGTGTGAAAAAATTCCTCCTAATATCTAATCTAAACCTTCCTGTCTCAGTTTAAAACCATTCCCCCTTTTCGTATTACTATCCACCCTCATAAACAGCCATTCCCCTTCCTGTTCATGTGCTCATGTATACTTTTTTTCAAGTGCAGGGAAGCCGCAATGTCAGAGGGCGCGCAACTGTCAGAGGGCCCAACTAAGTAAGGTTGTCTCCTGACCCACCTTCTCATAAACCTATTTCAGTCTGCATTACAACCAGGAGTTACCCTAGGTTAAATTCAGACATTATCAGTAAGACTCAGTTTTAAGCTAATTGACAGCATATTTAAAGTTGTATATACAACCTTGACCAATTACGGCACAGATTTTAAAAGTGTTAGACTCTGCAGTGTTGATGAGCCCTGTGATGGTTATACAAATCCTGCCTTAAAAATTAAATATTTTTCTGGGAAAAAAAAAAAAAAAAGACTTTAAACACAAAGACATTTTGCATATATGTAGATTTCCAGGGATTAGCCAACCATAGCAGCATCTTTTGCATACTAATTTTTTTAAGACTTCTGGAACTTCTCCCTCTGCAATTAAAATGCAACTTCTGGAGAATATATATATATATATGTATATATATGTATATATTTGCATCTATATGTATACATACTCACGTATGTGTATGGTGTGTATGCTACAGAGGGAAGGTTTCAGTGCCTAAATGTAGCATTTCAATTTGAATACTAAAATGAAAAATTTGCAAACTTTGAGTTGCATTCATACGTGTAGGTAGCTCTGAAAGTAACGTCACCTATTTATTTCCATGAAAACTACAACAGCTACAAAGAGCACAATCACACTATTTGTTAGAGCAAATTCTAAGCTATAAAGCAATACTTTTCAACATAGTTGCCCCATTATCTATGCATTTTCACCAGTGCAGAGCAAGAGACTTCATGGCACACTTAAAAAAATCTGCAGCGATTGATGTGACCCACTGTCTCCACTACCACTGCTGAACCAAGCCACTCATTGTGTCACTGTTTGATCTTCACATACGTGTGAGAAGCATTGATGAATTTCATTGGGTGCAATACTTTCTGCGTGGAGGAATTAAATACCACATCTGTGTTTCCTATGCACTTCCATGTCAGATGCCATTCTGTCAGGCCCTCGTTCTTGTCCCTCTGATGCCATCTATCACATGATAACATAGTTTAATCGAGAATATTCAGCCTCGGCTATCATACCAGTAAAATCCACCTTCATGGCCTTCAGCCAAAATACTATAATAGAAGGCATCACTTTTGGAGCAGTCCTTGTACTTTGCTATATTTTAACTGCTTGAAAACCCCTAAAATACTACTTAGTATACTTAACATACTTCTCTTTCCCAGTGTGCTTCATTTGTACTTGTATGTTTTGAACAAGAGTCAAGACAGAGCTCATCCTCAGGGGACTCACATTTCTTTATACTGAGTGCTATCAACTGATTACTTCTGAACTGTCCTCATTTATTGTTTCTAAGTTGGAAGAGATTTTTTTCATGTTTTTAAAGACGATGCTGTTTCTATCTGAGTTTTCGTTTGTTTGTTTGTTTGTTTTTTCATTCATGTAATTGGAGATAAAGATTAGCTACAATGAGCACTGACATCTAATTCCCCAAAATACAATTGCAGTCTCATGGAGTTCATTCTTTTAAATGAGCTTTTATTATATATATATATATATATGTAACTTCATACATTTTCTGGAACAACTATTATTTTTTACCTGGAAGGTAGTTGTAAAGACCCAGAAAAAGATGGAGAAAATATTCTCTTCTTGAGCTGCTGATTCTGATCGGAAAAATAAAACTCGCTTTGAAAATGTATATATACCCTGCAATCTTCATTAGTTGAATAAAATGGTGAAAGATCAGATTCTGATGTCAGTTACCTCAGCAAAACTCTGCTGTTGTCATCTTGAGTAACTGAACACAGAAGAAATATCCCTGCATCTGACTTGCTATCTTGTCTTTACTTGTCTTTTCCTAAAGATCGCCTGAATTTTCTACAACATGAGCGTAACCATCTGGGGTCCATTGCCTGTATCGTATTTGCTCTCTGCATGCAGACCGATTAAAATTTTATTTAAGTCATCCCCATAGAGGGAAGTCCTGCTACCTGTTAGCACAGTGACTGATTCTTCCAAAAATTAAATAAAAAGCTATGTCTTTAATGTTGCTCATTGAATTACAAATTGGGGAACTGGCACATCTCTCATTTTATTCATCCTAATTACAATTGCCCTGTCACTGAGATGCCAGCTTGACTAAGAGCAAATCAGGTAGTGACTCCCCAGGGTCTTCTTTGTAACAAGAAGGCTGTCTCTAGTGGCTTCAAAATGACAATTTCCTCCCTTTTACTTCAAAGTGGAATGTTTCCCCTGGACAGTTTCACATTTGATTATTTTCACTAGCCTCTCTGTCTTGAGTTGCTTGATTAGCATCTCAGTCACCTAAGAAATTAGACTAGAGTTTGTGCCTTGGAAGAAAAGAGGGGGGAAAAAAAAAAGAAGAAGAAGAAGAAAAAAGAAATAAAAAGGTACTGAAAAATGTTTCCTAGAGGGAAGGAGAGGAAGGGGAAGGAGTAATGAAAATCTGACAAAGTTATAAACTTTTTAAAATCTTATCACTTTTGAAGGGAAGGCTAGCTCCTTCTTTAGGAAGCTCTCTTCACGCTAAATATTTCCCTGCAGAAATTTTAATGGGCTCGATAATTTGTACCATTCTTCATAATATTCTTTGTCTACTGTTTAGACAAACAAATGAAAAAATCAAGTAATAAGACTCTAGTGATCAGAAGAATCTTTGTCTCCTCTGTGACTATGGAATCTTTTGCAAAATAGTAGAACCTCAAGTTTTAAGATTCTGGTTGCAGTCCTTCTGTCTTGGACTTTTAAACACGTGTCAGAGTTAACAGATCAATCTATGCCCGTGACAGGGGGGCAGTAGACCCCTGGCCCCATCCACCCAGCCCCACAAAATGGGAAGGCAAAAGGGAAAAGGAAATAGGGAGATGGGAGCTTGGCTCATGGAAAGAAAAAAAAAAAAAACAAAACAGCAGCAACAATCTATGGAGGAAAACTTATTTTACTAATTATGATATCGAAATGCAAGATAACACAATATCATACGACCTAATTGAAATTGAGAGTAAAAAATCAAATAAAATAGGAGAGAGAGAGATTTCCTGAGATCGAGTCAAATCTGAAAGGCTTGGAATGGCTAGGAAATCACTCTCCAGCATCCACTGCAAGGCAGTAAGAGACCGTCCCTCTTCGAAGGGCCAGATCCCATGACTTCCGTGACATATAGGGAAAGGTACCTGGAATTGGAGCATTAATACTTTAACTTCCACTGCACTACATGACATTATTATATGAAATACTGAAAACCAAAAAAAAAAACAAAAAAACACAAAACCATGACAACATGGACAAAATATTTAAATGCAAACCACAGAGACAGCTATGTACAAGACAACATACATGAAACATAAATGATTGAGGAGAAACAGCATGATTGTTTGTCTCTATGTGCAATCATGCTGCTGGAGAATATCCTACTGATATCATTCCATTGGGGATGAAGTTGCCTATTCTCAGAGAAGGCATTGAGCCTTGGTTTTATTATGTTTCATGAGGGCAAAATATTAAAATTTAGCCTATGTACCTGGTGCACATGAGTCTTGCAGAGGTTAAAAACTGTGGTTCTACATCATCTATCTGTCTAATCCATTTAAATAAGAGAGGGGATCCTCAAACAATCTTGAACACATCCAAAAGTTTTAAAAAAATACATCTAGAATAAGGTAATGTTGTAGACACACCAAATTCTGAAGTGAAATATGGAATAATTTACAGTGCCCAGTTGGACTTGATCAAATAATTGTAATCTTTATATATGCTTACAAAATATTCTCACCTTTCACTTATTCATATAAATTTCTGCCATTCCAGTCAAAGTGAAATTTATTACTTTTCACTTAGCTAGATTTACCTGTGAAACGTTGCATGACTTCTGTCTGTTTTATTTGCATATCTTTATTATGAATACTGCTTATTTGGGGGCAGATTTGATTTGTGAGGTTTTGGCATGGTATGCCCGGTTGTTCAGTTTTCATTCCTGATTTAGAAATGGGGAATGAAAGAGGAAGTAATTCTTTTTATCTTGATGCTGAATATATACAGAAGGAAAAAATATATATATAGAACAAAATTATTTTGGTTTGTTTGATTTTGGTCTGGAGTTAAAATCATCAAAAGTGCTTACACTTACATGTCTAGTGAGGTCTTTAGAGCAAACCAGAATCAGTCTTTCCAATGTTCAAGTCTGATGAAAACTTGTGTAGGAGCTTAGAATGAAAAAATTAATTTCTGGAATAAATGTCTCAAAGACATCTGGAAAACACCAGAAACTGGAAAGAAATATTTTCTGTTATGGAATCTTCACAGCAAATAAAAGGCATATATTATTCAACAGCAACACTCTGAAATGCTGGTTTTCATGCTTTTTTTTTTTTTTTTTTTTTTTTTTTTTTTTAATGCAGCTATGCAGACTTCTTGATATTTTTAAACCCATGCTCACAAAAAGATGAAGTGGTAGCTCTTTGCACTGATGTGTTTGTACTATTCAGTAGTTATCAATTTCCTTCCTGGGATAACCTACTACTTAGGTAGGTACATGAAAGTTTTCCATATTTTCCTTCTCTTCAAAGTCAAGTATATAACTGTTTCACTGAGCAGAAAAGCATTTTTATGTGTTTGGAATCAGACTTGACTTCATTGATTAAATTTCTGATTCAGAAGCAGCAACCACAGCCCAGCAATAGAACTAGAAATGATAAAATAAATCCTGAATACTACATGCCACGTACTACATGCAATACTAGCATGAATTGTTATTTCTACAGAGTTTTACATTATGAATTTGAAAGATCAGCACTTTGTATCTCACGGCATCCGTAGACAAAGGAAGAGCAGCTGACACCATGCATTTGGACTTCTGCAAAACCTCTGATATGATCCCACACCATATCCTTATCTCTAAATAAGAGAGATACAGATTCAAAGTGCATTGGATGAAAACTTTCTGGTTCAGATTTTGGACATATCAACCAAAGCCAGACTTGGGGGATCTGGTGGAAAAAAATCTAGACATGCGACAGTAGTGAGCTCTTGCAGCCTAGGTCAGCGGTATCCTGGGCTACATCAAAAGAGGAGTAGTCAGCAGGGAGAGGGAAGTTATGGTCCCCTTCTACTCTGCCCTTGTTAGGACCCGTGTGGAGTACTGCGTTCAAGCCTGAGGCTTCCAGCACAGGAAGGATGTGGAGCTGCTGCAGAGAGTTCAGATTAGGGCCATGAAGGTGATCAAAAGACTGGAGCACCTCTTCTGTGAAGAAACGTGTAAAGAATTGGGTTGTTCAGCTTGGAGAAGAGAAGGTTCTGGGGAAATTTTAGTGCAGTCTTCTAGTACTTATAGTACTTGAAGAGAGCTTATAAGCAGGGAGGAAGACTTTTTACATAGTCTGATAGCAACAGGACAAGGGTGAATAGCTAGATATTGAAAAAGAATAGATTTACATTAGATGTTAGGAGGAAATTTTTTATTCAGAGAGTGATGAGGCACTGGATCAATCTACTCAGAGTGGGTGTGAATGCCCCATATCTAGAGGCATTCAAAGATGGATTGGGTAGGGCCCTGGGCATCCTGATCTACTGCAGGGGATTGGAACAAGATTATCAGTAGTATTTCTTCTAACCTTATCCATTCTCTGATTCTTTGATTCTCTGATCTTCAGTTGCATTTTCCTGCACCTAGCAATAGTAAGAGACTAAACTGACATTTTTTAAATAGTTTCTAAAAAGGGTGTGGAATTCATGTAATTTAAATATAGCTATCTTTTGAGAGAAAAGCTAGCAGATCTCATTGGCAGGGCTTTAAACTTGGTTTTAAGGGTGAGGGGGTGATAGTGGGTCTGCCTATGATAAGCTGGGGAAAGGAATAGCCGGGTTAGAGTTATAAGGGTTCTATTTGAGGCCCTCAACTTGCTGCACTGAGACATGCTGGCAACACTACAGGACATATGAAATCTTATGACAGTGAGCCAGGGACAGCTGAGGCAATGGGAGAAGACAGGAGGGAAATGGAAGAGAAATATTTCAAATTAAGGAATTAAGGAGTTATCCTCCAAGAAGATACAGTCAACTGCATGGTTGAAATCCTTCTGCACCAATGTATGCAGCTTGGGAAAGAAATAGGAGAAGTTAGAGGTCACCATGCCACTAGAAAACTGTAATGTTGCTGTCACCAGTGAAATCTGATGAGATGACTTCTACTGGAATGTGGATATTAACAACTACAAGATGTTCAGAAGGGTCAGGTGAGGAAGGAGGGGAGATGTTGCCTTCTACATGAAGAAAGAAAGAAAGGAGTGTGAAGAGCTGTTCCTGAAGAATGTCCATGGGCAAGTTGAAAGCTTATGGGTGAGAATTAGAGACTGAGGCTAAAAAGGGACCCTTCTGGCTGTTGTCTAGTATAAGCTGCCTGATCAAGCAGACCCTGCTGAAGAATTCTTCTTCTAGCTACAGGAAGCATTGCAAACACAGGCTCCTGACTTGCTGGGAGACTTTAATCACCCTGACATCTGCTGTAAAAGTATAGTGATGAGCTGCAGATAATACAGTGGGCTTCTGGAATGTATCAAGGATAACTTCCTCAGCCAAGTATTAGACAGCTCCACCAGAGAGAGCGCAATACTCAGCTTGTTTCTAACCAGTACAAGTGGACAGATAAGTGACAGAAAAGATGGGAGGCTGCCTGAGCTATAGTGATCATGCAGTGATGGAGTTCACAACCTTGAAGGGTATGGGACAGAAAAAATGTGAAATCAGGATGCTGTATATTTGGTAAGCCAGCTTACATCCCTTCAGGAAGTTACTTAACAAAACTCCCTGGGACAATGTCCTTAAAGGGAGAGCGGCAGAGTTGGCAGATCTTCAAGGAAACTTTCCTTAGGGCACAAGAACTCTCCATCCTGAGTGTGATAAAAAAAAAAAAAAAAAAAAAAAAAAAGAAAGAGACTGGCATGGCTTAATCATAACCCACTGGTCTAACTGGGGAGCAAGAAGAAAATGTTCAGGCAGTAGAAGCAGGAATAAATACTGTGGAAGTTCTATAGGGATGCTGATAGGCTGTATAGAGACAAGATCAGGAAAACCTAGTTCTATGGATGAAGAACTGGTTGCAAAATCTTACCCAGAGAGTGGTGGTCAGTGGCTCAGTGTTCAGATGGATATTAGTGGTGAGCGGTGGCCCTCAAGAATCTGTACTGGGACTCATGGTCTTTAAGATCTTCACCAATGACATTGACAGTGAGTGGGACTGAGTTCACCCTCAGCATTTTAGTGTACAACACCAAACTGTGTTGTGGTCAGAACACCTGAGAGACAGACAGGATGCCATTCAGAAAGACTTAGAATATAGACAGGCTAAAGCACTGAGATAACCCAGAAGAAATCCATGACATTCAACAAAGCTAAATGCAAGAAATTACACCTAGGTCATGGCAACTTCTGCTATCAATACTAACTGGAAGGTGAAAGGATTGAGCACAGCCTTGCTGAAAAGGGGTACCAGTGGACAGCAAGCTGACATGAGACAGTGATGTGCCCAGGTAGCTAAGAAGACCAACTGCATCTTGGGCTGCATCAAAAGGAGTGTGGCCAACAGGTCACGGGAAGTGATCTTGCCCCTCTACTCTGCGCTGGTGAGATGTCACCTGAAGTACTACATTCACGTGTGGTGCATTCAGTATAGGAGAAACATGGACCTGTTGCTGTGCATTGTAAGGACGGCCATAAAAATGATCCAAGGAGTTGAACATCCCTCCTACAAGCACAAATTAAGAGGGTTTGAGGTTGTTCAGACTGGAGAAGAAAGGGAACCAGGCAGATCTGAAAATGGCCTTTCAGTATCTAAAGGTCAGATTCTATGAAGGAAGGAGACAGATTTTTTTAGTTTGGTGTATGGGGGATTCACATGGAGAGTAGTTTCAAACTAAGAGATTTGACATTTTAATTGGATATAAGAAAAAGATTTTTGTGATCAGTGAAGGTCTAGAACAAGTTGCTCAGAGATACAGTGTATGTCCCATCCATGGAGGTATTCAGGGTCTGGCTGGACTAGATTCTGAGCAACCTGGTCTAGCTGTAAATGTTCCCATTCATTGCAGGGGAGCTGGAGTAGGTGAAATTAAAATGTCCTTTCTAACTCAAATGCTTCTATGGTTTTGTGATCTCAGAGTTAGAAGACTACATAGAACATGGGATTGCAATGGATTCATCTAGAATAGAGGGAAAAGCATTTCCAGAAAGGTGATAACATCACTTGTAATAGAGAACTATTTTTGGTTGATTGTAATTCAGATTATCTTTAAACATGGATAATATTCCCAGAAGAAAAATACTGTTGGTAGTTCAGCCTCTGTTGTATTAGACAGAGAGTATCCTGCACATGCTATTTAACCATTTAATCTGTCTTTTTGTTGTTAATACTTTTTTCTTTCTTTTTTTTTCTTTTTCTTCTTTTCTTTTCCTTTTGTTGTTTAAGAAAAACAAAGCATTTATTTCTGTGAGTTCTGTGAATGTAAATAGTTGGTCCTCTCCTCCTTGTGATCTCCCTTCATGTGCTGGAAAGCCACAAAGAGGTGTTCCTGGAGCCTTCTATTCTCAAAGCTGAACAAGCTCAGTCTCCTCAACCCCTCTTCAAAGGAGACATGCTTCATCATTTTGATTACCGTAATTCATGATTGTAATTGGATTTGAAAGCTAGACTATTCAGTGGATGAAGAGTTCGTTAGATTGTCACCAGGAGGTGGTGTTTAATGGATCTCTGTACACATGGAGGCCAGTCACAAGAGGCATCCTCCAGGGGTCAGTCTTGGAGCTTTTCAACGACTTTATTGATGACATAGACAAAGTGACTGTCCTTACCTTCAGGAAGTTTGTTCTTTACACCAAGCTGAGTGGAGTAGTTGACGTAATAGACTCCTTTAGCTTCATCTTCTTCTCTTACCCCTGCTTCTATTCTCTGATGCAACATAGATTTTGACCTAAGAGAACATCTTTGAGTGAGACTGAAAATGGTATGGTTAAGCAGTAGCACAAGGCTTACTAAGCTAACTTTCCTCCTACTGAAGAACATTACATGCTTCTCTGTGGACTGTAGAATATAATCTAAATCTATCTCACTTTGGAAGTCTAAGTAAGGATACTGGCAGTTATGTTACTTGACACAACTCGTGTTTTTGTTTTGTTCATTTTAGAATGCTATTGTAAGAATTCTTCGTTCTCATTAGCTGGTTACTATGTCATTAACTCACTATAGAGCCCTATAATGTCCC
The DNA here is from genome assembly GCF_951394365.1 of Tetrao urogallus. Taxonomy (NCBI): domain Eukaryota; kingdom Metazoa; phylum Chordata; class Aves; order Galliformes; family Phasianidae; genus Tetrao; species Tetrao urogallus. The sequence continues at coordinate 70,578,513 of NC_136816.1, forward strand.
ATTATAGTATACTTTCAAGCTTTTGGCTATTAATTAAGCATGGAACATTCTTGTTTTTTACAGGACTAAAATTAAGGGAAGGAAAACTTAAATTATGAATAATACTGTTAAATAATAATAATTATAGTAATGGGATTAATGGACACCCAACTATGTACATAATTAGCCTAATTCCAATGAGAGGGTGATGGTGAATGTTTTATCGGTGTCACCAAGAGCCCGTAGTATAATTACAGACCTATTTGTTCAATGCTGAGCATGTGCTACTCATTATATTATTAAGAATTAAGCCTCTGTTTGAAAAAAATAAAAAACAAAAAATACAGGGCAAATAGTTTAAAAATTATTTAGATGGGATCTTTTATGTTTAGTTTGCTGTGAGAGGGATTTTGTGATTTTTTTTTTCATAGCCCTGTTCATTTATTAGAAATTAGAATGTTAGCATAACTTCTGATGATTCCATGCACAAAATGATGCCACAATGAATAGAAGCCTTGAAGTTGAAAAAGAACAGCAACAACAACAACAAAAAATCCACTTGCTTTCAAAATAATCTCCAAATAAAGATCTCTAAAGTAGAAATGATAATATTATATCTGGATTATTCATTTCTACTTTAACCAAGACTTCCAACCTTCCACCCACTTCTAGGTACAGCACGTCATCATTCAGTGAAGATCCATGTTATGCTGGACAGGTTTAAGTCAAAACGGTATATATCTCTCCTGATCCTTTTGTTTTTCTCCAAACCTGTCTCCAAATCTGCTTATTTAAATAATGGAAATCATATTTATATTCTTACAATCTCAATTATATATATTTTCAGAGTTATCTCCCTACTCCATTACAACTTTGTATAATTGAACTCTGAGCATATTTGAATCAGAAACTTACTGCATGTCACTAGACACGATTGTTTAATTCTAGACCTCTTCACTTTTTTTTTCCCTTTTGACAACTTGTGAAAAGCAATATTGAATAACAGCCTAAGGAACACAAGAACTTTGTTTGGACATATCCTTTTCAGGTTATTTAGTTTAATCTCCTGCTTAGAACTGAGTTAATTTAAATGAGGTTCTTAGATCTCAAAACACAGATCTTGAATAGAACTGGAACAGAATCCTAAGGATGAAAAGGGGAAAGAATCATAAAACTTAAAGACAACGTAAATGTGTACCTGATTATCAATAGCTGATGAGAAAGTGTGTTCCAGTTCAGAAAATACTGTTTAAAAACATACTTGTTCCTATAGCTATTTCCATCCTTCTCTAAAATAAACATAAAAGTAGTTGAAATGACTTCCGTTGAAGAATGCTCATATACAAGATTGTCTGATCTTGTGAACAATTGTTGAAAAGGAGTAAGTATATGTAAAACTGAAAAAGACCTGAAAATGAAAACATGCAGATGATTTTGACACACTGTGATGACAGAGCAATAATATGAAATTGGATGAATAACCTAATGATTTTTTCTTTTTCTTTTTCTTTTTTTTTTCTGCCTGGACTTCCAAGTTGTCATGCTATTGTTGCCATTTATTGTGTATTTGCTGCCAATCATCCCAGGAAATTTTTCCTCATTTTAAGACAGTGATTTATATCACTTCCTAACCCTGGTTTAGTCAGTGTAATTTCTGAATTATTTTTCAAATTGTTACTTGCAAGCTGTGTTTTTAATTCTTCCTAGAATCTAAGCATTATTATTATTATTATTATTATTATTATTATTATTATTATTTCAGATAGATTTCTCCAAATTCTGTAGTTTGTTGTTTTTTTCATAAATCTTTATAATTTTCTATCACTTTGAATGTTGGAATTGTCAAGATATTCATCCTCACCGATTCAGCAGCTCACTGAACAAGGATAAAAGAGCTTGATTAAGAAAAGATCCAAGTTCTATGTTTTGCTCGTGTCTAGTAACAATTATTTATAGTGAGTGTTTATATTTTGGCATGATCATTAGTATTAGTGCTGCTGCATTTCCAAATACTGAAGAAATGATGCTGCAAAATGCAGTTTATTTGAATATTAAAATTCTGTACCCTTAATTCTTTGAAAAGAGTGGTCAAGGGAATAGATAACCGTGATAAAATCGTCCATTTAAATTCATGCAATAGATCTGAAACTACCAAAATTTATAGTGCTGTTCAGATCTGTCCTTTATTTATCATGATAATAACAGTAACTTATTTTTATAGGACAATGTTCCATGAAACAGGGTGAAATGAATAGGACAATAATCCCTGCTCTAATTTTTTAGTAACAGACCAAAGAAAACAGGCTTTCAAAGGATAAAACTTCTTTTTAAAATGTGCCTCAGTCCTTCTCCTCTCCTCCATAACCTTTGCCTTTACAATGTTTCTGGAACATCCCTTCCTAGCAGCCAGTGGCAGTTGTCTCCTCTGTACCAGCATTTCCGTTCTTGTGTCTTTCTTAAATACAGAGCTCATTCCTTCTGCTTCTCTAAAACAGTTAGAATAGAATCACCAAAAAACCTAAAAGATCACCCAGTCCAACTGTTCACTTATCACCAATATTTCCCACTAAACCATGTTTCTTAGTACAAAATCTAAACATTCCTTGAACGTCCCAGGGTCAGTGATTTTACCATCTCCTCGGGCAGCCTGTTCCATCTTGTAGAGAGATGATAGATAAGGTTCCTGCTAAACCTCCTCTTTTCCAGAGTGAACAATCCTGGCTCCTTCAGTTGCTCCACATAAGGCTTGTGTTTCAGACCCCTCACCAGAGGCATCTCCTCATCTGGAAGACTTCATTTTCTGTAGGAAGATTTCTTTTTCTTCATCAACATAAGTGCATTCCTAGATGATTTCCCATATGCAGATAACAGTAAAGGTCAATGCATATAGTCTGTGAGTAGTATTTAGTAAGCGTGGGATGTGTGTTTGTGAGGCAGGGGAAGGGGGATGCTGAGGATAGTATCTGAAATCAAAATCACATAGAGCACCTTTGTGCCTGTCTGGTTTGGAGAAACTAAAATTCAATTTAAACTGTGAAGTCTGCACAATTTACATCTTAATATAACACATCACAAACCAGACTGCTGTCTTCTAACATCCTCAGAAAATTAATAAAATATCCCCATAAAGTTACAACTGGTATTACGGTAACTGAGAGTAACAATTACAGTCTTGCTCTGAAAGTTACTGGTTTTTGAGAAATGGATGTCCCTTGGGCTTCATATAGAGTAAAATGGGTTGACAGCACTGTCAAGGCACATTAGGAATAGTTTTTCTTGAAATTACATCAGAGTAAATAAAGAGGCTATTTTGTCAGCTTCAAATTTAAATTTGCAATAATAATAATGGCATAGACATCCTTGATATTCCTATTTTGCCACTGTAAAATAAAATATCAGTATGATAGAGGTGGTTGTCTGCTTTATTTGGTGTTTGACTTTCCCCCCCCCCCCCCCCCCCCAAGAATTAGCAAAAAATCATGGGTCTCTTATACACCTTTAAGTAAGTCTAAGCATATTCTCTAGTCATACATAATTGAAACAGGAGGTAGAGTGGGAAACTAAATAAATAAATCTTCCAGAAGTGTGCTGTGATGGAAAGTGGGAGTGGCTCAGCTGTCTCGGCTGAAAAAACCCTCTTTTCTGTATTATAAATGTCAGTACAAGCAAGACAACATTCAGCTGAGAAAGATTACTCAAAAGTTGTAGCAATGACTATGCAGACTGCAAGAACCAAATGCAGAGCAGAAAAGTGTACCTCATGACTGTAAAGGAAATGAGGAAAGTGGGTGAAATGGAAGAATACTAAGTGATAACAGAAAAGTGTAATACAAAATGAAGTTATACTGGAAAGATCAGTCTTGGTCTTTTTGGCATCTTATGTTCATGATGAATGCCAATGTCCTTTGGGATGATGTTAAAGAAAAAAAAACGACTGTAATGCTTCAGACACTTAACATGAAAGATCCCCTTGTGCACACCATCTACAGTGTTAAGAACAGAGCTTCAAACCAGACATTTCTGACACTTTACTAGCAGCTCTGTTACCTAACAGCAGTGGCAAGCAATTATCACCTTTAAAGACGTCAGGAAAAAATGTCAAAAATTCCTCTTACTGAAAAAGTCAGCATAGAATATTCCATTTTAGTACAGAACACTCAAATCAAATCAGTTTGCATGATCAAACAGAAGTGGGAAACATTCATTTGTCATCACCTTACTGATGGGACGTATGGCTGACTACCTAAAACCCTCTTTTCCTTTCTGACTAGCCTTACTCATGGATTCCATCTCATATGACAAGCAGAGTTTCTCCCTTGTCTGAATTTATACCTCTGAAACACATGATGAGAACTATGTTGTAAGAATTCAGCTACAATTGGAGATACAAAATTACATTAGAAGACAAATTACATTTGACATCATGAATGACAAAACAAACCATCTAGATCAAAGCACAAAAAGGAACTCTGGTAAATCAAAATAGCTCTAGCATATTATAAAAAAATCAGGAGGATTTTGACTATTTATGATAAACTGAAAACCACATACTTGACTGCTTGACTGAATCTTTCACACATTATTTTGCTTTATACTTAAAAAAACAAAACAAAACAAAACAAAACAAAATCAAAACCTATCATTTTCTGTGTTTATACTTATACGTATTTAAATGCCACTTAACTTGTGCATGCACTTGTCAGTTTGAAGTAAAATTAAAATAAATAAATAAAAATCACTTACTGGAAGTTTCCTTCGAGAAGAAAACCCCAGTTTTCAAGTTTTTGAGTAGTTTAAGATAATGTGTTTCAGCATATTTTGGTGCAGCTCTCATACTAACACAATGAAGTTCCCAAGCATAGGCGACTTAGGACCTCTAGGCCTAGGTGTACAACTTTGCTTCAAGGCTGTAATTCAGTGATAACTCATACATGAAATTTCTCTGGGAAATTCACTTCTTTATTAAATCATAACTACTGTCTAAACATCTGTATTATACATAAATTAAAGTTCTGAAAAATAAGTCAATGTGACCTTATTAAATCATCTGATAAGAAAAGGTGCTTCTTTTTGACAATAAGATTTAATTCTACTGATACGCAACTTCATAGGAATCATTTTAACCAGCTTTTTGGTGAACATAGCAGTGAAACTGGTAGTGTTTCATTTGAAAAATCAGCATTTCTTAGAGCAGGCTGTTCCATCATAAAAAGTTCTCTTTGCTTTAATGTAATTACTGCTCAGAAGTTGATTTCTTTTGAACAAAATGGGATGATTATATGAATAACATTTTCTTATATTAATCAGATTTTCAAGTCAGATCCATTAGCTCTCCATTCATACATATCCTTTTCCTTCCTCTGTTCACTGGAGATTGCACTGTTTATCACAAACTTTCTAATACCTGAATCATCTTCTAAAGCACTTTTGCAGACCACTATCTGCAAAAGCCAAGTAAGAGCAGCCTGCTTTTTCCATACAGTTAAGGTAAGAAGTTCTGTTACTAAATGCCTCCCTTGCTAAGTAGAAATACTGGACAACAGAAAAGAAGGCAGCCTTCTCAGGGGAAAGCTGTGGACCACAGGCTGTAATTCAGATTACTCTGCTCTTCAATATTAATTGACTATGAAGTAATAAGATGTTACAATTGTTTTGCTTTCACTTACAGTCTGAAGTGGCTTACAAGTACTTGAGAACTATCAAGAGTTGATTGATAAGAATTTGCAAGGAACTTCTTATTGCAGGGTTTTAGTCTGTGCTGATTTTTTTTTTTTTTTCCTGAGGGGGGAGTGAGATTATGGATGAGGAAAGAAAAGCAGTCTTTTCATTTATATGATAATACATGTCTTTCATAGGCAATGACAGGTCTAGATGGAATGTTATTAGGTAACCTCCTGTCTATAGAGATGCTAAGAATACAATTCTTTTCCGGTGTTATAAAGTTACCTCCATTGTTAAGCAACCAGTTTTGATCAGTCCTAAAAACATATCTCAAATAAGTTGTTACTGTACAATAGAACATTTCCTTTAAAGTTTAACCATGAAATAGTACATTTTCATATTTGAAATAGGGATGATCATTAATAGACTTAATGCTTACCCAGGCATAGAAGAAGAGGATAAAGGTGAACATTTTAAAGACATTTACAATAGTTATTTTATTTTCCACAGAAAAAATCACAAGTTTGGATTACTTTTACTTATCTCTTTCTACCTGAATGTTAACCTTTATCTTAAGCTTTCATCCTGAAACTTTTTTGTGGCAGTGAAAAGACACATCTGGAGGTGATGAGTCATTCCACCTATCCAGATACAAGTCTTAGATTGGGAATCACATCCAAAGTTTTCAATGTCACCACTGTCAATGGAGCAAGAATAATCCCTACTTTTGGCCAGAAACCAAGACTGTTATAGGTGCATCTACACATGCAAATTGCTATAATGTTCATAGAATCATAGAACCATACATTGGCGGTTGGAAAGAACCCCAAGTATCATCAAGCTTCAATACCCCTGCTCCAGGTAATGCCACCAACCTCCCCATTTAATACTAGATCAGGCTGCACAGGGCCCCATCCAACCTGGCCTTGAACACTTCCAGTGGCAGGGCATCCACTACCTCTCTGTGCAGCCTTTTTCAGCACCTCACCACTCTCATTGTAAAGATCTTCCCCCTGATATCCAACCTAAATCTTCCCTCCTTCAACTTAAAATTATTCCCCTTGTCCTGCAGTTATCTACCCTTTCAAAGAGTTGATTCTCCACCTGTTTGTAGGCTCCCTTTAGATACTGAAAAGCTGCAATGAGGTCATCCTGCAGCCTTCTTTTCTCCAGGCTGAACAAGCTCAGCTCCCTCAGCCAGATCATATCTGTGGCTGTCTCTGACCCTCTCCAACAGCTCCCTGTCTTTCTTGTATAGCGAGCCCCAGACCTGGACACAGTATGGGGCTTCATGAGGGCAGAGAAGGGAGGGAAAATCACCTCCCTGTCCCTGCTGGCCACCCCTCTTCTGATGGAAGAAGGAAATTCTCTCCCCTTATTCTGCTTGTGTGAAACAGTACTTGAAGAACTGCATTCAACTCTGCAATCCACATAAAAGGAAAGAATAGGTCTGCAGAATGACCATGAGAATGATCAAAATGATCTCCTATGAAAGAAGGCTGAAAACATTGGGACTGTTCAGTGTAGTGAAGACTGTGGAGACATTACAGTGGCCATTCAAGTATTCAAAGAATGCCAACGGGAGACATAGGGAGTGATTTTTTTATCAGAAAGTATAGAGATAGGTTCTAAAGTAATCATCATCATCATCGTCATCGTCATCATCATCATGATAAATTAGATTAGAGATAAGGAAAAAATGTGGGTAGTGAGGCATATGGATGACCCACCACTGGAGATTTTCAAGGCTAGGTTTGATGAGGTTTTGAGCAACCAGGTCTGGTGGAAATTCAAAATTTTCAAAGTAGATGGTCTTTAAATTGCATTCCAACCCAAACTGCTTTATGATTTTCTCATTCTACGGTATGTGTTTACTATTATTTACTATTCAAAAAATGTCACCAAAGAGAGAAAATGCCTTTTAGAACTGATCTACTGATGTTGGAAAAACAGCCATTGCACTATACTGACTTATTCCTAGGGACTATGGCACACAGTTTTTTCTTAGTTGCATAAGGAGCCAAAAGAAATTCAAAATAATAGGGAAATAGCCCTGGAACTGTCGTATACATAACTTTTTGTGTGACTAAAATCAAATATCAATGAAGTTAGCTAGAATATGCTTCATCATTAAAGTCTTACTTCACAAACTACACAATGACAGCTAAAACTTTTATTATTATTATTATTATTATTATTATTATTATTATTATTAAATGCTCAGAAGAGATAAGAAAGCCAGAAGAACAGATGTGTTAGAAGTGTGAAATGGATTAACATCAAAGCCCCCTGGGAAAATCTGAAACATGAAATGAAGGATCCTGAATGACAAGAGCTATCCAGAATGCCTTAAAAGCTCTGCAGTGCATTTTGGTGCTGTCTGTTTGAGCAACGCAAGGCCCTGTGTGCTAGGGAAAGAAACTGATAGTGAAAGCTCTGTGAACTTCAGGCAAGTGCAGTTCATTGGTGAGAACTCACCTGGTGGTACAATTTGAATGAGACAGAAAAAGCACCCAAAACAGTGATTGCCAATATTTTTTGTTCCCAGTCATAGGAAATAGATAATTTGAGCTTTGGACTAACAAGGCTACAAGTGAGCTAGTAGATTTAAAACATAATGCTTGTTTTGGTTACATATTCTTTGGGTGTTTAAAGCTCTCTATTAATATTAATATGTTAATGACATGTTTTGATATCCTTAAAGTTAGAGAAGATAAACAAAAACTGAGTAAGAGAAGTATTTTCAATTGTTTGATATTTGCACAAATCCTTTGGAAGCAGATTATTAATAGATTAGACAAATTAATGCTCAAGAACAGTTTCTGAATTGCCAGGCACTAGTAACCATGCAGTTTTTGGTGGAAAAGGGTCACCAATGTTTGAAATGTGAAGGAGAGTATGATACTGTTGAGAGATTTTCTTCATCTAAACTCAGTGAAAGTCTGAGGAAGTTGGTCAAATAAAATATATCGAGATTTAGACCACACTGTGTTGCAAACTGAATTTACTGCAGCTTCAGCATGTAAATATCATGCACTTTGGGTAAGTACATGCCCAGCTGAATTCATATAAAAGGGAAGTCTTTTAGTTAACTACATTTGAATCCTGATGAGGACTCAGAAGAATTTACAGTCAAAAACTACCCAAAGTAATTTCCATACAGTATGAACTGTATTCATTCCTGAATGTCTCTTGTACAAACATCATCATGGCTAGAGTGAAAATCTCAGGCCTTTAAGTTTCATTCCAAATGATGTTTTCAACTCTCTGCTGATACAGAGCAAAGACTAATTTAAGCTAGAGAGATTTCCTCATCAAGGTGCAGCTTCAGTCATCTGCAGGTAGTAAGTTGAGTTTAAAACCAAACTAAACCAAATTACCATCAAGAAAAAAACATATAAATTAAACAAAACAAAACAAAACAAAAAAAAAAAAAAAAAAAAAAAAAAAAAAAAAAAAAAAAAAGCAGAAGTGAGATTTCCCATTTTGGATAACAGACCGGCTGTCAGAGATTAGCATCCTATTAGGATCTGATACAAGCAAACAGTTTCATATTTTTTCTAGCAGTTAAGTTTATGTGTGATCCAAAATACGTCATGGACTTTATAGAATATCCACCTTCCCTTCCCTTCCCTTCCCTTCCCTTCCCTTCCCTTCCCTTCCCTTCCCTTCCCTTCCCTTCCCTTCCCTTCCCTTCCCTTCCCTTCCCTTCCCTTCCCTTCCCTTCCCTTCCCTTCCCTTCCCTTCCCTTCCCTTCCCTTCCCTTCCCTTCCCTTCCCTTCCCTTCCCTTCCCTTCCCTTCCCTTCCCTTCCCTTCCCTTCCCTTCCCTTCCCTTCCCTTCCCTTCCCTTCCCTTCCCTTCCCTTCCCTTCCCTTCCCTTCCCTTCCCTTCCCTTCCCTTCCCTTCCCTTCCCTTCCCTTCCCTTCCCTTCCCTTCCAGCTTTATTTCTTTCTACTTTTGTTGTTGAGCATTAACTTGAAATACATTTATTTCACTCTGTACTGGTAAAGCTTTAATATAACCAGAGGACAAATCATTTTGATGCTTCTTAAAGTGAAATAGCATTCTTGATAAAGAAAGCTTTATAGTTAGAAGAATGTATTCTGGTAGAATTTTAGTTTTAAAAACAACATTCCCTGTTGATTAATTTCCTAATAAAAGTTCTTGTGAGTTTACATAAAATTCAGCTAACTTCAATTGTATTACTGGACTAAATAGCATGATTTTTCCACTATTATTTACATTCACACAAATAATCCCATTATACATTTAATATAACTATTAAAATGAATATTCCCAAAATGTACATCCTGGTGTATAAAGATTTTGGCACAGACTAAAGTTAAAATTTGAAAATAACAAGGGACATGTGCAACACTCAGGGAGAGTTTTGATCTTACTTAATTTTAGAGTTATATAGCTAAACAAATCATCTTTGCCTCCCTTTATAGTCAACAGAGAAAAGAAGATGTACTGGAGAATCATTTGTCTGACATTTTAAGGCTCTCCTAAAGTGTGAAATGAATCACAGCACAGAATTTTTTTATTTCTATGCAGTAAGTATGTAGGGAGTGGCTAATTTAACTGTAGGCATCTAAAATTTTAATGATAAGATTTTAGAAAGTTGTATCTATCACTTTTAAATGAGTTAAACATTTGCAACTCTATAGCATATAAGAGACAGGCTGTACAAATTAAAAATAAATAAATAAATGGATAAATAAAAAAAATAAATACATATATGAATAATTTTGTACCAAAATGCTCCCCAAAACATGTTTATTTATTTTTTTGATTAGTTTATTTTTTGTTTGCTTGTTTATTTGTTGCAAGCTGTTAGACATGGAGTTCAATCTATTAAAACACAAGTGGAAAACTGAGTTAAACAGAGACAATAGATGCCCAGATTTTTATTTATGTAAGTTTTCTGTGTAGTTGATAAAGGCTTTCTTCTAAATGAGAGTAGTTGGTCCTGTTTAAATGCCTCATCATCTTGTTGAAGAGAAAGCTTACATGTTGTCTTTGGGAATTTGTTCTGTGCATCTGTAGTGAATTATTGTAATTGCCAAAATGAAAACACCAGACACTTCAAACTGGAACTTTGCATCAAACTTGGTGTATTACAATTTCTGTTATAGAATATTCTTCAGCATAGATATCATGAGATATTCTGTAGGCTCGGGTAATAAATTCAGATATTGATGAGAGTTAGCAAATATAGTCTAAGGATTTCAAATCTATTTAAACTTGTAAGAATAGTTTGTAGCTTCCTGGTGAGAGCTATTTCAGATTCAGCTTTTCTGAAAAGCTGAATTTACAAGGATGTCTCAATTTGGTTTTGTAAAGATGGAGGCATTAGCTTTTGAAAATTCTAATCCAGCTTTTGCAATACAGCTGAGATGAAGAAAACAGAATTAATGCAGTTTTAGCACATACTGGGTAAATTATAAAATAATTAGTCATGTTTCAGTTTAAATAACATGAAAAAACTCTTTTAATTAAGAATCTTAATTAATAGTTGAAAGATTAATCAATCAATAATTATAACTATCATTATAGGGTGTAATTGTGCTTAATTGGAGGGGCTGATTAATGATCAGAATAAACCTTTCAAATTCACACACTTCAAAATGGTGGAAAGTGATGGATTCCATCCCATAAAGTTAAAAAGAAATCTGAGGATCCTAGAAGATGAGTGTTCAGCTACTTGTCCACAAAAGAGAAGGAATGTAATTGAAGTGAATGGAAAATTTCCATTGTTAGACTTCCACACTATTGCATTACTAATGTATGCGTGTTTTTTATCAGCGTTTGTAAAATACCCCTCAGAAGAAGATAAGCAATATCATTTCTGAAAACAGTAAGCCCTGTTTTCTTCATTCAAAATGTAAATTTTCATACATCTAAGTACAGTTCTGCAGCCTTATTTGGCTTCTGCCCAGTCCTGTATATCCCTACAATATCTTCTTGAAGTTCAGTGAGAATTTAGTATCACAACTTTGACTAGGTCAAAAGCTGTTCCATACACGTTAACTGTGTTACTGGTGCTCTACCATGATAATGAACACTCCAGCTCACAAACGTCTATGAAAGTTCAACATTGAACCTATTTTCTGCTCAAATTTTGGATGGCATTTTCTGGTAGAATATGATATTTCTTAGGATAAATTAATAGTACTAGACAAGCTTTAAAGCACATTTCAAAAGATACAACTTTCCTCTTTTTTATTCCTCGAATTCTCTGGCCTGTAGATCAGCAGTCTCTGGGATGGGCCTTCTTCAGTCCAGATGTAGTAGATCCAAATTTTATTTGTAGTGTTTAAATTTCATACCACTCCCAGGAGTATCTACAACAGAATATAAGATGCTTACTGTGATGAAGTCTATGAGGATGGAGTTTGTCTGCGAACCTTAGTGGCAGGAAACTTGTCAGCTGCAGAAGGAACTTCCAGCCTGGTTCCTATTCTAGAAGCACTTTTTTTTTTTCTTTTTCTGATCATTGTTTAGTGTCTCCGCTTCTTCCTAGCATTGCTGAGTTAATCTAATTATTCATTTGAAGATGAAGGAAAAAAGAAAAAAAAAAGGAAAAAAAAAAGTGGGGATGTGAAAATTTTAACTATAAAGTGAAACTTCAATTTTAACAAACATCCTTTCTTCCCCTCTAGCTATAGAAGAATATTCCAGAGAGAATAACACTCTTCAGCACACTGAAACTCTGTATTAAAAAAGGTAAGAACTTTTCTTAGGACCAGAAAAGAATAAGGAAATATCCTTATAGAACCTGGCTGAGATGCACTAGAATCACTTCTAGTTGCTTTCAGGGAATGCAAAACAAATGTGTGAAAAAAAGTGTGATGAAAGTAAGAAAGAGGGAAATCAAAGAAAAATATAGCAAATCCACAAAATTTAGCTTCTCTTTCTGATGCTAACTCTGCTTTGTAATCTGTAGAAAGACAATCACAGAACACATCAGTAATAGCTGTACACAATCTTCTATTCTTATTAGGCTTTGACATTGCATTATCTGCCTTTTTGGACACTATGCCACAAGAGTTGAAAGAAATTATCTTGTCTGGCTAACCATGGCTGTTATTAAATTGAAAGCTAAAGGTAAGGGAGAAAAAAAGTAGGACAAAAAAAAAAAAAAGTGGATTGCATGCATTTGATGCTGAGATGAGGCTATTGATGAACTGCTCAATTTGGAGAAATGTTCTCGCAATGTAAATATTGTTGAGTTTAAGAAGTCTGAGTCCTGAAAATGGGGGTTGTTGATTTGGCATAAATTAGAGGACGTATGTAATGCAGCTGCTTTCACTAAGCCTGTTGTGGAGTGAATGAAACACTTCAACCTTCAGGACTGTTGCTGTGGCACCTCTCAAGAGTACAACATTTATCAAATGTCTTTTTGAAAATTCTCTGTGTAATTGCAATACAAGGTGGGTTTCATTATAATGGCTGAAATCATGATACACAGTTACTCATCCTGTAACACAAAGTCAACCTTCCTTTGGCAAAGATAATTGGATTAGACCCTTACAGCTTGATCTTGCAAAGCCCTAAGAACTTGGGTGATAACTGAGCAAAAGATTTAATCAGTAGTTCAAATTTAATCATGGTCCTGTGGATTTCAGCAGAAGCATGCAAATTTACTGTAGCTCAGAGACTGATATTCTTTTTACAAGTAAACAATATAAATCTTATTTTTCATTACAATGCACGGCTATTCAAAAACAAGCAAACAAAAAAAAAAAAAAAAAAAAAAAAAAAAAAAAAAAAAAAAAGAGAAAAATAGAAGTCTTAGACCCAGTCTGATTCACAGAACTTATTAACAAATACTAATATTCCAATATTAGAATTGGAACTATTTTCTGACATAGAGAACAAGTCACACACAGAATTGTAGAAATTGGAGAGGACCTCTAGAGGTCATCAAGTCCAACCCTCCTGCTAGATCAGGTCCCCTATAGTGGATCACACTAGAAGGTACCCAGGTGAGTCAAGTTAAGTATCACAAAATAAATTCTGTAGTATTAGATTATTTCATCCTCCAAGAATGTGTGATGAATTGAATTAACCAAACCATGAAGTATTTGTATTTCATGATATCTGAGCATTGGTACTTCTGAGCATTCATGATCACAATTTAGTATATTATCATAGATGTCTCTTAGGACCACTCTTTACTCTGGAGAAGAAAACAGATAATTGTTATGAATAGGAACTCAGAAATTAAAGATATATCTGATGTTGGAATGGTCAAGCTGATAGGAGCTGCAGAATTGCTGAATGCTGTTATTAGTAAGTGAACCTCAGGGCTGTTGTCTTCATGGGTTAAGGCACTGATAAGAGGTTCAGAACTGCAGCCAGTAACAATGAAATTCACCAATTTTTAACAACAGAGAGCTTATAAACTCACTTATGTGAAAAATACAGAAAAGTGAAAGGAGATGCAACAATAAGACCTGTCTGTACCTTCTAGGGACATCAGTCAGAAGCTACCAGTATTCATTTACTAACAGTTATCCTGAAGTATTACTTCCACTATTTCAGGACACCTGTGTCCTAATTCAGGTTAACTTAGTCCGTGATGCTGGCTGAGCAGTGCTAAATAAGACAGAATTTGTTAAAGTAATACCTTGCTTGTCTGCTTCTAATCCCTTTTCAGGGCAATCAATCAAAAGAGTACTTGTGTAAAAACCTCCTGTTTTATTATATAATCTCATGACATCAGAGGCAGATGTTGATACTATGACAATAGAGGTTGAACCTTCCCACAAGCATTCTGTTACATTTTGTTGCCATATGACAGATGACAGCAGAAGGACAGTCTAACAAAAAGGCATTTGACATGAAATGCACGCAACAAAGATGTTGAACTGAATTCCTTCAGGAAGAGAAATGACACTTATTTTCATCAGCTCTTGTTGAGTGTTTCTGGAGACCCAAACTCTGCACGTGAGCAAAGTGAGACTTTGGGTGGTGTGTTTCAGCAGTGGCCATAGCAACATGGCAGATAAACCACATTCTAGATGGTCATGCACAGCTGTCACAGCATGAAATGAAGAGCATCTCGATCTGCTCATCTGTGTGAATCAATAGATAATAATCATGGAATTGTGTATGGAACTGAGTATCATGTCAGGTGAGTCCCATGAATACTTACACCAGAACAGAAAGAACATTATGTTCAAGTTTGTCAGGACCTACTGAATCTGTACAAGACTGGAAATGATAGTTCAGAGGATTGCATAATTGCCAGTGGCAAGTTATGGTGCCACCAGTACAAGTCAGAGTGAAAATGGCAGTCCATGGAGGAATTAAATGTAAATTCCTCATCAAAGAAAATATTCAAGACACAGTCCTTAGGGGTAAAGTGATATGCACTGTTTCTTGGGAGAGCAAAGGAGTGATTCTTCTGAATTTCATGAACTTGGATAAACCTTAAACTGTTCAAGTATGATGTGATACTGACTAAGATAGAGGCTAAAATTTCCAGAGCCAGAACAGATAAGAAGACAGTCTTCCTCTTGCAATATGATGGTGCCAGACCCCACAGAAGTCTGAAGACTGTGGAGTAAATTGTCAGTCTTGACTGGACTATCCTACCACAGCCTCTGTCTAAATATAGTCTGAATTTGGCATCTCCTGACTTTTCACCTATTCAGGCTAATGAAAGATGGACTGCATGAATGGAATTTTCCTAGCTATGATACTGTCACAGCAACTGTGAAACAGTGGAAGCTGTTTCAGAGCTATAAGCAAGAAGAAGATGGCCTGATAGTGATAAGACAAGGGGGAATAGCTTTAAACTAAAAAAGAGGATATTTAGGTTAGATGTTAGAAAGAAATTATTTACTTAGAGGGTGGTGTGGTGCTGGAACAGGTTGCCTAGAGAGACTGTAAATACCCCAATCCTGGAGACCTTCAGAGCTAGGATGGATAAGATCCCAGACATCCTGATACGGTGGTTTTGCAATTCTGCTCAGTGCAGAGGGATTTGAACTAGATGATCTTTAAGGTTACCTCCTACCCATACCACTCTATGATTCTAGGATTGCTGCTGGTGCAGAATATTACAAATGTTGCATCCAAGCTCTTATTAGTTGCTGATGAAAATGCATTGCTAATGGTGGTGCCTATAGTAGCTACATTTTCCTGTAGCTGATAAATTGCTTTATCAAAGAATGTTACTGTGCTCTTTATATCTGTTGCAGTTTCCATGGTAATAAAGAGGAGGCATTACTTTCAGAACAATCTACATTCTTAGATCATTCCAAGACCGGATGACCATGAGTCAGGGTAATTAGTGTACAAGGCTAAGAGGTAGTCATTATGTTATCTAAATTTTTTCCTACTTGTGTGTTCATTGATACCATTTTTCAGTTCTCCGTATGCATAATGGATATAACATTTCTCATTTTCTTTCATCCACTGTTCATTAAGAAGAAAAAGCCATACAAGACAATGATATGTTTGGTGCTTCTTGTAAATGAATTGCTAATCTCTACTAGGGCCCTGGGGCACTGCCACTGGGTAAGTAAATTCATAACTGTGGTTGTCACATAGGAAGACTACTGACTGCATTTGAGAAACAGGCAGCCAAAGAAGGTTAACTCCTAAGCAGCAAGGATCAAATTTTCCAGACTTCTGTAAGATGGAAAAGGTACAGATCAAAAAAGAGAGAATATATGACACATAAGATGAAAAAGATGCATCAGTGGGAAAGGGAAAGGTGACCAATGTCATTTACCTGGACTTGAGCAAGGCCTTCGACATGGTCCCCCTCCACATCCTTATCTCCAAATTGGAGGGATGTGGATTTGATGGGTGGACCACTCGATGGATAAGAAACTTGCTGAAAGGCCACAGACAGAGGGTGGTCATCAATGGCTCTCTGTCCAGGTGGAGGTCAGTAACGAGTAGCGTCCTCCAGGGCTCTGTCTTGGGACCGTGCTCTTTGACATCTTTATCAATGACATTGATGACAGAATCGAGTGCACCCGCAGTAGTTTGCTGATGACACCAAGCCAAGTGGTGAGAAAGAAAGGATGCCATTCAGAGGGACCTTGACAGGCTTGAAAGATGGGCCCCGGTGAACCTGATGAGGCTCAACATAGCAAAGTGCAGAGTTTTGCACTTGGGCCGGAGGAATCACAGGCATCCACACAGACTGGAAGGACCAGTCCTTGAGAGCAGCCCTGAAGAGAAGGACCTGAGGGTCTTGATGGATGAAAAGTTTAACATGAGCCAGCAGTGTGCTCCTGCAGCTTGAAAAGCAAATGGCATCCTGGGCTCCATCAAAAGAGGGGTGGCCAGCAGGGAGAGGGAGGTGATTGTCCCCCTCTACTTTGCTCTTGTGAGGCCCCATCTGGAGTAATGTTTCCAAGTCTGGAGCCCCCGGTACAAGAAAGACAGAGAGCTGTTGGAGAGTGTCCAGAGGAGAGCCACAAAGATGGTCAGGGGACTGGAGCACCTCCCCTATGAAGACAGGCTAAGGGAGCTGGGCTTGTTCAGCCTGGGGAAAAGAAGGCTGTGGGGTGACCTCATTGCAGCCTTTCAGTATCTAAAGGGAGCCTACAAACAGGCAGGGAATCATCTCTTTGAAAGGGTTGATAACTGCAGGACAAGGGGAAATGGTTTGAAGTTGAGGGAGGGAAGATTTAGGTTGGATGTCAGGGGGAAGTTCTCCATTATGAGAGTGATGATGTGCTGGCACAGGCTGCCCAGAGAGGTTGTGGATGCCCCATCCCTGGAGTTGTTCAAGGCCAGGTAGGATGGGGCCCTGGGCAGCCTGGTCTAGTATTAAATGGGGAGGTTGGTGGCTCTGCATGTGGCAGGGGGTTGAAGATTCATGATCCTTGAGGTCCTTTCCAACCCTGGCCATTCTGTGATTCTGTGAATCATTTTTGAATGAAATGGTTTTGACAGTTTCTCCACAACATATTAGCAGCCTGTCTGCAAGCATCATTTTTTCTTTCCCTTTTCTTTTTTCTTATTTTTTTTCTTTTCTTCCTTTAAACATTTTTTTAGCAAATTTCACACTAGTGGGACATGCAGTAATTACATTCTTAAGTATCCATCTTATTCAAATAAAAGCACAGACAGAAAACATGCAGGCTTCCTTAGATTTTCAGATCAATAGGCATTCCTTGGACCTGTGGAGACGTCTCTAAAGGAAGAAAGAGCAATTTAGTCACTATTATTGGCCTTCATGCTGAAATTTTTATCTGGAGGTGAAAGTGGGATATTTTAAGTACAATACGGACACCTGTTTATTCTGCTACCTGAAACAGCATATCTTGATTTGGGAGCAATACAGACAAATGCCAATCTCTTGGACCCACTCAGCTATTCATAACATCTGCGACATACCATTCTTAGATATTTGCTAAGGGCAGAGATGAAATTTTAGTTTGTTTGTTTGTTCTGTGAGGGTCACTGTACTATGGTCACTAAATTCCCAAAGATAATATTACTGCAAATCACCTCAAATGTGCTGCAGGCGGTAGAATGATCCCATAATCAAAGAGCTAGGTCTTTGAGGACAAGTTTAATTACTTTAATCTATACAGCCTGGAAAACATAATGGTTAATGGGGTAGTCTATTGAAGTATGTGGAATTTTAAATAGTATAGACTATGCCACTGTATGTCACTACTCTGAGCACAGCAGAGATGATAAAATCAAGAGCATAAATGGTGACTGAAGAAAGCTTTAGATGTTCATAAATCAATAATTGATAAAATGTGCTCTTGTGTAACTAAGTAGAATTTTATGTTGCAGGTAGAATAAACTGATTACATGTTGCTGTAGTGCTCAGTGGAATTATGGAATGAGGTTCATTCATTCACTCTAATTGCTGTGTATTTGTATACAAATGGCTAAAATGGTTCTATTGCTTTTGTAGTCCATAAAATCACAAGAAAATCCTGCCCTTTGCGCCTGCAGATGAAAGCCATGATATATTCCCAGCATAGGGCACTAAGCTCATGGAAAAGCTGAGTATTGCCATACACACAGAGGTTGATCTTCTCAATGCTTCTGCCCATTATAGATTTAAGAGCAGTTTACTTATGGGTAGAGGTGTTAATCCCTTTGTCCTAGCTATACTCCAACCCAGGTAACAAATCACCTGAACCAGCTGCTGGTGTAACTTAAAAATGAGGTGTTTTGACTGCTAACAAAAGTACACAATCTCTCAACATCATCCACCGTAGTTGTTATATCTATCTTTTAAAAAGACAATAGGGTTGACTGTAGAAATTACACACCAGAGAGTCAAACTTCAGGAAATTGACTGTAAAAGTAATTAAAGGCAGAATTAGTTAATAAAATAAAATAAAATAAAATAAAATAAAATAAAATAAAATAAAATAAAATAAAATAAAATATTTACATGTAATATATATTGTTTAAAGAAAAATCAAGCTTCTTTAGTTTACTAGAATTCTTTGAAAGTGTCAATAAAATACTGTGTAAACGAGAACTGGCTGACATAGTCTATTAGGACTTTCAACGAGCTTTTGAGAAATTCTCTCATGAAAGTCTGTCAAGGAAACTAACCTATCATGGAATCCTAGGAAAAACACATTGTAATGGTCCAAAGAGTGATGAAGAAACAAAATGCAAAGAAGGGGGTTAAAAGCTTCATTTTAAGCAGGACTTTGTAGAAACACTTAATATATCCTAATTTTTTGTTGTTTTGATTTAATTTTCTTTCATTTTCTTTTGTCTTTTTATTGGTTGCTAATTGATTCTCTCTGTGTGTGGAATTTAATATAAATTATCTATTATTATATTTGAGATGTAGAACATTTCCATTTCAACAAACAACAAAACAGATTTTACTAAGGCATCTACTTAAATTTTGGTTTCTAGAACTATAGCCTATGATACACTATGGGCACATATGCAGTAACCACAGTGTTTCAGGTTTTTTTCCAGTTAAACAGAAACTGTTTGTAGCAATGGGCCATACTAGGTGACTCATATGGTCCTATCTAAGTTTCTGGTTTACTAAAGAGTCAAATTTGTGTGCTAGGCTGGAAGATAAATGATGAAATCTACAGTTGGCAGAGCTGCGGGATGCCTGTAAAAAGTAATTCTTCATCAATTTGTACATAAAGGAAATATTCCTCCCTACTCTACTTCTTCAGTTTTAACAAGTGAGAAAATGAAAAATAACAAATTAAATATATAGATTAGTCTTCTCAGGATTGTAAAAAAAACCTGCTTCTAATCCAGATTTAACTTTTTCCAGGGCTCTCTTCCTTATTTTGTAGTTTGATACTTCATTACATGAGGTTCCAGCAATCTCTGCTTTCTCCGACTGTATGCCTATCTTGTATGTCTTCTATCTGCACATTTGTAAGGTTATTCTTGTAAAATGAAAATCTACAGAGAAGAACAGGAGGGTGATGTGGTCTCTGTCATTCCAAATAGAAAATGTTCCAGTGATCTTTTTTTTTTTTCTTTTTTTTTCTTCACACCTTGTAGAATTTCAATTTTCCCTTTAAAACATGGATTAAACAACGATGCCAAAAACATATGCTTCTGTGTCAAACATTTCACTTATTCAGGAATCTAAAAGCAGCTGGAGAGTTCTCACTGCCAAAGTGACTTCAACAATTGTCTCTTTTATTTTTAATTGGCAACATGTTCGTTTCAGATGTAGGTGTGGATAACCAATATGTGTCAGTGTTAATTTTCCTTGCCTTTCAATGTACATATTTCCTTAGTGACCACTCTTAAAAAGCTGGAAGAAAATGATCCAAATATATTGCCAAACTGTCCTGTGCACCTGTAAGAATGTGATTTGCCATGGCACAGATTCCAACAGCTATTTAAATATGGGACTCCTCAGCATGGGTCTGATGAGTTTCTACCTCTCTACTCTCTACCCCTATGTCCAGTCTCTGCCCTCTTGCTAGACCTGCAGTGAACTGCACCAGAGGGATACAGTGATTTAGGGAAGCTGAGGGCCTTCCCACTACACTAACTTTACATACCTGGTGTTTGTTTTCCTGTGGATATTTCCTGTGTATATGATGTTCTATAAACGGTCTTTCTCATGCTACAGTCCTCTAACAAACATTGCTACAAATGCTTATTTGCCACGAGGTTGAAAGGACCTTGTCTTTTTTTCTTCTTTTTTTTTTTTTTCTTTTTTTTTCCCTAGAGATGTTACTTTAAGGCAAAAGAAAATTGGTGAAATTTCATGATTTTTCACATTTTTTTTTCATTTCCATTCTCAAGTTTTGCAGAGATGATTGTGGCACTCCTTTCCCAATGTCCCTTCCTTTTTCAACTTTTAATTAGATGAATTTCAATTGAATCTCATATTTGTTTGGGAAACTGAGTGTACCAATCATTTCAAAGGAAGACAGCATGTACTGATAAGCTATTCTTCCTGGCTTGGAATCCAAGAAGGTGGATAAAACCTGAATACTAGTAATTACCACTTTGTCAAACAGGACCGCTCTGTGAGTGCAGCAGGGTTGAGGGCTCTGTTCTCAGTACTGAATTATAACTGCCTCAGTACCCAGGACATAATTACCAGCAGTTTGTAGTAAGACTAATGGAACATCTCTAAAAAGCTGATGTACACAACCAACATGCAGTTCTCAAAACTTGATCTTTGCTACCACAAGATAAGCCATTGCATCAGATAATGATACTGTCCTACTGTTCTCTTTAGTGCTGGACCATTACAAAACTCTGTCTCACTCCAATTTATAATAGGGAGAGGAGGTTCTTTTTAATACATGTTTACCCAGCGTGAGATTAAGAAACAACGGTTCAAATATTGGTCTGACCAGTTTATTATAAATCCTAATCATGGAGATGGGGAAGGGAAGGACGGCAACTATTATGAATTAGGGTGATGGGGAAGGGAAGGAGGGTGGTAGAAAAGATAGGAAATAAGCAAGAATTGCGTGAAGTGGGGATAGTCACCACCAGCATCCAACAGGAAGAAGTCACAGAGCCAATCCAGGAGGAAGCAGCAGGACTCAGGTAGCAGGCCCAGGAGAGTCTGTCAGTATGCAGGAATTCCATAGTGAGGAATCTGATGGCAGACACTCTGTTCTTCTTCAGCATGCAGACAGAGTGCAAAGCAAGTCCAAGAGGGAGAAAGGCAGGTCATGAGGCTTCTCATGCCAAAAACCTCTTCTTCTTCATTAGGAATCTGTTGCCAGAAAACCTAAACCTCATGGTTTCTAGTACCCCTTTTCATCCTTCTTCTTCCATTGTGGCATTCCTGGGCATATGGGTAAGAGTCATGTGCAGCACCTCCTGAGAAGGATCCCACACGAAAGACTGCTTCCTGGCCATTAATCTGCAGTTTATCTCTCTCTCTCTCGTTGTCCTCTGGCCTTGTCGTCTGTGTCCCTCAGACAAAGGATTTCACAACCCTTGCCCAGGACTTGTCCCTCGGTGTTCACCAGACAGAAGATTGCTCAACCCTTGACCAGGACTTGCTTGGACTTGTCCATCTGTGTCCCCAGCAAGCTTTGAGATAATGATGTAAAAGAATAATCTCTTACACACTCACATCCATTTTTCCCTTCTATCTTGTTCTTCCTACAGTGTGCTCTTTCTGCAGCAAATTCTTCATTTTTTTTAATAATTTGCCTAGTGCATATTCAAGAGTGCCAGAAGAGATGATCCCTGAGTCTGTGGACAAGGAAACCTGGATAGATTACTGCTTTATTTATTTATTTGTTTGTTTGTTCGTTTATTTATTTATTGTATGTTACGCTCAAAGTGTGATGAACATTTTACAGATAAATACGTAGATATTCTGCATTAAAAACTTTAAAACATTGCTCAAGAGAAAGACAAGATAGCAGAAAATGTCTGGGAAAGTGGAAAGCAAAGTTCATGGCGAACATCTTTTGTTTTTTTTTTTTTCCCAGGGAGTATAGTTCTTCAAGCTCTGAGCAGAGGTATTTATTTGAGTTACAAGTCCTGAGATTACTTTGGGGAAAGTGCTCAGAAACATTCTGAAGTTCTCAACAGACACAGGTGATGGACATTTTGTTACTGACGGATACTTTTATTTCTGAAACTGAGATTAGTTTGATAATTAATATTCTGCTGATCTGTTTTTCTTTGCACTTTGGAAATCTCGGTGAATGATACGACTCCAAATCCCCATGTCTTATCTGCCACCCCCGTAACTCACCGTATGTGGGATCCAGCTCCTGCAGTGCTGGGAGAGGGAGTGAGGGACGTTGCCATCTAGTGGGCATTTCTCGACCAGAAATGCAGACTTCACATTCACTGTGCTACAAATTTTCTGCTTGAAATGAGCAAGTGTACAAAAAGGAGGAAAATAAGAGACTTCCTTTCAGGCTAGCTTTCTGGCAGATTAGATTTACCTGTCCACAGGTGCATTTACCTGTTCACACAAGCATGCTACAGGTTTTACATCTATGTGACTGAGTGCTTTGGGAGTCAGACATATTTTGTCTGCATTAAAAACTGAAGCTTTCCATACCACTGTGTGA
The DNA here is from genome assembly GCF_951394365.1 of Tetrao urogallus. Taxonomy (NCBI): domain Eukaryota; kingdom Metazoa; phylum Chordata; class Aves; order Galliformes; family Phasianidae; genus Tetrao; species Tetrao urogallus. Next base: position 70,601,664 of record NC_136816.1, read on the forward strand.
GGGGCCAGGAAAACTGATGTGTTCCCCATGAGCCGTGCCCAGGCAGCAGTGGTTGCAAAAAGGACAAAAGGTAAAATTCGTCATTTTACAATCTGTATGAAAATTAAAAAAAAAAAAAAAGGATTCTTCATACTTAGGCAGCTGGCATGATCTTATCTGTCAGCCCCACAGAAACGAGAATTAAATCACCATCATCATCATCATCAAATTAGACTCTTCTTTCTTTTAGGAGCCTACATTTTCAGTGGCAGGCCCTCAGAGCTCAGCAGGACAGGTCCCTCCTGCTCCAACCTGCCTTGTATTAGCGAGCTGCTGGCTGGGATGCAACGCTGGCCGAGCAGCAGCTGCTTGGAGCACACCATTATGGAGAATTAGCTGAAAGTTTATTCTTAGCTCTTTCTCTCAGCTCCGGCAACATGTTCAACAGCTTGTGCATTTTGTAATGCCTCCTTTCATTACCATGGCAACTGTTAAAACTTAAGGTGTGTACAACTTGCACGCTTCTGATGCTGTAGGCTGCTGGCAAAATGAAATCCTCAGTCTGCACTGTTCCTCGGTGCTGTTGATTCAAAAGGCCACTGTGTGCTGGGAAGGCAACTGGGAACATGTGTTCACAAAGTACTTTAGGCGCAAGAGTGCAGTTTGATGTTCAAGAGAGATTGTGAATGTGATTTTTCTTTCTTGCCATTCATTTGAGCTGGGGGAAAGGAGCTGTCACTTCTTACTGAGTTGCTTCTCCTCTTCACACCGTCCTGAACAGGCTTTGGCAGACAACGGATGCATTGCTGCTTTGTAAAATGCAGCTTCAGATTATTCACTAGAAGCCAAGTAACAAGGAGGGTAGTAACTGCAGCAAGGTCACAGGTAGATCACTGAAGTATAACTTGGTGCTGAGGAAGTATCTGATATCACCAAATGGGAAATTATGGAGCCATTTCCCCTTGCTTTCATTCCCGAGTTGCTCATTTCAAGCAATCTGATTTACCAGTCAGATGGTAGCTATAGGAGTCTACCAGAAAAAGAAAAAAAAAAAAAAAAAACTGCTGTGGGGGGATCTGAACCTAACAAATCCTTCAATGTTTCACTTGAATAATGTGTCATTGAACTTGTATATGCTTTAAATCACCACCATAGTTGTACCGAGCCTGAGAGTGGCTGAGGATGTTGCATTAACTTAGAATAGTTGCCTGCAAAAACAGACTCTTCTTTATGCTGAAATCTTTCATAGTGAAGCCAATTTTCCTTCCTTAAAAATAATTTTGCAGGAAATTGCATTTTTGCTGTGAATCACAACCATTAATAATTTTTGCCATGGAGAAATCTTACAGAATAGAAAAAGGTTGAAACCTGTAGAGTTTTTCAGAAATTAAATTGGGTTCTATAAATTAAATTGGGTTATATAGAAATTAGTCTAAATAGCCAGACAATTTAATAAAGGATGCTACACCCTCTATGTATATGGCAATATTCCTTCTGTAGATTTTTTTGTATCTTATAATAAATCTAAAAAGGGAATAATATCTCTGCAAAGTGGATTGTTCAGATTATTTTAAAAAATCCTGTAGAAAACTTATTTCTCTGTCTTAATTTTGCTAAGACTCTGCGTCTGCACCAGTGTCTCAAAATTCTGAATCTCAAAGCCTTTCAAGAAAAAAGACAACTGTCCTGAGATCACATAGCAACACTTTTCACGTCTGAGAAAATAAATCCACACAGTCCTGTGCTCTGAAGTCACCTTTTCAAACCTGTGCTTATAGCATTTAAAGCTATTCCTCTCTGTCTTGAGGAAAGAATGACAAAAAGTCCCACATACCTCCCCTTTCTCCCTCTCTCTCCAAATATCTAATCTTCCCAGAAACAGAAACAGGGGACTCTGAATCATTTTAAGCTGTTCATTTACATGGCTTCAGCTCTGTGTGCCCCACAACCTGCAGAGATTTGGAGCCGATTAGGTTGCAGCTGCAAAATCAATCCTTTTATGCATTCATTACTTCTTCTTTTTTTTTTTTTTTTTTTTTTTTTTCTCTAATAGAATTAGATGATCAAAATACATGTAAAAGGAGACAAAAGATAAAACCTGTTAAAAATGTTTGTGTTTTGGTGAGTGTGTTGCTTTCAAACTAGCATCTCCAGCTGCTATATACGTGATAGTTAGTTATCTTTTCCATTATATTTTGAAAGGAACAGATTTCTTCCTGTCTAAAGTAAGCAACAAGCTTACAAGGAGGCAACGGCTACACTGTGGCTTGCAGCTTTCTTGCGTGCTTGAAATCTTGTTGCCCGGAAAACAAAACAAAACAAAACAAAACAAAACAAACAAACAAACAAACAAAAACAAAAAACACACACAAAAAAACACAGGTAATGCTGAAACACTGACCATTCGACTGATAGAAATTTTAAGCTGAACCCTTGTTAGTGATTTTCAGTGTAGCTGCAGTGATTTTAAGAGAAATACTGCAATTTATCCTACACAGGAAGCTGAATTTTCTTTTCTTCTCCCTCTTTTTCTCTCTCCCTATCTCCTTTATCTATCTATCTATCTATCTATCTATCTATTTGAAGTTGTGATTTTCTGCTCCAATGCACGAATGACTTCAGGGAAAGATGAATCTGTTTGCAGGGTAGTGGGCTAGTAGTACACTCATCCATCTGTACTCAGTGCTGGTGAGGCAGCACCTTGAGTACTGTGTTCAGTTTTTGTCCCCTCACTATGAGAAAGACATTGAGGCCCTGGAGCACATTCAGAAGAGAGCTGTGAAGTTGCCAAGGAGTCTCAAGCACAGGTTTTATGCGGAGTGATGAGGGAGTTGAAATTGTTCAGTCTGGAGAAAAGGAAACTCAGGGGTAACCTCTACAATTACCTGAAGGGGAGGTGGTGGTGAGGTGGGTATCAGGTTCTTCTGCATAACTAGAGATAGGATGAGAGGGAATGGCCTCAAGTTACACCAGAGGAGGCTCAGGTTGGACATTAGGAAATAATTGCTTGAGAGAGAGTGGTCAGGTGCTGGAATGGGCTGGCCAAGGGGGTGATGGAATCACTAACCCTGGATGTGTTCAAGATGTTGTGCTGGAGGTTTAGTGGGAAATATTGGTGATCTTGGGGATCCTTTCCAACCTTGGTGATTCTATGATTCTAATGTTTTTTTATTCTATTTGTACCCTACTCTCTTGCTCAGAAGTGAACTCAACTCTCATAACCAGAGGGGTTACATAGTAGTGAGATGCTGTAGAGAGCACACTGGCCTGGAATTCAGCCCTAGGATTCTTTAAGATAATATTACAAATGTAGTGAGATGGTAACAGTGATCACAAATGTCCACCCGTCCACCCAGTAAGCTTAGGGAAAGCAACAGAGAAGCAGAAATAAAAAAGTTCTGACACAGATAAGCTGCAAAAGAATTGACCTTAAAAAAAAAAAAAAGAAAATCTTTAAAAATTCCCATATGTGCTTACTAACGTTTGTAAAAATAAATAGATGTTGTTAGAATACCGGGAAGTAGTGCTGGCTGAACTCCATTTAAAATGATCACAGAAGCATTTTCTTACCTTCAGAGAGGGAATCTCAGATATGCTGTACCTTCATACTTGTGTATAGAATATACCTACTCCAAATGGCAAGATATTTTCCAGTTGTGCATAACATTTCAGGAAAATTACTCTTTGAATAATCTGAGTTGAGTAACTGAGTTGCAGGACATGGTCGTAATACACTGTGTTGCTACCTGAAAGCATGTATGAGCACCACAGGGAGATGAAGTGCAGTTCCAGCAAGCCTTTTTCTGTTTTCCCAGACCCATGTGGGGAAAGGAAAAGAATGCATCAAATGCTAAGGACAGACATTTGCTCCCAGTGAGTAGAACAGCTGACTATGGCCCTATCTCTATAATTGCTATATAAAAGCAAGATTGTCACAGCCAGGAAAACAGTCAACACGGATAAGAAAGGAAATAAAACCAACATCCATTAGAAATAAAACTAGAGAATCCTGCTTTATGACAACTATTTCATTGCTTGGTGACTGCACCTGATGACAACTGATCACACATTTGTTCAGCCAGAGCACCCCTTTCGTGGACATGCAGTTTTGGATATCTATCTCAAAATATTGTCAGCTTTCTTGAATCACAGAATCACAGAATCACAGAATTGTAGGGGTTGGAAGGGACCTCCAGAGATCATCGAGTCCAACCCCCCTGCCAAAGCAGGTTCCCTACACCAGGTCACACAGGTAGGCATCCAGGCAGGTCTTGAACATCTCCAGAAAAGGAGACTCCACCACCTCCCTGGGCAGCCTGTTCCAGTGCTCCATCACCCTCACCGTAAAGAAGTTCTTGCGCATGTTTGTGCGGAACTTCCTATGCTGCAGTTTCCGGCTGCTTCCCCTTGTCCTGTCTCCATTCACCACTGAAAAGAGTCCGGCCTCACCATTCTGCCCCCCACACCTTAGATATTTATAGACCTGGATCAGGTCCCCTCTCAGTCTTCTCTTCTCAAGGCTGAACAGACCCAGTTCACTCAGCCTTTCCTCATAGGAGAGATGCTCCAGGCCCTTCACCATCTTCGTGGCCCTCCGCTGGACTCTTTCCAAGAGATCCCTGTCTTTTTTGTACTGGGGAGCCCAGAACTGGAAGCAGTATTCCAGATGAGGTCTTACCAGGGCAGAGTAGAGGGGGTGGATCACCTCCCTCGACCTGCTGGACACGCTCTTTTTAATGCACCCCAGGATGCCATTGGCCTTTTTGGCTACAAGGGCACACTGCTGGCTCATGGCCAACCTGTCATCCACCAGGATGCCCAGGTCCCTTTCCACAGAGCTCCCCTCCAGCAGGTCATCCCCCAACCTGTACTGGTGCATGGAATTATTCCTCCCCAGATGCAAGACTCTACACTTGCTTTTGTTAAACCTCATCCGTTTTTTTTCTGCCCAGCTCAAAATGAACATAAATGAACTTAAATACAAATTTTCATTGCAGTTAGTAGAAATTGTTCAAGAACTTCAAAGATCTGATTGAGGGTTGAATTAGAGTTAATCACAAAGATTTTATTTCTGTACAAAGTCAGGAATCAGGATTCTATAAAAAAAAATAAAAAATAATTTAAAAAAAAGATTTTGAACTTGTATTGACAAACAGAAGAATCATAGGCCTGGATTCTCAGATCTTATGAAGTCTAAAGGCAATAACAGCACAGTATAGAGGATGTAATACTCTCTGAAATGTTATGGGGTCCCAATATCTGCTCAGATTTCATACTACTTGGCAGAGAAGAGTATAAGTTGTTCAGGTTAGAAAATAAGCAGTAGAGCCAGCACTGAAATCAATAAGACTATTCCTGAGAGCGAGTCCTCCCTGTAGAGATAAATAACCACCATGGTGGCATCTTGAAGGCTGGCAGGGAACCCGGGAGAGAATCCAGCAATAAAAAACTTGGACCTATTCCTGGCTTTGCTGCTCCTTAATGGAGTAGTCACCTCCCGATTCGTCATAGCTCTTCTATCCATGTTAGGAGAACAGATCATTTCCATGTAAGTCAAAGAAGAACTAGAATAATCCTTAACACAGATGCTCTTGCTGAGAGTGGCAGAAAAGAAATGCTACAAATCCAGTTTTATTTCTAAGACTGTGCAATGGCTCGGAGGACCCCATTGTTTGTTTCAGTTCAAGATTCAGAAGTTCAAGTTCAGAAGTTCAAGTTCAGAAGATTAATGACTACTTTGGTGGACTAGTAGACGTGGGAATTTTTTTATTAAAAAAAAAAAAAAAAAAAAAAAAAAGAAGAGAGAGACAATCAGAAAGAGACAGAGAAGAGAGAAAGAGTCTCCTTCAAAGGCTACTCCGAAGCAAGCAAGCCTATAGGTACAGTTTCATCATCAGTTTCACCTAACTTAATGTTCTACGAGTAGCAAGAAGGTGCAGACATATTTTTTATTACCAGCCATGTGTTAAAATCTTCTTGCCACATCATATCAGCACATTTCTCAATCATTTTTATTCTGGCTTATTTTCAGCAAGGCCTGGCTGGCCAATAGCCTATTGCTGTTGCAGAGGAGAGGTATAGGTGTTCCTTTTAGTAACAGTGTAGTCTCAGATTGGCTTAAATGCAACTGCACCTGGATTTAAGTTGAACATCTAACCTAATTAGCATCCTGTGACAGCTGAATACTGACTTTAGTGGCTGTGCTGTCTGCTTTGTTGTTGTTAGCAAGATATTTTCTCCTCAAGCTGTTCACTAAGTTGTGCTGTCCACAAGCATTTTTACATTGCCACTCAGTAAACTGAATGAAAGAACTGAGACAGCGGAAAAATAGCCTGTCCACAGAAAAATGGTAATTTTCCAGTTCACCCTTCTGGTACATGCTGACTGTGCAAAGGTGTGCAGAAACTGTATAAACTGGTGTAAAGCAGAACTGTGCTCTTTGCTTCAGGACTGGTCATTATGGCTGTGAACGAGCAGGTCTCAAAAGTGCCCCTTGCATGTTGCCTGAGCTAGAAGAAATAGCAGAAGACCCCTACAGAACATTTAGCATCAACAGAATTTTTTTTCCAATGGATATTCTGCAATTGGTTTATGATCCTTTTATGCCGCATAAATGTTTCTAAGAATCCCAGAACTGAGCCTCTGAATCACAACCATTGCATGGCTTTAATTAACTGATGCTTGTAGGATACACTGAACATAAACAGTGTATCTCTAAATGCTAATTGTTGTTATTGAACCTCCATGCTTCCTAGTGCAGTAATAACCTGTACAAAGCCTAACTTACTGGTATACAAGATCCAATTGTGTATCTTCCTCAAGGGATATTTATCTTCACAGCATGATTGCTAAGATAAACGCTAAAGTTTAAAAATCAGAAGTGCTTACTTCAGGGCATTATGACAAGACAACAAAAATATAAACTTGACAGAATAAAAGCTTATGCATATAAATTATGTAGTTTTTTAATTGAAATATATTTCATAATAGATTTCATAGCCAATAGATTATTTTTCAAGGCATTTTTTTTCATAAATGATAATAATTTGCAAAAGACATTTTTTAGCTCCCTGTAGCTTTACAGAAATATATATATATTATATATATATTACAAAAAAAAAAAAAGAAAAAAGAAAAAAGAAGAAGAATAAACGAATAAACAGCAGAGTATTGCAGTAATAGTCAACATAACAATTAGATCAGTTTGTTGCGAGGAGGGGGAATAGAACTGTCTTCACGAGCTGTGCTACGATGAGCGCTGCTGGCTCTCTGGCATTGTGCACTGTTTCTTCTCATCTGAAGGGGAGCAATGCCACACAGCAGATGTTATAGGAATAGCAGCCACTGGAGACGTTGTCTTCAGCAAAGATAAACCAGACTAAAAAACTTAGCTTTGTTTTCTTTTCAATTTTATTCAGTGTCTGTGATTTTTGTTTTATTTTATCCTGAGGAGTGATATGAATTTCTTGAAATTTCAGTGAATCCCACAACCAAAAGTAAAACATCATGTGTATTTCATGGCTTTTAAAAGCCAAGCACCCAGGTCCAGTAGAAATAGGACTGTTTTTGCCTGGGAAATTAAAAACACCTACAAGGGCTTCAGAATGCACAGTTTTGGCCCTTGTATTTTACTCTGTAACTCAGTCTTCTCATGCTCACCTTGTGACTAAAAGGAGCTGAAAATGAGCTTATTGGTAGCTTCAGTGCTGCATATGCCGTCTGCTCCTTTTTCACCCAAATAGGATAAAAATAGGAGTGCTTTGGAGCTTTCTCTAAATATCCCTCTCAGTTCTGGGTAAAACGTATGTTGGGAAGATTAAACTGCACTTGAAAGTATATATGGTCAGCATTTAACTGACAGATGTCATCCAGGAAAGGAAGGCTATCGGTTCTGCTGCTAGAAAGTAGAAGAAATTAAATCAGCAACAGCCTTTCGAACCACTTAGTGAGGAGCTTTCTGCTTTTATATCTGGCAGCTCCCCTCTTTCCAGAGGTGTTATTTAATCTAGCCACGAAGTCACATCTGCGGTTTTAATTAGCGTGTGTCTCTGTTGTTTTTCCTTCTCTGTGTAGCACACTGAGCGCCAATGCGTATCGGGCCCTTTAGAGTGAGCACATTTACTTTAAGTACCGCTGGGCCAAATTCTGATTTTCAGTAATTTCCCTGCAGTCCTGTGGACCTCAGCAGGACCCCTCAGATTTACACTCATCTCACTGAGAACAGAATCTGGCTCACGGTTTTTGAAAGCCTTGTTATCAGTGAAGCAAGCTATTGAGTTGCATGGTGCTCACATTTTTACCTTGTTAGTGGTAAGATTATCTTTCAGGATAGTTTATCCACCACAAGTTTTGGGTCTCAGCACAGTGGTATATGATTTAAGCTGTTCTCAACAGTATAAAAGTGTTATAATAATAATGATAATTTTAATGTCTTAATAGTAATGAGAGCAATAATAACATCCAAATGTCTGACTCACAGTAAATCTTAAAGCAATAGATTTTAGAAAGATGCTCAGAACCACTTTTTATCCTGGAAATTGAGAAATGAAATTTTAAAGAAGGAAGTTAGCTGCCTGAAGCCACCTAGAGAAACAGTACGAGAAGTCAAAAGACAAATGCTTTGTCTCCTGTGCTGTGTCCACGGAACAATGCTGTCTCCTCGTACTGGGAACGGTTCTGTAATTACGTGTATTTTTCTTCTTCCTTCATTTTATTTATTTATTTATTTATGTATTTATTTATTTATTCAAAAACGTGTAGACAGAAGGACAAACACTTCTAGAATGGATTTCTAGTGCCTTCACAAAGAATAACGACCAGTGCCTCAGGTTCTGTGAACTGGTGTACTTTGTGCTAGATGATGTCCAGTGATGTTACGAAACTTCCTGTTCTCAGCTGCAAAACCTGGAGCCTCCAGGTTTCGAATTCTTATTTCAACTGGAGATAAACACAGATGTTAATTTAGTGTTGAGTTCTTTGTGGTGGAGCAAAAGAGCTGAAGATTTCATTCATCCATTGACACAGATCTGTTCTCTGATGTGCTCTAACAATCTCAATGTTTAAATCTCTGCTTCATAGTTCTGTGGTTTACTGACCTTTTCTTGAGCAGCATATCTGTTTGCTTGTCTTTTTCACACTTCTGTAAGATAGCATAGCAAAGAACAGTAATAAAAGAAAACTGGGGGTTAGAAGTAGATGATCTTTAAGGCCTCTTCCAACACAAGCCATTCTATAATCTTGGAATATTAATGACCATCCTTCTAAAAAATTACTACAAATTAGTTGGGAAACAAATGGGGAACGAAGGCAAGGTGAAGCAAAAGAAAAGTCAAAGAAAGGCCAAGGAAAAGCAAAGCAGTAACAAAGAAAAAGAGAATGGAAGGGGAATGGGAGGAGAAGGGGAGGGGGAAGGGAGAAGGGGGAAGAGAGAAGGGGGAAGAAGGGGGAAGGGGGAAGAGGCAAGGGGCAAGGGGCAAGGGAGAAGGGAGAAGGGAGAAGGGAGAAGGGAGAAGGGAGGGGAGGGGAGGGGAGGGGAGGGGAGGGGAGGGGAGGGGAGGGGAGGGGAGGGGAGGGGAGGGGAGGGGAGGGGAGGGGAGGGGAGGGGAGGGGAGGGGAGGGGAGGGGAGGGGAGGGGAGGGGAGGGGAGGGGAGGGAGGGGAGGAAAAAGAAATCTCTCTTATTTTTTCTTTTTTTTCTTTTTCTTTTTTTTTTTTTTTTAACAACAAAAGGTCTGAATCCAAAATGGAAAAGAAAAAAAGGTTAAAACAGAGTGCTGATGATGTTTCAGAAACCACAAATTTAATTCCCAGCACTTCTGATTTCATTAAGAACCGCAGCCATTTCCACTGGCAGCACAATTCTTGATCTTGACAAAAATAGATGAGGTGGATGGTGGAAGTGGTAAATTCCAGAAGTGGCACTCTGTCTTCTAAATCAGGAGGTCACACCTTCAAGTCTTGAGTGAACAACTCAATCTTCCCCAGATTCCACAAACCCTGTATTACAGGTACTTGCTTATGTGAGTTCCCGAATGACAGATTAAAACTCTCCCTCCTGCTGATTTTTTCAGCATTTTCCCAGATAAAGCTACAGTGCATAAGGTAAAACAAAAAAAAAAAAAAACAAAAAAAAAAAAACAAAAAAAAAAAGGAAGGAAGGAAGGAGGGGAGGAAGGAAGAATGAACGAACAAACAAACCTCATCAGAATAATGCAGTTATCTTCAGCATTCCTCAAGTGCTGTACAGCTGGCACTGTGGGGTCACAGGAAGAATGAAGGTTGCTTCTCTCTCCTGATATTGGTAAGATAGCTATCTATTTCCTTCAGAAATCAGCATTAACTCTTCCCACACCCACAATTCACTAGTATTCTGTAGCTATGTCAGCATCATATTCAGAGGGAGGAAGCTACTGATTGTTGAGTTTTAGCATTGTGAAGTATAAAAATGTGATGTTTTCTGTGAAGCATGTTAGTTCTCACTGAGCAGCACTTCTAGGGCTTAGAGAGATGGTAAATTTCAGGAAAACAAACAAACAAACAAAAAAACCCGCAGAATTCCCTAGTTCTTAAATATTCTGTTTCCTAAGGTATATTAAAAAATGTTAACAGATTTTCTTTATCCAATGTGGATAGCTTTTGTTTCTGAAGATAACAGTGATTCTCTAATTAAAAAAAAATAAAAAAATAATTAAAATAAAAATAAAACTTTTCAAGTAATTTTTTTCCCCAGTTTTTGTTGTTGTTTTTTGCTTTGGTTTGTTTTATAGTGTTAGTCTCTTCTACTCCATAATCACTGGATATCTCGAATTCTTCTAACAAGTTCAGGAAAAGTGTGTGCCCCTTTTGTTTCGTGTGGATTTGTCTGCAAAGAATTGTTTTATGTAACTGTTACTGCTAGTGCTGCAGTTTGCAAAATAAGAAAGATTTTGAAAGGATTAAGTTAGATCTTACATGAAAACCACTTTAGGAAAAATATCTGTCCAGAAAACTGCTCAATAAGGAAAGGAATTTGAAATTTACAAAGCCAATCAGATTGGTGTGCATCAATGTACGTTTTTAACATAGGCATTGCTTTGCTAATGTGAATCGGAAGTAGTCCATTGTCCCCCGTTGTACTTTCTTTATAGTCACCAGGATGGGTGAATTATGCTCATTGTGAGAATCCTGGGCAGATGTGAGAATAATCTGCTAGAGAAATTACAGGTCTAAGGTGAAAAGCAGGAAATTATTGCAATTTTATAGCAATTGCCATCGCTACTTATTCTGCCAGATCATAGGGTTACGTGAGAGCTGCCAGAGTATCTTAGTAGTGTCTGAACTGCAATAAAGGTGATCGTGGTTTATGAGTTGGCTCAGATATCCATAGGCTTTGTCTTCTCTCTAATGAGAATGTTATAAAATCCTTGAAGATATTGTTTCCATCATACATCATCATCATCACTGCTATAACCTCTTACAGTATAGAATATGAAACAGACTCCAAAGGCATCTCTGGTTGAAAAGCTATATACCAAGACTCAACAATTTGGCTCTGTCAAGCTCTACAGAAGATTGTTGTAGGTTTTTGTTTGTTTGTTTGTTTGTTTGTTTGTTTAAAATTAAACAGAGAAACTTAGTTTTAACTGTGTAACATCTTGGTGTCCTGGTGTCCTGCTTACTTGTATTTGTAAACATATTCTTGGAGAGTTTTCAGGATTGGAAATGGCTGTTCTGAAAGTGACTTTGTCAAAGCAATCAACTAAAAGAAAAGGAGAAATCCTTTCACACTGTTCTAAAAAGCTGTGATAAATAATTTTATATTTGCATATCATAAAATATATACGGACTTTACTATTGATAGGAATATGTACATATGTACTTCAGTTTTTAGATCTTACAGAACCTCTGTTGTATAATAATAATGCTGCCAGTGAATGACACTTCTTTATGGTTTCCAATGTAATTTATGAGGATGGTAGTCCCCGTAACTAGTGTTTGGATGAATTTAATTTGTATCGGTGGCTCAGATAATGAATCCACAAAGATGTGCTTTATGCTAGTGTATTAGGATGTAATAAATAAATAAATAAATAAATAAATAAATAAATAAATAAATAAATAAATAAGGGAAATTTGGTTGGAAAACTGCCTGGCAAATTACACTAAGATACACTAAGAGCTTCAGGTATGTAAACCTTAGGCTTTGACCAAAGAAAAGGCCTTCTCAAGATCCTTGAAGAATTTCCCAGGGGATAATGGGAGTATATGAGCTCTGCTGTTTTACAATCTGAACAGAAACGGTGCAAGGAGGTAGGAAAGTCATACCTTTCCCCTACCACCACCTGTTCTGGAGGGAGAATTCATCCTTCAGAGGACAAACAGAATATTTACAGTCAAGAGGATCCAGAGAAGAAATACCTGGATCTTCTTCAGAGATGTCTTGGTGTGTTCCTTGGCCACATCCTTTTCTTATCTTATGGTCTCATTTGTGCTCTAGGTCTATATATTGCTGTCTACCAAGAGAAGATGTCTGTCTATATCTGAAGCCTTTTACAGGGACCTGATTCCTGAGGCTATGAAAATATGAGTATACATAACCCAGTAACACATCAAAGTATAGCCCAAGGCTGTACATGAGCAAGTGGAAGACAATTCTCAGCTTTGTATTATCATGTAACCTTGAGCTGTCTACTTGGAACCATAGTCAAAACAGTATATTTTATATACATATATCAAAACAGTACCAAATATGAAGCTTGATTTAAGCATTTAGAAATATGCCTGTTTGTGGAGCAATGTATATGCTGAACTTCTTGGACAGAATATTGCTCCATGATGAAAAAAATATTCATGAGAAATTTGAGCTCTTATTTCCATAGCTCAAGCGTAATAATATCCTTTGGAATTTATATGGCCACACAAAACAAGCCTTATTCTTTTTCTTTTTTTTTCTTTCTTTTTTTCCCCCCACAGAATTTTCTAAGCTTCCTAAAGTAGTGTTGTTACAGTAGAATTGATACTGCTATGCAGTACTAAATGCTACCTTAAGAGAGATAGCTTTACAACACCAGAAGCTATTCAGGAGTTGGTATCCTGTGTATATGTAAGGAAGATTGGGTAATGAGTGTTATATTTGTTATAAAGAGCAAGGCATTTTGTAACATTTTCCATATTCTGAAACCATACATGTGTAGTTAGATGTTATGTCATCCAAGAGATGGGTGTGAGAATCCTTCTTTGTTTTTCTGGCTCAAAGTTTGCTTCCTTAGGTATTTTGTTGAGGAGGCAAGTGATGGATGTTGTGTGGCAATCAACATCGCTGTGTGGACAATTTTACATCTTTGGAACTGTTTGCCTTCGGAAGATAGTGCTCAGGACTGTTTACTAGCAGGAGATCTAGCCTGTTACCAAATAACTCCTGTCTGCTATGGAAGACTGGGGGACAATGCCATTGTATCCTGCGAAGGCAAGATACAAGTTGGCGTCTCCCTGCTCCCTCTTATCTGCTGGCAAGGCCAGGAAGATAAGAACAAAGGAGTTTTCTGCTGAGATCCCAGAGCCAGAAGCTGCCACTCAAAGGAGAGCTGACTCAACCACTTTGGATTTGAGCTGTCACTGCAAAGACCGCTGATTCAACCACTTTGAAACCATTGAAAAGGGGCCATCATCGCCATGGTCGTCGTCCTTTGTCGTCAATAGAACAACAATGCTCGACGACGCACCACTACTGAAGATCGAAGACTGAACTACGAACCACGCTGGATCCATGGTGGTGACGATGTCCCTCTTGCTGCCTATAAAGACTCCTTGCTTCTTCTTTTCTTCTTTTCTATCGCCCTCCTTCCCTTCCCCCATTACCCTAATTCATAATAGTGTCCGTTCTCCCCTTCCCCATTTCCCCTGATTAAGATCTGTAATAAACTGGTTGGACCAACATTTGAACCGTTGCTTCTTAATCTCACGCCGGGTATATAGATAATAAAAGAACCTCCTCTCCCTCCTAAAAATTGGAGCGAGACAATGGGAGAGGAAGAGACTTTCTGTGCATAAGGGGAGCTTCCTATGTTGTCTTATCCCCTGTCCAAGGAGTTCTGAATCCTTTGATCATCTGTGTTTATATCCTCTCTTTCACAAGTCCCCATCTCTTGTGGTTCTGACCATCCACCCTTACACTGTGAAGCAAACAACAAGAGCACTGATGATATAGGGTGAAAGGCTTTGAGACAGATGAACACGTGGGCAATTGCAGTACATATTCTATATAGCACACTTTAATGACATGTAGTCTGCAAACCTCCTACAACTTGACATGGATTCCATGTTCTACTCAGCTGTTTCACATGCATGTTTTTCAGCTGTTATCTCCCACATCATTATCCCTAGGTTTGAACTGAGAATACAGATACTGGAGTAACATTCTTTCTCTTCCCAACTTTTCCCCACAGATACCTGATTTGTGTTTAAAACTTCTGTAGCACAATCAGTACTCATAGCATCCTGTGTCTAACATTCCTTTCTCAAGCAAAACCACCATGGGAATCACAGGGAGTATTTTCTCTCAGAGCTTGCTGAATGTTTCTTTAACAGCTTCATTTCCTTTCCTGAAATCACTTTTTGCATTATTAATATGATGAGTTTTAAGACAGGCATTATTCTTCTGTGTTTTTGTGGTGTTTTTATTGCATTTATTTCTTATTTGCATTACAGCAATGATGCCAGAGTGCACAGTAAGATCTTACTGAGTTGTGAGATGTATATTCTTGGAAAAAGTTGCATCTCGCTGTTATTATAATGAAATTAGTCTTCTTCATTTTATATTCTGCTAATATGAATCTTCTCTTGAAGTAATTTAGCACACTCTTTAGAGTTACTTCTTTCCTCTCTAATGTGGGATGAAGCCCACTTCTTAACATCAGCTAACGAATCCTGTGCTCTTGCAGGATCTCAGGACTTCAGCAGAGCTTTTGAGTTCTACTTCACTCTTCTTGTGGAACAGAAGACATTCAAAGGTTTGCATATTTTGAATCCAATATCCAAGATGTATTTTCTTTTAAAGCACTTGTGGCCTTAATTTTCCTTGTGCTGAATGCCGAAGGGAAGAAAACGGAAAACATTGATGCTTCTGTGAATCTTTGTAAACGAGATTTATTAACCAATCTGTATCATTCTGGAAATCCAGTGGCAAGTCTAAATAAAACTGATAAATTATTCTTCCTCTTCAGCCAATAGCAAGCCATACGCCCATTTCCTATTGGAGAATCGCTGTAAAATATTTCAATTTCCTATGAAAATGTCAGTCTCACTAAAGAAGCCTAGGACACTCATTTAACCAGATATTTGGGCTTTTTTTATTCAAGGAAATGACTTCCATTCTAAAGTATTGGAAATTCCTTGCATGGAATGCTAAAAGATCGTAAGTGTGGAATAAAAAAAAAAATCCTAAAATCTTTGCGCTTTTTAAAAGTTATATACAGTTTCAAAATTTTCTTAATTAAAAAAATGAGTAAGAGGGAGAGCTTTGTATAAATAGATATCAAGCAAAAACAGTGAAACTCAGATACTAAAGTGTCATTAGGTGCTCCTATTAAAATGTGGGAGGCTCTATAGCATCATTTAGTCATTAAATTAAATTGCAGATATTTTGCTCCAAAAATTGTAGGACTATCCTCTCAATTTGTGTGAATCAGTAAAGCTCTGATGATATGTTCTCTGCACTAAACTGAAACTAAACTAAACCTCTGAACTGAGGTTCAATAAGTCCAAGTGTCAGGTCCTGCACTTTGGGCACAACAACCCCATGCAGTGTTACAGGCTTGGGGACAAGTGGCTGGATGACTGTGAAGAAGAGAAGGACCTGGGGGTGTTGGTTGATGCTCAGCTGAAGATGAGCCGACAGTGTGCCCAGGTGGCCAAGAGGGCCAACAGCATCCTGGCCTGCATTAGAAATGGTGTGGCCAGCAGGAGCAGGGAGGTGATCATCCTCCTCTACTCAGCACTGGTGAGGCCACACCTCGAGTACTGCGTTCAGTTTTGGGCTCCTCACTGCAGGAAAGACGTTGAGGCCCTGGAACGTGTCCAGAGAAGGGCAACGAAACTGGTGAGGGATCTGGAGCACAAGTCTTATGAAGAACGGCTGAGGGAGCTGGGATTGTTTAGTCTGTTTAGACTTAAAGCTCTTTCACAGGGGTCTTCTATTTTGTATTTTTTAAACTTTTGGCACTTCAAAGTCTTGGTCTTCTAAAAAGTCCTTGTTGCAAAATTATTAAAATTATTCATGATATTAATAATAGTTGCATATTCATTGCAGTGAGAAGGAAATCTTATTACTGCAAATTGTCAGTCAAGATTTTGATTCTCTGTGTCTGTGTATGTGTGTGTCTCAGTAAAACTGGTTTGGGTTTTGAAGGCAGTAAATTTGGTCTTGTCTAAAATTCATGGGAAATTGTCAGATTCATTTTTGCTTGTAATTCCAGATAATTGACTCTTAGTCTTTGAAACTAACAAGCTCTCCTGGATCAAGAGATCCTGAAAAGATTCTCTAAAACCCCCACTGATCTTGAACTTTAACACTCTTTTTTCTTTATGTATTTTCATCATTAGTGTTATCTCAGCTGATGATCATTCTGTAATCAAAGTATTAGTTTTGTATGTGAAAACCCAATCCCACGTCTGACATGTCTCACATAGATTTTCTATCATCAGCCACAGCAATGTGTCCAGGCAAGATCTGAAGGCCACTGCATTTGACCACAGCCATTGAAGTCAGATAAGTTCTGTTTATTCTGTATAATTTCCTTGCTGTTCCCCATCCTTATTCCCATCAACTGTTGTATACCTTTTTCTGAGGAGACATCAATGGAGCAGAAAGTGAAACAAGAAATAGGATGTTTTCCAGGGCCCTATTCCATGGGTGTCCAACCTTCTGTCTTGTCTGGACCACTGCATGAAGAGGAATTATCTAGGGCCATATCTACAAGGGTTGCTCTGAAAGCGAGACTTCCTATTTAATTCCATAAAAACCACAACCAATTTGAAGAACACAATAGCAAAATTCAATAGAGCGAATTCTCAGCTAAAAACGCCCTCATTCAATAATCACCACCATTAGCTATACATTTTCACCAGCAATGAACAAGAGCCTGAATGCCACACTTGCAACAACATGCACAAGCAGAAGCAATTCATTGTCAATGTCATCATGTCTGAAGTGCAACATCTGAAGCCTCACTGTACTTATATCCACTGTTTGGTCTCCATAAATGTTCAGCAAGTATCAATGAATGTCAATGAGTGCAATTTTTTTCTGTAGGGAGGAACTCAATTCCACACCTCTGCTTCATGTGCACTTCCATGTCAGATGTCATTATGTCAGACTTCCCCTCTGCTGCCATCTGTCATAGAGCAACAAAATGTAATAGAATATTCTCAGAAAGTTTTAGCCTCTACTGCGATACCACCAACATTCACCTTTGAAGCGGGACAATGTAAAACAGGAGGCACTGTTTTCAGAGCAGTCTTCATAAGCTATATAATATAGTTAATGTGCATAAGTGACAAAACGTGTTTTTGTTTGTTTGTTATTATTATTTTTTAATTAAAACATACTAAAAAGTAAGCAACAAAAACATAAAACTAGTGAGAAATCTGACCTTGCTTTTCTAAAAACCAACTCATCAGTCTGATTTGATATCAATGGTTGATATTCTTAGCTCTCAATATGATTGTCAGAGATTTTTTAAGAAATGTGACTTTTCCTATGCTTCATTCTTGAAAATAGAAAATTTGCTCACAAAATCTTGAAAATTTGTTCACAAATGTAGATTCTGCTAAAAATTGATGGCATGAATAAGTGTGATTGTTAAGTGAGAGATAACTTACTCTCTGGTAAGTCCACTAAAAGCCTGGTAAAGAGACATGATCAAGTTTTTACTGTAATTCTATTCCATTTGAAAATTCTCAAGTCAATTTAGGTCAATTGACAAAGGAGTTGTAAATAAAACAAAAACTTGATCTTCTTTTGGCAGTCTTGAAACCTACTCTCAAACTCCTTTATGAAAATGAAAACCAAAGCCTTTCAATGGCTTTGACACAGTACACCCACACAATATCCTTCTCTCCAAATTGGAAAGATATGGATTTGATGGCTGGACTGTTGAATAGATGAAGAACTGGCTGCAGGATTGAGTCTAAAGAGTGATAGTTAATGGCTCCATGTCCAGATGGAGCTCCATGTCTCCCAGGGGTCATGCTGGGACAGATACATCTTTAATATCTTCATCAGTGACATTGACAGTGGGGTCGAATGCACCATCAGCAAATTTGCATAAGACACTAATCTGTGAGGTGCAGTAGACATGCTCAAGGGATGCCATCCAGAGGGACTTAGATAGGTTTGAGCAGTGAGCCCAGGAGAACTTCATAAGATTCAACAAAGCTAAGTGCAAAGTCTTGCACCTGGGTCAAGGCAACCCCCAAATCAATATAAGCTGAGGGATGAAAGGATTTAGTACAGCCTTACTGAAAATGATAATACAATAGGTTGGTAAGCTGGACATGAGCCAGCAATGTGCTCTCGCAGCTCAGAATGCCAACCATAACCTGGGCTGTAGCAAAAGAGGCCCGGCCAGCAGGTGTAGGCAGGTGATCCTGCCCCTCTACTTTGTGATGTTGAGATCTCACCTGGAGTACTGAGTCCTAGGTACAGAAGAGACATAGACGTGTTGGAAAGCATCCATAGATATGGATCACAGATATGATCCAAGGGATGGAACACCTCTCCTGCTAGGACAGGCTGAGAGAGCTGGAAAAAAAGAAAAAAACTGTTCAGCCTGGAGAAGAAAAGGCTCCAACATGACCTGTGAGCAGCCTTTCAATATCTAAAAGTGAGCTACAGGAAAGAAGGGGACAGATTCTTTAACAGGGTCTGTGGACAAGTCAAAATTGAGGGTCGTAAGGCACCGGAACTAGCTGCCCAGAGATGTGGTAGATGATCCATCTCTGGAGGTATCCAAGGCTGGACTGGAGCAACCTGATTTACCTGTGAATATCCCTGTTCATTTCAGGGACTAGATGATCTTAAAGGTCCCTTCCAAATCTAAGAATTCCATGATTTTATCTTTCGCTGTTCTCAAATCTTTTTTTTAGCACATACATTGAAGTACATAAAATTATTTATCAGTGATTTAACAGTAAATTGAATTAACACTGGACTGAACCCTCCCCAAGCCCTGGTTTCAGTCCAGACAGGGTTAATATTGCAGCAATGTTCACTTGGTGCTGAGTGACATGATGACATCGGGCGGATGCCAAGTTACATGTGGCCTGCAGGCTGCAGATTGGACATTTCTGTCCTATTCATTCCTTTCACAATTTCCTCTTGAGCTTTCACATGAAGTAGCAGAGGCTAAAGCACTGTTTCCTCTGCAAGTATATGCGCACAGACAGACTGATGCCTGATAGCAACACCAGAAAGGTGTGAGAGGTCTGAATCTGAACAGGAAAGAAAGAGAGCGAACATCTTTGCATACTGCCTGTTTTGAGTCTAATGGAATTGTCTGAAGGAACAGAGATGTTACAGTGTTAAATATAATTTCAAAGGCTTTTCATCCTGCATTGCTTAACTTTGCTTGTTAGAACTACATACTAGATCTTGCTTTTATGGTTTCTCACTTTGTTTTGTGCATGTGTGTAGTAGGGGAGGAAGTCCATTTTCTTTTTTGTCAAATATTCCGACAAATAACAGATTGTTAATATTCCTCTATCTCATCATCAGACAAATTTTAGAAATAAATGAATTAGGCTCTTGATGGTGGCATAGTATCTTTCTGCACATATCCACTCCTGTTCCTGCTTTCATTGATAAATGTATTATTCTAATTTATGACATTATATGGTGATGATACATAGTATACAGTTGCTTTTTTCCCCCTTTTTCATTGCCTTTTCATTTGGAAGTTGATGCTCAGTTTGCTGGCCCGGAAGCACAATGCTTTGTGGCATTATGTCTCAGCGTTGACAGTGCTGTCACTTTGAGTTTCCATCTCAGCTTTAAACTAATAAGATGAGAGTAATGATTTTGAGCTGTGACTAAACTCAGGCAAATGCCTCAAAGAACTTATAAAAAATCGTCGCATATATTTTCATGTAATTTCACATTAACTGCCACTGCTTCTTTCTAAATAAATAAATAAATAAATAAATAAACAAACAAAATTTTAAAATACTGCAAATAAGCTTTACTAGCTTTTCTTTTATTTTTTTTTTTTTTCATTTTAAACACAAACTCTATGCTGTAAACATCCGAGCCTCCTTCCGCTACTCTGATTTGCACGTGGAGCTGTTATATTGCTTCTGTTCATGTGGTAGAAATACCGTTATATCACACTGAAGTTTTCTTTCCAAAAGAACTTCATTGTTTACCATTACACTTCACCAAGGAAGTAGAATATTTACCAATAAATTTATGAATTATCTTCCTATAGGCATGCTTCTAAAACATTAGCAATGTCCTTCGAAATTTGCTAACAACACACAGACATCCCCCACTATCTGCAAAGGGGGATCAGTTTATTTGGCTTCTGTTTATTCAGGAGTAAAGATTTTCTGTTTAAAGGTGAGTTACATACTTTGTGGGGTGGAGGGGAGAGAAAAAAGGAAAAGGAAAAAAAAAAAAAAAAAGAAAAAGAAAAAGAAAAAGAAACAACTAAAAAATGAAAACTTTCCTTCCAGACCCCAAATTTTACATGAGGAAAATGAGAGTTGCACTGTACTGACCTGGAGTTGATAATCAAGGCAAGAATAAATTTGCATCATTTTCCATCAGAGATCTTGGATATTGCCACACTGGAATGAATAACAGCTTTTCTGCCACTGTCCTCTTCCCAATATAATTTGAATTCTATAGAAAACAAAAACAAAAACAAAAAAAAACAACGACAAAAAAAAAACCAAAAACAAAAACAAAAAGTTATTCTTATAAAGGAGAATAACAGCTGAGGAACTATTTGTCAGTGAGTTTTAACTGTTAGCATTCTATGAAATCTTAGGGCTTGAATGTTCATGATACAGGACAATCACAATGCTAAGGAAACAACAACACAAAATTCAAAATTATTCTTAATCTATAAGGTTTTTTTTCAATACTATGTTAAAGGATTTTTTTTTACAAGTTATACATACATTGTACATACATGGTACTGATTAATCGCATTGTGTGCTACAATGCCTTCCTCTTATCCCACTCATAAACATTCAAATAGATTATTATTTTCCACCATAGTTCAAAGAAGTACAAAAATCTTTTAAGGTAAAATGAGTTGAATACATAAATAATTATAATAATTACAAATAAGCTGATGCAAAGGAACTCCAGGGCAACTTGACTGTGTGTCCTCATCCAGAAAAATGCATGGTTTTGTAGTTCATGTGGAATATTTCTGCAAGACATTGGTGCATATCAGTATTGCTTCAGTTTTCACTGTATGCGTAAATACAAAATATATATATGTAATTTTTACATAGTTAATGTTCCTACAATTTCAGTTTTCCAAGTCAAGTACATTAAGATTTTGCATTAGTCAGAATTAGTTTTGCCAAAAATTGAAGAAATGTAATTGCTCTAGATAAATAGGAAAGTAAGGGCAAACATTCCCAAGCTCTTTTTCTGAGGATTCGTTTTTCTACAATAGCTACATTAAAATCCACACAAAAATGTCAGAGAAGAATTTCACCCTTAGATTCCAAAGCTTTTAATTACTTACTTGTGTTGTTATTTTCATCTGTGGCACTACATGCTTATCAAAGTATATTTCTTTGCCACAGCTGAGAAAATCAAAATTCTTTTTGTTGCATATAATAAATAAATGTTCAATTGTGAGAATGTCCTCAGGGAAAGTTCATTAAAAAAAAAAAAAAAAGAGAAAATGTTGAGAAATAAATGGTTACTGTGACTGCACTTGTTTTGATATAATATGCAAAATTTAATTTGGCTCTGTTATGTTAGGGACTCACACACACACACACATCTACAGACATATACATGTTCCATAAATGAGAAAATTTAAAGAGATGTTTTATTAGCAATACCATTTCAGGTTTTGTTTTTTAATTCTTATATTATAAATGTTCAGGTTATGACCCTGTTTGATGCATGTACATTGCCATTAGTAGAAAAAATATACATTATTACCTATATTATTGGTGAGCATGTGCACAAGCTGTTATCTTATAACTTTTAAACTGGAGATTGTGCAAATGTAATAACAGGCTGGTGTTACTTCGAAAAGTTTAGTCTGAATAGACAAAACTTTATTAGAAAAGTAGGAATAAAAGCAATATAATCAAACTGAAGTTACACTGGTTTGTAAAAGAGATGAGAATCTTCACTAAAATTGTGTAATTCTTCGTCTACTACCATACCTAGAGTGTTGCAAAATTTTTTGAGCCATTACATGAACTGTGAGATGAGAATGAACAGAAATACCGATTTAGATTAAATTTATCTCTAGTAAAAAGTTAAGTAATCTTTCTTGGATTGATTGTGATTCTGCAACCACTGGTAACTGATTTATTAGGGAATTAAGAAAGAAAGAATAAAAACAAACAAACAAACAAACAAAAAAAGTCAAAAGTAGAGGTTCCTTATTTATTCCTTTTGGAACATAAATTTAGTGAAAGCTCCATGTTTGTTGTGACTCTTTGATTAATGAGCATCTTCAATAGTCTTGGTGTAACTTTTATTTCCATAGGTCCCTAAAATCTCAGTTCTTGTAATGGCACTGAGTGTAACAAGCAATTTACTCTTCTTAACTTCATCCCGCATACTTTTTTTCTTCAAAGAATGCACTGGCATTTACTTTCTCAAATGTGTCCTGTAACTTCTCTGCATACTGTAATTTGGTTGTTATTTCAAGCTCCTGAGGTGTACTGTACTTTTTTTCGCCAGAGAAATCTGGGAAGGTATTCAAAACCATTGGGAAAATCTCATCAACATTATGAGGGAAGCAAACAGCATATTTTTATTTTTTGTATGATGACACTAAGCTGGACTTTTATTCACATGCTGTCATCTTACTAACAGTGATAATTTAAAAGCATTGATTTCTGCTTTCACTTATGAAAGAAAGAGTTCTTAAGCCTATATAAATGAGAAAGTAACAAAATCAAGATAAGGAAGAGCAAGACTGAATTTTCTGTCTTGAGCATTTGTTCATAAGAGTTGCAAAGGTGCCTTCCTGCCCAACTAATTATCTTTAGGTAGCTCCTTGCTCTTTGTTTTTAATGCCATGTTGAAATAATTACAAGTCTTTAATCTCCCACACAGTGTGGGATTAAAAATAGACTTTTAAAAGAGAGTTAAATAATTTTAAGGAGCCTGAGTCATCTAATGATCTCATTTGTTGGTTTATTTCTGCAATGGCACTCAGGTTAACAAGTTGCTATTAATTTTGCAGAATCACTGAATCACACAGAATCACAGAATCAGAAGAATCGTAAAAATCACAAGGGACATATGGAGATCAGCTAGTCAAACTCTGCTAAAGTAGATGCTCTCAAAGTTGTATAGGAAAGCATCCAGGCTGATTTGGAATACCTAGAAAGAAGCCTCCACAACCTCTCTGGGCAGCTTGTTCCTATTAGTTAACTGTGTACAGAGAGTGAAATTGAATCTTCTGACCATCTCTGTTCCTTCTCCACTGTGCTGTTAACTGAAAGCCTGAAGTCTTCATGCACTTGTTCCTGTTGCTTAAAGAGAACTGTATAGATTTGTCTCTACCTACAAGCTATGTTGCTTTTAAAGAAAGTCTTTAATTTGTCCAAAATGCATGCTGAAGTTCTATTGAGCTTTCAAAATAAGAATATTTTCTTTGCTGCATCATCAGATTGAAGTTGCACAACAAAAACTATTGCGACATATCTGATGTTCTCTTGAGCCTTATCTCTTTATTCACGATACCAGGGAAAGTCCTGGGACCCTGTCTTAACTGTATCTGATAATGCAGTTCTCCTGACTCAACCTCACAGTCCTAGTGACATGAAACACAGATAACCATCCTGTGTTTCCTTTTATCACTTACTTAACTGTGCTGGTTGTGAAACCCATTTGAAAAGGCATCTGTCTTAGCAGTCTGCTGAAATCATGATGTCCAGACTTTCAGAGATAAACATGTAAAACAGAATTTTGTATAATGCAAACAGTCAAATTATCAGAGAGACTGAGGTCTCAAATTGCTATAGATGTCAGAACAATTAGCAATTAAATATGGTTTGGGGTACCTACCTCTAGAAGAGATCTCTGAAAATTAAGGTCATATTTATTAAGAAAAAGAAAGAATAATACTCAAGCCTTTGCATTTTATTATTGTTCCATAACTTGTAATATTCAAGGCTTTAAGCCTACAGTAAAAGTATTGGCAATCAAATAAAAAATTAATAATCATAAAATAAAAAGGATAATGATAACATTTATTCTAATAAGCACATGGTTTAAGTCAGTAAAATAAAAGGGAATAATAACCATTATTCAAGCCCATTACAAGGAGGAGGAATAAGGGAGAAAGAAGTGACTGCAAAAAAAAAAAAAAAAAAAGAAAAAAAAAGAAACCGATTGCATTACTAGAAAAACATAATGTCAGTGCTTTAGAAAACACATTTTCTAAAGTCTTAGCAGCCTTACCATCAATATATTTCAACAAAAAATATACTCTTTATACATGTATTTTTCTGCAGTATGTCTTCATTTCTGATACGTTGTTTAAATGGTTTTTGCCTGCCTTAATAAGGCACATCATTTGAACAGAAACCTCACTGTGTGATAACAGGCAACACATAGCGAAAAAATGCCTCGAGGTTTTTTCCTTGCTATATTTGGCTCTCTGGGCTAAGTCGCTTTGAGTTGGGCTGATTATAATAAGCCAGAAAGTCACTACGAACTAATTATTTTCTGTTCATTTATGTGATTAATGGTGAAAACTTGGACAATTTTTACATATCTTGAGTCCC
The DNA here is from genome assembly GCF_951394365.1 of Tetrao urogallus. Taxonomy (NCBI): domain Eukaryota; kingdom Metazoa; phylum Chordata; class Aves; order Galliformes; family Phasianidae; genus Tetrao; species Tetrao urogallus. Next base: position 70,626,620 of record NC_136816.1, read on the forward strand.
ATATAATTAATCATCTTGAACTTTACAAAAAAATAAAAAATAAAACCCTCAAGGTGCCCCTGGATTTTCTTCCAAAGTATTGGAGTTTCACAGGCATTAGCTCATGCAGCTGACAAAACCAGGAGACGCTTTGCAAAGAGCTGACATGTTTGTGTAAGTCCTCAAATGGCAATGCTAAATTTCTTCAGCCACCAAAAAGCTGGGAAATAAAAAATGTTGTAGCAAGGAAGTTATTGGGTGTATTACTGATAGTGCTGGGGAAGAAAGAGGAAAAACAAACAAACAAACAAACAAAAAAAAACAACATGGAGAAACTGTTCTCCAGTGATATCATATGGATTGGAGGAATCAGTGTGGGAAAGACTGTTATTTTCAATCTGTCCTTAGGCAGCCAATTCAAGCCCAGAACAATCCCAAACACAGAAACAAATGCCAGCATCTGAAAAAGCTGAAGATTCACCTTCATATTGTCAAAGTAAATAACTCTACCTTTGTTTCATTTCACATTTTGCATATTTGCATAGAATCACAAAATCATAGAATGGCTTGGGTTAGAAAGGACCTCAAAGGCCACTTAGTTTCAAACCCTCTACAGCAGGCAGAATTGATATCCACTAAGTCAGATCAGGTTGCCTCTGGTCACACTTCCAAGGATGGGGCATCTACAACTTCTTTTGGCAGTTTGTTTCAGCATCTCACTTCTCTCCTAGTGAAAAAGTTCCTGAGCTACGAGATATGGTTTAGTAGCTTGTGGTAACAATAGTAATGGGTGGCCGGTTGGACTAGATGATCTTGTACGTCCTTTCCAACCTTGCAGTTCTATGATTCGATGATTCCATGTCTAATCCAAACCTTCCCCTATAATTTAAAACTATTCACCTTTGTCTTATCACTATCAACCTGTGTAAAAAGTTGATTTCCCTCCAATTTATAAGCTCCTTTTAAGTACTGGAAAGCCATAATGATGTTCCCCCTGAACCTCTTCTTCCAGCTGAACAAGACCATGTTTGACAATCTTTCTTTGTGTGAGAGGTGCTCCAGCCCTATGATCGTATTTGTTGTCCTTTTCTAGACCTGTTCCAAAAGCTTCAAAACATTCCTGATCTGCAGGTCCCAGACCTGAACCTTAAAGTGGCGCAGTAGAGATGGACGAATACTTTCCTGTCTCTGCATGCCACCCTTCTCTTGATGCAACCCAGGATACTGTTGACCTTCCATTCTCCAAGCACACATTTCTAACTCATGTTAAATTTTCTTTACCAAGACCCTTAATTCATCTCAACAAGAAAGCTATCAAGCTGTTATTCCAGTCTTTACATATATCTGCCATTGTCCTGACTCAAGCACAACACCTTGCACTTGGCCTTGTTGAACCTCATTAGGTTTCTCATGTCTCATGTCTCATTTTCAGGTCTGTCCAAATGCCTCTGGATGGCATCCCTTCCTTCTCTCACATCAGCTTCACCTCTCAGATTGGTATTGTCTGCAAACTTACTGAGCGTGCACTCAATTCCATAATTGATGTCACTGATAAAGATATTAAAATGTACCAGTCCCAATACAGACCCTGTAGCACCATTCATGACTAGCTTCCACCCAGACAAAGTCATTGACCACAGCCTTCTGGCTATGACATTCCAGCCAATTCCATATCCATTGAACAGATCACCCTTGAAAACTGTATCTCTCTAATTCAGAGCTAAAGACGCAGTGTGGGTTTGTGTCAAAGGTCTTGCAGACATCCAAGTAGATGACATCAGCTACCCTTCTTTTGTTAACTGATGTCGTCCCATCATAAGAGAAGGCCACTAGTTTGGCCAGGCATGATCTACCCTTGGTGAAGTGGTTCTGGCTGTCATGGATCACCTGTTTGTACATCATGTGCCTTAGCATCTCTTCCAGGAGGATCTGTTTCATAGTCTTAGCAGGTGCAGATTTTCAGGCTACTGGATTAAGGATACTGGATTCTTATTGTGCATTCACTCTAAAAACTGAAATTAGAAGAGAAATTGTATTCAGGATCCCCAGTCAGCGAATTTAACATTTTCGCTTTTGCACTGTAGTCTAGGACATGAAGATTTATGTTTTAATTCAAAGAAATTGTATTCAGACAACCCTTGTGATTTTTTTTGTGATTGTGAGCATCTGGATACACTGGATGATTATTTCCTGACTCACTGTTCACATTACTTGATAGTAAAACCTAGTTTGCAGTAATAGATTGAATCAGATAGTAAAATGATCACTTTTACTACCTTCACAGTTGGTGCAAGCTGATTCTATTTTCCACTGAAGAGTTTTAAATTAATTCCTGTAGTCATTATATTAGGAATTCCACTTTGCTTAGTCATTTGAGGATTTGAATTTTTATTGCCTAATGTAGGTCCATGCACAAGCTATAAGTGAGTGTTCTCCTGTCCAACATGTGGGGAAACAAAGACAGCCCAGCTGAAGTCAGTGTTATTACTTTACATGCTCAAAGAATCCTCTCTCCTGATGTCTTGTAAGTAAGCAATGCTACTCTTCAGGAAGGTATCTCAAAAGTACATCTCCCTTCCTGTATGGTTCCCAAAGAGAAGCATCACTTTTCAAAACTTCTTTGAGGTTTATTACAACCACAGACTCTGCATTTGCTTGATCAGTCTTGATGATTTATTCAAAAGCTGCCTGTGATTTCAAAATTGTTTAAAGGAAGATGTCCAGCAGTGGCAAACAGACTTCTGTTGAATGATATATCTCTATCTGCTACCACTAAAGTCCATTTGACGTTGATTATTATGTGCTCTATTATTTAAATGATAAGATTCGTATTGGTCAAGGACTGACCATAATCTTTTGTGCAATTTCAGGGAAGGGACAGAATAGTTGACATGTGAACTCCTTGACAAATGGTTCCTTTTGTCAGAGTCAGTATCTTCACTAAGGAAGGAGTAAAAATGGAAACCTGGTGAAAAATCTAGCAGATAAGCATGAATTGACAGTAATTACTTGAAGAGGGCCTAGCATAAATTCTCTGAGATCATATTTCTGCAGGGAATACATCAGAGGATCATCTTATTGTGTTGTAATTACTACACCCTTTCCAATCATTCACTTTACCCCCCAACTGAATTAGCAACTAGTGAATCACAGAATCATTGAATCATTGAATCATTTGAGTTGTAAGGGAACTTTAAAGATTATCTAGTTCATCTCCGTTGCAGAAATGTCTGCAGCTAGATTTGGTTGCTCAGAGTCTGATCCAGCCTGACTCTGAATGTTTCCAGGGACAGGACATCCATCAGCTCTCTGGGTAACATTTTCCGGTGCTTCACTACCGTTACTGTATTTAATTAATTAATTAATTAATTAATTTTTTGGTATTAAATCTAAATCTCACTTCTTCTAGTTTCAAGCCATTTCTTGTTGTCTTTTCACAACAGACTTTGCTACAGAGTCAGTATCCTCCTTCCTTACATCTACCCTTTAGATATTGTGAGGCTGCTATCTGGTCTCTCCAGAACCTTCTTCAGGTTAAACAGTCCCAACTCTCTTGGCCTGTCCTCATAAGAGAAGTATTCCATACCTTGGACTGCTTTTGTGGTTCTCCTCTGCACATGTTCCAACAGGTCCATATCTCTCCTGTACTTATGAATCCCTATCTGGATTCAGTGTTCCAGGTGAGTTCTCACAGCATAGAGTAGAGGGGCAGCATCACTTTCCTTGCCCTGTTGGCCATACTTCTTTAGATACAGCCCAGGAGCTGGGCATCTTTCTGAATAGTGAGGACTACTGGTTCATGCCCAGCTTGCCATCCACTAGTGTTCCGAAACCATTTTTGGCAAAGCTGTGCTGCTACATCCTCTTGTCCCCCAGCTTGCACTGATAGTGGGGATTGCCACGGTCCAAGTATAAGACCTTGCACTAAGTTCTGTTGAACCTCATGAGGTCCACCAAGACCTCCTACTGCTCAAGTCCGTCTCAAGTCTCTCTGGATAGCGTTCTGTCCCTCACGGTGTTGAATTCACCACACAGCTTAATGTCATCTGTATACTTGCAGTGGGTGTACTTGATCAGTCAATTTCATTGATGAAGACATTAAAGAATATTAGTTCCAGTAATGACCTCTCTACTACTTGTCATCAGTCTCTGTCCAGACATTGAGCCATTGACCAGCACACTCTGTGTATGATCTCTCAGCCATTTCCTCATCCATCAAACAGTTGATCCATCAAATCCTTATCTTTACAACTGAGAGAGAAGGACTGTGGGGCACTATGTCACCTTGCTTAGTAAGATACTTCAGATGAGTTACATCAGCATCTTTTCTCTCATCCACACTGATGCCATCATAGAAAGCCACCATGTTGGTCAGGCAGGACTTGACTGTGATGAAGATGTTCTGGTTGTCTCGTATCACTTCCCTGTCTTACATGTTCCTTGGCACAGCTTCTAGGAGGATCTGTTCCATGATTCTCCCTAGCATAGATGTCAGAATTTCAACCAGAGATATCTTGATTTCTGTCCACTGTAACTTAGTTTAGATGCTCAAACAAACCCCCAGCTGGGTGTTTCCTTTTATGTGCTCTTTAGAGCATAAAATACTATGCATCAGGCCTGGAAGCCCCTATATGTTCCAGCTGGACATTACATGACCAAATGTCGTAAAGTGGACATAGTGACTGAGACTCTTTCCTTGAAATATCTCTGAATTGTTGTTATAGGAGCAGATACAATTTGTAAACTATGCATCCTCAGGCTGATATTTTTCCTAGATCATCACATACACAAGGAAGCTTATTCTTACTTTTTGCCTTCTGTGGAAAAGTTTCATATATGCACTTTGGTGAACTTTCAGTGATGTCAGTGGAGAAACAAAGGCGTACTTCCCTCAGCAAACAATAACAATACCCTTGGGTGACAAAGAGAATAATCTCCTGGGCTATTCTGGACCAGTCTCCAGCAATTTGTTTTATTTGTTATAGCTACATTAAAGCCACTAAGATAGAACTGATTTACAATGATTGACAATCTAGACTGAGAGAAATGATGCATATCCTGTTTTTGTTATTTATTATGTTTGAGTTTTATTGATTTTATGAAATTTCAAAGCATTAATAAAAAAAGAAATTTTAAAGAGTTTGGATGCCATCAAATTGTTCTTATGTAACACTGATTTTGCAGTAAGATCGGACTGTACATTAATGTTTAATTTGCCTTTTATTGTATTTTAAATGTTTTTTTTAATTTATAATCATATGTATATTTATTATTGTGAAATGTCTTGGAATAACTTTGTCAGGAAACATGTTATATAAATAAAATCATATGATCTGGTGGTAAGTGGAAAAAAAAAAATAAAGAAGTGAGATATTTCCTAATAAACTTGCATATTGCAATAAGCTGCTAATGTCATTTTTTACCCTCACATTTTTACAGGCTGAAAGTTACTGAGATGACAAGTTACTGCTCCCTGTTGGATCTTTGATTGACAACTTCCACCAGCCTCTTCTGCAAACTGTGGTAGAAAGCTTTAATTGTGTTTGTAATTAATTGGATTTTAACCAGACTGTATAAAGAATGTGAAGAAGTGTTTTTGTTTGTTTGTTTTTATGCATTAAAAATCTCTTTTAACATATTGCTAGAGATGCAAAAATATTTATTGCTACAAAAACTTGAAGAGTGAATTAAAATGCATTCACAGTTCAATACAAAACTAGTTAGATTAGTTAACATTTGAAGAATGATTTTGTATACTTCAGAGGAAGGGAGGAAGGGAGGAAGGAGGGAGGGAGGGAGGGAGGGAGGGAGGGAGGGAGGAAGGAAGGAAGGAAGGAAGGCAGGAAGGAAGCAGGAAGGAAGGCAGGAAGGCAGGAAGGCAGGAAGGCAGGAAGGCAGGAAGGCAGGAAGGAAGGAAGGAAGGAAGGAAGGAAGGAAGGAAGGAAGGAAGGAAGGAAGGAAGGAAGGAAGGAAGGAAGGAAGGAAGGAAGGAAGGAAGGAAGGAAGGAAGGAAGGAAGGAAGGAAGGAAGGAAGGAAAAAACAAACATGAAGCTTAGTTTAATTTAAAACAAAAACATCTATCATTTTGAATGGATCTATCAAGAAAGGTATTTTAAATTGCTAGCATTTAAACTTGTACATATTCATTAATAATTTTCTATGAGAAAAAATATTTTTCTACTCTTTGTGCACAACACTGCAGCATCTATTGAAATAATGTTTTGCCTTATCAGAAAGATAAATCTTAATAAGAAAGACAATCAAAGGCAAGTGGAGAAACCAAATCTTCCATAATGTTATCTCAATGTACCAATTGGCAATGAATTGAATGCAGAAATCTATGTGGGAGTTCACAGTCTTTTCAGTGTCTTCAGAATCGGTATGAGTGAGTTGTCCCTTGTTTCCACATTCTCTTTTTCCTTGCCTTGCACATTATCCAGTTCTTCACTAAATCTGCATCTGAGGAGTTTTATGCCTGAAAAAATGCTGACCTAAGACTTTAATGCACTCAGGTAGATAGTCTTTTGCATTTTCCAGATAATACTATTCAAAGGTATTAAACATAATTAATCACAGAATCACAGAATCACAGAATCACAGAATTGTAGGGGTTGGAAGGGACCTCCAGAGATCATCGAGTCCAACCCCCCTGCCAAAGCAGGTTCCCTACACCAGGTCGCACAGGTAGGTATCCAGGCAGGTCTTGAACATCTCCAGAGAAGGAGACTCCACAGCCTCCCTGGGCAGCCTGTTCCAGTGCTCCGTCACCTCACTGTAAAGAAGTTCTTGCGCACATTTGTGCGGAACTTCCTATGCTGCAGTTTCCGGCCATTTCCCCTTGTCCTGTCTCCACTCACCACTGACAACAGTCTGGCTTCACCACTCTGCCCCCCACACCTTAGATATTTATAGACCTGGATCAGGTCTCCCCTCAGCCTTCTTTTCTCAAGGCTGAACAGACCCAGTTCACTCAGCCTTTCCTCATAGGAGAGACGCTCCAGGCCCTTCACCATCTTTGTGGTCCTCTTTGTGGCTGGACTCTTTCCAAGAGATCCCTGTCTTTTTTGTACTGCGGAGCCCAGAACTGGACGCATGACTCCAGAGGAGGCCTCACCAGGGCAGAGTAGAGGGGGAGGATCACCTCCCTCGACCTGCTGGACACGCTCTTTTTAATGCATCCCAGGATGCCACTGGCCCTCTTGGCCAAAAGGGCACTCTGCTGGCTCATGGCCAACCTGTTGTCCACCAGGACACCTCTCCGCAGAGCTCCTCTCCAGCAGGTCATTCCCCCAGCCTGTACTGGTGCATGCAATTATTCCTCCCCAGATGCAAGACTCTACACTTGCTTTTGTTAAACTTCATCCGTTTTTTTTCTGCCCAGCTCTCCAGCCTGTCCAGGTCTTGCTGAATGGCAGCACGGCCTTCAGGCATGTCAGCCAATCCTTCCAACTTTGTATCATTAGCAAACTTGCTTACTTATTAATAATAATAATAATAATAATAATAATAAGAAGAAGAAACATAAAAGAAACACAAGAGTTTGCTAGAATCACTACAAAAATAAGTCTATGGGCTGAGTGCCAACAACACCATTTAGGTGACACCATCCTTTTTGACACAGCATCCTGTTGGGTCTGGTAATATTGAAACATTTGCAATGACAAGACCATGAAATGACTCAGGAGGTGAAGATTTGAGCCAAGGGCTCTTCAAGAAATCTACAGCCCTGCATTACTTATTCTTTTTTCAGAATTGCCCTCCATAGCAAAATTCCACTGAATTAAATGAACTGACATTATAGAAATATCCAGACATGACTGCTAGAACTGTTTAGATGGGGGCAAATAACTGGATTAATCTCTTCAGGATACTGAAATTCATCTTACTGATTTTGTCTCTTGCTACTCTCCTTACTTCTTTTCACCTTAGCAATAGTCTTGCACTTTCTACTTTAGTATCCTTCCTGTAGCTTTTGTTAAATCAAGATTCTTCTTAAAGTACAGAGAGTAAATAAATCAGCACTGCCTCATTTCTTCATACTTTACTGACAGTAAGTGAACTAACTGTAGAGAAAGTGTTATGGCAATGCAATAATAATAAATATTGAAGAGATCAAATCTACAAACATTGTTGTAAAACAGCCTGTTTCAGACTTAGGACCCTGTTTTCATGACACAGAAACAAGGCAGAAGCCTCTTAGACACACTGATTGCACCATTGCAGGCATACTGAATTTCCTCTGCGTAAATGCATAGTTTCTTTTTTCTTCTCTTTTCTTTCTTTTCTTCTTTTCTTTTTCTTCCAGGACATTTGGACAAGTATAAAAGTCTTAGCTGAAGTTTTGTGCTGCTGCTTCCAAGCTGTTCTCTCTGTCACCTTCACTGTAAAGAACAAATGACTCTTCCACGAAGCATCCCCAGTAGTGTACACTTTAAGGTCACCCAGGAGAGAGTTAGCTGTACATTAAGTTATATCTAGCTGATAATAAGATGGATCTAGAAGGTGATGAGAAATGACAGTGTACACATGTACATTAGAGTAGATGACAGGAAATTGAAAACATTACTGAAACTTATTAAACATTGATTTTCGCGATATTCCTTGATATTGTTTGACAAAAACAAATGTTTACAGTAACAACATCAGAAATAATCAGAAGGAAAAGTGGTCTCATTTTGGAGCTGAGAATGAGAAAAAAAATCAGAGAGAGTAGGAGAGCAACTCACAAAAACTGAAAGTCCAGCCACTTAATACATGACTAAAAAGTATCCAAGTGCTGTGTGATGAAGGACAAAAGTTCCACAGAATAATGGACATTTAGGATATAAACTCCAATGTTAAATTCCATTCCTGACTTTGACATTATTTTGCAGAGATTTTAGATAATTTTGGCTCAAATACAGACACCCTACAGAAACTGAATATTGCCAACATTGCTGATGTAAAAATATGTGATGCCCTTCCTTAATTCTGAAGTTTGATCATGTTTAAGCTTTCTAAAGTTCCCCATGATGAAACATTGTGCTGCTCAGTTCTGTTCTGAACACTTTTTCCACCTAAGTGGGAAGCTCAGAGTTTTATCCACAACTAAATGCTCATATGCATACTACCTTTGATAAGACCTTCAGAAAGTGTGTCTCCCTCCAATTCATAGGAGGGAGAAGAGGTTCTTTTAATATTTGTATACCCAATGGAGAGATTAAGACACAACGGGTCAAACATTAGCTCAACCAGTTTATTACAAATCCTAGTTACTTAGGGATATGGGAAGGGGAGATGTGCGATAGAAAAGAGATAGAAAATAAAAAGCAAGGAGTCTTTATAGAAAGCAAGAGAAATATAGTCACCACCGTGGGTCCAGTGAGGTTTTTATCAGGTCCGTTGTTCTCTGGAACTTGTCTGGTCACCGTGGGAGATGGGAGGAAGCCAGGAAGATTTGCAGCAAGCAGGCTCAGGGAGGGGTTCTTCCAAAGACATTTTCCTCTAAGGGAATTCTGTCTGGTTTCTTTGGCAGTTCTTCTCCCAAATCCTTAGTTTAGAGACGGCCTTTTATCACCCATTTCTCTGTGGTTTTTTTTTGTTGTTGTTGTTGGGTTTTTTTTTGTTTGTTTGTTTGTTTGTTTTCTCTCTGTTAGTGTGACATACCTGGCCCAACAGACAAGCCAGCAGGAAGTGGTGCCTTTGTTGCCATGCACATCACATTATCACTTTATTATTTTGCAGTGGTCAGCTCCTTCAAGCCAACCCCCTGAAAAAAAGACTTTTTGTCTCACTTCTACTTATCTTTACAATCATGAGCAGAGGTACTGTGGCATCATGACACCCACCACTTGTCCCCTAGATAATTTGCAGTTGTCACTTAGACTCTTATCACCAGAAAGGCCTCACGAAGTGAGCTCTGAGACGAAAAAAAAAAAAAAAATTTCTTTCACAAAATGTTACAGTTTAATTTCAGGTTTCATTTGAATGGAAATTAGTTGAACTGATAATACAAAAGGCTGCAGAGCCAAATACGTTCATTTGATTTTTTTTTTTTTTTTTTTTTTTAATCAGTTAGAAATAGATTTCTTATGAAATAAATCAGTTAAACTTCGCTAAAGATGGGTCAGGAAGGGGTTAGAGAAAGGTTCTGCACCAGAAGATGATATGCATGGAACAGACTACACAGGGCAGTGGTAATGGCTCCACGCTACTGGAGTTCAAGGGGTGTCCGGACAATGCTCTTAGTCATAGGGTTTGATTTTTGGGTAGTCTTGTGTGGAGCTGTGAGTTGGACTTGATGATCATTGTGGGTCTCTTCCGCCTCGGGATATTCTGTGATTCTGTGAAGACGGGTGTTCTCACACTTCAATTATCAGAGGTGAGATGGTTTGTGATATATGTATCCCCGATGTGAGATTAAGACTCAGAAAGGAGTCAAATATTTGTCCAACCAGTTTATTATAAAAGCTTTGGTTAGCTAGGTCTGGGGATGGGAGGTGGGAAGAAGAAAGAGATAGTAAAAAGATAGAAAATAAAAGCAAAGATTTGTTAGAGGAATACAGAGATAGTTACCACTGCAGTGTCACAGTGTTCCATAATTCTAGTAGATGGGGAAGTGGGGACTTAGATTATCTCTTTCTCGGATGATCACAGGCAGAAGGAAAACCCAAGAAGGGAAAAGCAGATTCTTCTTAAGTTGCCCACAGTGATGACATGTTCAACATATGTGCAACAGTCTGATGCATGCTTATCAATCAAAGAAGTCAGGGCCTCCACACAAGGCTGAGCACTGCACATTGGAAATAGCTTGGAATGTAACAGGTGTTGAGACATTCCCCTTATCTTCCTTGTTCCTGATGCTCCTATGTAGGCAGAGATGCCTCCAGTTGTCCTTGCATTACAAAGCAACCTGAGACAAGGAAATTTTTTGTGCGGTGTCTCACAGGCCTACACTCATTGAACAGATTAGTGATCTTCAGCAGGGAACAGGATTATCTACAAGATGACATGCAGAGGTTTAATTAAAAGGGTGCAAATAGGGGTGTAGGCACTGACTGAGTTCAGGGAAGCTGACCTGCTTTGCAAAACATAGAAACAGCAAAAAAAGTCCAGAAGATGGGGAGTTCAGGTTGGGTCACACACAGAGACACAGCAGGCTGGCTCACAGTGATAGCTGTGACAGTACGAAGGTCTGGACATCTTGCTGAAGTATGAGATTACACTTATTTAGAAAACCTCTCAGTGACATTTCACCTCCAGAAAACTGTTGTCATATCCCTGTAAGAAGTGGTAAAATTCTTGGCCATTTGTATCCTGGTTGAACTTGAATTTATTGTCTAGATGGTATAGCAATTTTTATTTAAAGAGTATTTGGATGAGAAAGGATTGCCTGTTATTGAGTCCTTTCTTTTCAACATTCTTGCTCCTCTGTGCCTTCCCTAGTAGAGAGCGGCCTTGTTCATGCCTCCTTTTGGCGTAAAATCTCTCACACTTAACTCTGAACTCCTGCCTTTATTTTGCCCAGAAGTTCTACTTAGAGTAAGCCAAACCCAGGCTAGAAGCAAGACAATAATTAAATGGTATAGGTAATCAAGTATCAGTCCTTAAACCTATGTTTTCATAGAAAAATAGTCATTAATCACAGAATCACAGAATTGTAGGGGTTGGAAGAGACCTCCAGAGATCATCGAGTCCAACCCCCCAGTTAAGTTTGGAAAAGATCTCTAAGATCATCTAGTCAAACTGTTCACTTGCTACCAATATTGCTTACCGGACCATGTCCCGAAGTACTACATCTACCTTTCCCTTAAACACCTTCAGGGGCAATGATTCTACCACTTCCCTGGGCAGGCTATTCCAATCACAGAATTGTAGAATAGATATAGACAGGGTTGCCTGGGATTGTTGTGACCAAAATGGAGGACTCAACACTTGGCCCTATTGCAACTTGTTCAGATTACCTCAGCCCATAGATCCAGTCCATCCAGATCCCTCTGTAGTGCCTTTCTCCCCTCAGGCAGATCAACATTCCCTCCCAACTCTTTTGCTGTCTGCAAATCTACTGAGGCTGCACTCAATCCCACTGTCAAAATCGTTTATAAAGATGTTAAGCAGAATGTATAACCACTCTTTCTGAGAAGAAAGTCTTCCTAATATCCAGCCTGAACCTCCTGTGTCAAAACTTCAAGCCATTCTCTCTTGTCCTGTTGTTAGCTACTTGGAGGTCAAACCCCCATTTTGAATCTTTTTCATTTATAAGTATAGATATAACCTTTCTAGCAGAATTGCACCTCCTTCAAATACATATTAAATATGGACACATTGTTTCATTTATTTTATATAAGCTATGTAGTAACATTTCCTTTTTTTACAAATACCTCTGCACGCAGAGTAGAACAGAAAATATATTTTCAAGGAAGAGATTTGAAAATGCTAAACATATCATTAAAATGTCAGCTCTTGATCTGGTTAGAGGTTTTTCATAAAGACATTTTCAAAACATCTAAGCATTAAGATTCTTCGGTAGGAAACACTTGTCTGCATTTTTTCCTGTTGCAGTGAGAACAAGCAAAACAAAAGAAAAGGATATATCTATGTTAAAAAAAAAAAAAAAAAGCCATCATACTTGCTTCTTAAAAATCTTTTTTTTTTTTTTTACTCTAATATTCTTTCCTTTTCTGTTTTTATTTTTTAGAAAAGAAACATCAGTTGACATAATTTCAAAACTATTCAGAAATATTGTGAGGATTTCCCACAATCATAGTCTTTCCTCTGCATGAGGATGATTTAATTAGGTGTTTGGGATTTATATTTATGCTGTTTCTGAATGATTCTGCTGTCTTAAGATAAAAAAGATAAAATATTTTATTCTTTTAAGCATTTACTTCTCTCGCTTCTTCAGGATGATACCCAACTCTGTGGTGTAGTAGCACTCTTATTGTTTTCACAGTGTTCTGAGAATTCTTTGTCTCCATTGTAAGTGGCAACCTATGGCATCTTCCATGCTATAACTGCTGAGTTGCCGGCATGTTGTTTCCTAGGTAAAATGCACCTGAGAGTGAAATGGCAGAGAGGTAAGTCAAAAAGCAAGTGGATGTTAGCTGGCTGTTGTGGGTGACGCTGAGAGTACTGGTGCTCTGAAGCAATAGGCTCCTGGCACCGAGTTTAATTGCATTGCAGTTTGGAACATGTTCAGACACTGCTTGTACCATGGCAAGTTTTACACATGCACACATTTTATGAAAGCCTTGCCTGGGGACATTCAGCATAATAATACTTTGAACTAAAAAGAAAATCCTTTTATCCAGATACAAAGGTGTCATATATTTTTGTTCCTCTTTCATCATCTTGTTTAGGTAAAGAAGTTCCTGAGTAGGTTTTCCCTGTCCTTCTTGAAGTGCAGCATTTAATTCTTACTTTATATTGTAACATACAGGGATACAGCCACATCAAGTTACCTACCCAAGGCCCCACACGAACATATTGTTAAAAATCCTGAGACTCTGCTCCTGATTTTCTGGTCAGTTAATACTGCCTCAGATATTTCAACAGTGTCATCGGGCAAAACAGGCATTTCCTTTTGAGGAAGGATTTTTTATAACTCTTTTATATATTTTTATAGCTCTGTCTATATGAAACAATGCACTGTCATTTTTGAAGGCCTGTGACAGGGTTAGACATTACCTACAATAGTGGCTGAACTAGGTATAATAAATAACATGACAAGGAGAATTCATTCTGGATGCATTCGATGATATTCAGATGGAGTCTTTCATACAAAGTGAATTTCTTTCAACAAAGAACATATAGAAAGGAATATGATATTTATCTATTTATCTATATATTTTTGCTGCTCTATGAACAGATGAGTTACAAAGTCTCCTCCAGAAGTCTACTAGAGATAGTCAATGATTAATCTGCATAACTAATAGAGGCATGCAGTTACTTCTGTGCTAATGCAGATGTAATACAAAGCTAAATGTTATGTTCATCATGAGGGGAGGACATCTCACTCTACAACAGCATAGTCCGATTTGGCTCCGTTTCACCTGCAGGAAATTGAGGAATCAAATTTAAAAACCTTAAGAAAGAGCACAGTTAAATGTCTCTGATACTCCATATTAGTAATGAATTTTCCTATAAGCCTGAGTAACCTCCAGCTTAATTAAATCTCAGTTTCACTGTTTTGCTACGTGTTGCTTAGCATTTTTTTGTTTTCATAACCTCAAAACTCAGATTCTTGTTCATTTCACATGTGTTATAGATTTGGGTCTGGATGATTTTCCGTAGTCTGAGGAAGTCATAATGTTTCAAAAAACATTTTTTAAAGAGTATGTACAACATCCTGCAATGAACAACTTCTCATAGGAAAAGTAGCTCACGAGTTAATGCTAGATGCAAAATGCCTGCTCCAGCAGCCTACTCTGTAGTGTCCTTATGCTACAAGCATCAAGGCTTTTGCATGCCCACTGCACTAATTTGTAGTAAGACCCAGGATTCTGTTTAGCACATTAAATCTTAAGGTCATTAGCTATGTCTCCTTTTAGAGAGCTTTTGTTGTGTTTAAGAGTAACACCTGGGCAGATAGTACAACAAGATGGTGTCTGGTCAGAAAATAAGAATGACAAAAATTCATATATCCATAAATTTCTTCCATTACAACACCCTGAGACACTAGAGGTACAGGCAACAGAGATAACCAGCTGGTGTTACTTGCTTTCCAAAGCTATAACCCTAATACATTCCTGGGGGAGAAAGTAAAATAGATTTGTTACTAGTGTCCTCATCCACAAATGAAATGCCAGGAAGCTGAGGCACTTTTCTCTCCACTCCTCCTCCCCTGAAAAAATGAGAAAATGAGAAAAAAGAAGACAAGGAAAAAAAAAGCTTTCAATATGCAAGGGGAATCCTAAAAAAAAAAAACAAAAAACATTTTCTCTTTTGTTAGTAAACTATCCCTCATGGCTGCTAGTCGTGCTGCACCATCTGTTAGCTGCATTACTGACCTCACAGTGCAAGTGACATTCATGTAAAACAAGCAATAGAAGCATTAGTGAAGCAAAATATTTCTGAGTTAATTTTTGCTAATATGTAAAAGCAAATGTGGAAGCAGCAGCACTTCACCTTAGAGCCTCTGAGTGTTATGAAGTGCCTAACTTTGAACTAACACCTTTACGGACTGTGAAATATTCAGTTACATTTTATTTTTTCATAGTTGTTTTCTGTTTTATAGCATCCTTTGGTTCTAGCTAGGACAGAATAGAAATTGCTGAGCTATCCTGAGAATGGCTCTTATTGTGGTATTTTTATGTCAACCAGAAGGACCAGAGAACTTATAAAATGACAGCTCCTGTCAGTATTTTCAGCAATGGGAAGGGTTTGTTTTATTTTTGTGTTGATACATCTTACTCATCTTCATACAACACATTCTGACGTGTGCACAAAAAACAACTTAAGGTGTTAAAATTAACAGTAAAAACAACAACAGCAGAAATCAAAATATTGGAAATAATTACACATATTTTAGATAGATTCTGTGTGATCACTTCAGATACACTCCAGTAGAACTACAGAATCATAGAACCACCAAAGTTGGAAAAGACCACCAAGATCATCTTGTCTAACCATCTATGTACTATCAATATTTCCCCATGTCCCTTAGTACATCTAAATATTTCTTGAACGGGTCCAGGGATGGAGACTCAATCATCTCCTTGAACAGGCAGTTCCAGCACCTAACCACTCTTTAAAAAGCCAAGCTGGGGATCTTGCACCATACTATTGAGAAGTGAGGAGGATTACAGGGAGGACTATGACTTTGTGAAATAGAGAGTGGTGAACTTGCTTGCTAAAATCTCAGTCTACCTCCATCAGTTTATCTAAAGCATGTAAAATCTGTTCCTCATTTCAACCTATGTCTTGCATATCGCTGATCTTCCCATCTATCTTTTACTCCTTAGCACCATGTGACCCAGTAAATAAGCTTAACAGATCTCAGTGAGGCTAAGCCCCAACCTTACTGAAGTCAGCTGTGGTGTTTTCAGCTGAGACAACAGGGTGAGACCATTTTTAATGCTAGTTTTTACTCCCTCTCTTTTCCTGCCACAGATCATAAAATGGAAGTGCTACACAATGGAATCATCTTATCATGATGGCACGATTTACTTATCCTCAGCTATATAGCAACAGGTTCAATATCTCCCAAACAATACTGGAGTCCTTCTAAGCAGCATAGCTGTATTGTCTCCAAATTAAACAAACAAACAAACAAACAAACAAAAAAGTTATGTTGCCATTATATCCAAATTATGTATGAATTCTGAAAGATGTGCTAGTCATTTGCACCACATTCATAACGGTAACAGGTTACTATACTTTTGCTATTAGTTTTACTTCTGTTTGTGAGGACTCTTCACAATACTCAGTGCCATAGTTTCTGGTTTGTACATAGTTATACAGGTATACACAAAATTATTTTCTTAATTTCCTCCTCTTGTAGTTAGTGTTTAGCACAAAGGATATTGAGGGGAAAAAAAAAAAAAAAAAAAAAGATGAAATTCCTTTACCAAGGTCATCTAACAAGTCTGTGGGAGAACTGATATTAAAAAAAAATCTATGCTTTGAGATTCCAAACTACACTTTAAACATAAAATCACAGAGCTGATCTTCCTGTCCTTATGTTTATCGGTTAACAGGTACAATACAATTGAGATATTATAAACAAGTTATACATTTAAAGATTATTCACTTATGAAAGTTGTCTTTAACTTTTGCAGTTAAGAGCTATCTATGTTGTATCTAAGTTCAATGACTTTATTTCCCTATTTCCTCATTCATATACCTACAAAATACTCTTAAAGAAAAAAAAAAGTCTGTAATCCACCTGTAGAAAATTTGAAAAAACATTATAGATTGAAATTAGACATCTTTATTGAGAGTCTAACAAACACAACTCTCCAATGCCTGTGAAGATCTTCCTCCAAATCTATTTTTGAGGTTTGAGATAATGAAGATGTCAATGTAGATTTACAAGACGACAGTATTCCATTATGAACATTATCTTAAAATAACTGTAAGCACAATTATCCAACATAAATGAACCTCCAGGGAATAAATTTTCTTGAAAGATACTGTCCCTAGTCCAGGTACAAAAACATCTCCAGAAGCCCTAGTGTAAGGGGAAAAGCATCAAGAATATGTCTTTATCCTGTCTATCTGTCTTCAAAATATTAACGTTCCATGCAAATAATGACTGTTGGTGGCATAATGTTATATATAAAATGAGCATTCTTGCTTGAGGAGACCCTTTCCATTTTATTCCCTTATTTTATTCTTTTTAACTTCCTTTTCACTCAAAACAGACAACAAATTAATCAAAATGAAGATCAGAGACCTCCCAGCATAGCATTTTGCATAGCAAAATTTTGTAATTTCTTTAGGGAAAGGAACCATATAATAATGGTTGGGCCTAGGTTCTAACTAAATGTAGATGTTAGAACACTTCTTCTGAAGTGACTGATATATATTACTTGGTGATTAGGAACTGAGGCCTCATGTGAGTATGATTGTTCTGTTGCTGTTACTCTTGCTAAGGAGAGACAACCATTTGCGCAGATAAAGAAATTCATTGTCACCCTATTGAAAAAAAGATCTGTATGCAGGATAGACAGTGGAAAACATTATATTAACTGCCTTTCATATCACTTCTAGAACTAAATTACTTAGAAAAATCTAAACTTGATCATTCCCTTTGCAGATGAGCAATCTGAGCACTCCTATCTCGTGGGAGGTTCCCCAGCTCTGCCAGAGTTTACTTAATGCAAGTTAATAATAAGCAAGAAATATGCGGCTCTTGTACATTTCCTTGACTCAGGGTAGAGCTGACGGCGATTTTGTGGGAGCTCTCTCCTAGAAGGTAAGCAACTCTTACCTGACACATTGCATGTTCGTGGTCACACTACTCATTATCTCATCAAAATGAAGATATAAACATTCTGCCTTTCATTAGACTTCAGGGCAGTTGCAAGCATGGTGCACTTCAAAGGTTGCTCTTCACTGGGGTCTCTGGATGATGTTGCATTTGCTGATACAAATACCACAGTATTATTGGAAGCTGCAATTAACACCAAAAGCAAACAGAATAAAACCTTTTTACTATTACATCTTGTCTTTGCAGCATCTGTACTAGTAGCCATTAGGTTTTAAAACTCAACATTTATAGGTGAAAACACAGAAGGTTATTGACTTTCCTTTTTTTTTTTTTTTTTTTTTTTTAATGAGAATTCATATGTTACAAAAAATAAACTTAATGTCTGCAGATTCAATAGGAATTTTTCAGTATAGCACCTCTGGTGACAAGTTGATAATCAAGCAGCAATCACATATCAATTCAGGTGTTTTTTTTGTTTGTTTGCTTGGTTGGTTTTTTAAATACATCAGTATTTCTGAGGCAAGCAGAGTTGCCAAGATTGAAAGCTTGAAATAGCAATAGGGTACTGTTAATAGGAGGAAAAAGTTTCCTGAGATTCAGTCTGCTGCTTCAAGACAGATTTCTTAAAAGAATCTATCCTTCTCCTTAGATTGGAAGAACTAAATAATTTGATGCTACAAGGAAACCTTTGCTATAGCAGCTGTGTAAAAGGGGCTATATAGGCTTGGTGTGTTGGTTTGCAGCAAAACTTAAAAGAAAATTTTGTTTCAGTCATACTCTATAAAGAATCTGCAATAGAAGAAGCTGTGCAATGGACAAGGAGTCAGACTGTTTTGGGAGGTAGAAGGGGGGTAATGGGAGAGCTTTCTGGGTGGGCAGCGTATGAGTCTTAACTTTCACACTGACATCAACTTTCAAAAATAATAACCAGATTTTCAAAATGTTGAAATTTTCTGGCAACTATTTCTTATTCTAGCAGGGAAGGTCGTGGTTCACCTTCTGGATTCTTCTAACTGTCAGAGACGTGGGCCAATAAAAATCAGTCAATGTCTTACAAGTAATGTAGTTTTTCCACAAACCTGATGTTACCTCTAATCTTTTTTTAGAACTTTTTTTTGACATCATTGTTATATAGTAAAGTCAAAGACCACAAAGTCAGAAGTGCTCAAAAGGTGACAAAAATCCTTCTGTGGTAGCTTCTTACCAGATCTATCTTGTTCAGTTAGCCTTGAATTGGTTACTTTCCAACTCAGTAGTATTACAAATGGCTGGGTGCCATCTTCACAGCGGTGAAATGAAGAAAATGAACAAAATCGCACTGGCTTTGCTCTTATTAAAACCAGATACCAAGAAGGATTAAACTTAAAGCTGTTGTGTTCATCTGAGTTTAGACTCCTGTATTACCAACTTGGTTAGGCAGCACTTTGCAAATGTTAACTGTGATGGAATTCTGGAAGTATCTGAGATCTACAAAAACATTTTCAGCTGTTTAACAGAATATATTTTATGTGTAAGGATTCACTTCAAGTAAGTTTGACTAACTAAAACACTAGTCCTCTATTATTAATTGATAACCCTGTAGCAGATGTAAAGACATAGTTACCTCCAGAAGAATCTAGTACGACACTCAGTACTTAGAAATAAATTGCATTATGTCTTTCCCATGATTGCATAGGTAGTACACATGGCTCATTCATAACAGACACTTACAGTTTGTTAAACATGGCAGAGATGGCTCACTTGTAGTGACTGTTATAATCACTGCAGACTACTGCAGAAAAGTACCTGAAGTCACTGCTATAACAGATAAAAAACTACTAAAGATGCAAAGCAGCCTAAGTAGCAGCCTTGCGCATTCATACTGCTCTCACTGGTGAGCCTGTATAAGTTGGTATATCCCCCCACTCAACCTCCAAGAATACATGCATACATATAAATCCTAGTGGTCCCTAATTTAGCATGAACATTTCTGTGAACAAGTAATCTTTTCACAGCTCTCATATCAGCAAAAAAAGTTCATAGGTTTTTGCTCTCTTATTTTTAATATGTATTGATCCACACTGTTAATATGACCAGCAACTGGCAAATAAATCTTCATAAGATATAAGAAGTAACCTGATAAGATCTTATTACTGTTGCAGTAAGTCATCCTTTCCTTGCCTTCAACAATGTTGAATACCTGCTTGCTGCATCCTTACCCACATTTTCAAATCTCACCAAATTCTGGACCTATAAGTGAAGTACAGTAAAACTACTAACTGCACATTAACTCAGGTCCTCAAATTCAGTTTTTTTCTGAGTGTGATAGTGCTATGGAATAGATTGGAGCATAAATCCTCATGTTTTGTGATATAAGCCCATTTGCTGACGTAGGCTGGTAAGACATTTTCCCTCTGGGCAACAATTATCTGTAAGGTTGTAAGCCTGGGAAATCAGGTATTATATGAGATCCAGTCTTCTATTGTATCAGCTGTGAAAATCAAGAGAAAGGTAGTGTTTGCTGCCAATTGCCCAAATAAGGTACAACCTACTAATGGATCAAAGCACTGTAAAGATTCTTAACATTAGACGTTATTTACTATAGATATATTATTGACTCTCCATACTTCTATATACACTGACCATATGA
This sequence comes from Tetrao urogallus, assembly GCF_951394365.1. NCBI lineage: Eukaryota > Metazoa > Chordata > Aves > Galliformes > Phasianidae > Tetrao > Tetrao urogallus. The sequence goes on from NC_136816.1 coordinate 70,647,140, forward strand.
AAAAGAAATTGTGAACATATGCAACTGAGAAAGAGGAAGCTACAAGCTCAGTGGATTTTAAAAACTAGTTTATTAGCACAGAAATACTGTCACAGAAGAAAATTGTTTCTCATACAGAGGAAATAACAACTGCAAAGCCATGTTGTGTATGACTACACAAAAGCTACAGAGGTAACTTGACAGGTGGAAGAAATTATCCCAGTAGAATATACAAATAAAATAAATAGATGATGAAAACACTAAATGGAATCTTTATATGTGTAATTATTTTCAATGTCCAGTCAGCATTCTTTTTTATTCAACAGATTTTTGGAAGATTAGAGTGTAGGTTGTAATTAAAGAAATCATAGTATATGAAAAGAATATAAATTACATGAGGTTTGAGTTGGGAAAAGAAAAAAAAAATATCTGAGTTATCTGGGAAAGTATGGTTCTATAATATCACATCAGTAATTTATACCCTAGAACATGAGGCAACCCTGAAAGAGATTTGGTAAGTGCAGCAAATGAGATGTGGATTTACACTCCAATATAACATAAAAAAATTCACAGCAACTGATACTCATAACAGCAGTTGTATTATATAATAGGTAAAAAAGGGCTACAACTCTTTCCGTTCTCACTCTCTGAAATACATAAACATAGATCTCTATTAGTTTTTCTATGTGCGCAGAACAAATGCAGAATTCTACTTCTACTCCCCAGAATTTTTCAGAAGGAAACTCATTTATTTGTCCTATATAATTTTGGAGCCACAGCTTAAAAGCTGAATGCCATTTCTGTGCTTCAGATAATCAATTTAATGTTTCATTCCTGTTTTATTTGTTTGTTTTGAATACAGAATATATAAAAATGTACAAATTTGACGTTTGTTCATGTTTTGTGTTTTGTTTTCTTTTGGTGCATGTATGTTTATTTTCTTTGTCTTTACTACTTCTTAAAATTTCTTCATTTGGTGAGAAAAAGATACAGTAACAAAACCTAGCTGAATTACAATCTTAATAATTTGAATTGTTGAAAATCTCTTCTGTTACCAGAAAATAAAAAGTGTCAAAATCCTTGTGTTTTTATTTCTTATTTGCTGTTCTAAAATTGGAAACAAAAGAGAAATTGATAGAGAATTAAAATGTAAAAGACAAAGAGAGGAAACAAAGATGTGAAATGCACATATACAGTGTAAAACTAGAAAAAGGAAGAAAAAAATAGAGACATCTTGATTGTTTTATCTAAAAGGTAAATATAATTATAAGATTTAATAAAATAAAAATTAAAAAAAAAAACAAACAGGAGGGGGAACAGCTGTTTACAAGGGTGGACAGTGATAACATAAGGGGGAATGGTTTTAAATTGAGACAGGAGAGGTTCAAGTTCGACATTAGGAGGAAGTTTTTCACACAGAGGGTGGTGACACACTGGAACCTGCCCAAGGAGGCTTGGATGTCTCATCCTTGGAGGCATTCAAGGCCAGGCTGGATGTAACTTTGGACAGCCTGGTCTAGTGGTTGGCAACTATGCTCATGGCAGAGGGGTTGAAACTAGATGATCATTATGGTCCTTTTCAACCCAGTCCATTCTCTGATTCTGTGATTCTATGAGCAAATATAATTTTGCCAGTAGCTGTCTCTAGTAAAATTATTTTTTAGAATGAAATTAGGGTCAATCACTTCAATTTGGAAAAGTATTACAAAAAACAGGAAATATATGTCTATTATCAAACTCAGACTACAGACGTTTAAATGATGTCATGTCTATATGACTGTTGCAGGACAAAAAAAATATATATATAAATAAAAATCATTTTACTTGGCAATAAATAAGTTCCAAGGAAATAGATAAATGGAATATTTCAAATGAATCTGATTATATCTGGGCTAGGACTCCAAGAAAACTTTCAGTAGGCTTTATTTTCACTATTATGTTTTCCTCAGTGTCAGTAAACTTCCACTTCTATTACACTATTTCATAATTGTCAGCAAGATAATCATTCCAATCATTATTTCATATAGTAATGATAAAGTTTGACTGCAGGATGTTGTGATTTTATAAAGGCTACTGAATCTATGATAAAAAGAAAAGCAAAGTTGAAAACAGAATACTATCTGTATTTTTGTTGCACTTTCCTGTGCAAATACTTACTTAATTAACTAATGACAATTACACTATTCATATGAATTTGTTTGACCACTGGACTGTTGAAGTGCTGTCTGCCCCCTCATAAAGAGCAGCAAATAACGAGAGACGAAAAACATCTTGATGCAACCAAATCACTTGCTTTTTCAAAATATTAACTTCTTAGATTTGTGTACAGATATCATGCTTACCATGCTTATGAAAACAGACTATTGCTGATGTACAAAGAAATAGGTGGAGCATGCCCATCGTGTTATTATAAGTACGTTTCTTAAAAAACAAACAAACAAACAAACAAAAGAACTTGTGAAGTGGAAGTAAACTAATCAGAAGTAATTATTTCTGGTTTTGTTCTCTTTCTCTTTTCTAGTAAAAGAATGAAAAGCAAAAGTTAATAAAAAATCAATCTGTATCTGAATTTCTGTGAGATCAAACAAACAAGCAAACAAATAAACAAACAATTCTAGTTTGCAAGTAGAATTTATCATTTATGACTTTCTGTAGAAAATATACATGTGTGAGAATCCTTCTTTGGTTTTTTTTTGGCTCAAAGCTTGCTTCCTGGGGTTTTTCTTGTGATAGGACTCTGAGTGACTTGTCGGGGAGGCAACTGATGGGTGCTAACTGTGTGACAATCAATATCGCTTTGGGAACATTTGCAAGCCCCTTCCCCCAGAGCTGCTTGCTCTGTAGAAGAGCGGAAGAGAGTGCTCAGGAGTGTTCACTGGCGGAAGATCTGGCCTGTGGCCAAACCGCTCCAGCTAAGTATGGAAGGCTGGGGGATGATACCATTGTATCTTGCGAAGGCAAGATGCAAGTTGGTGCCTCCCTGCTTCCTCTTATCTGCTGGCAAGGCCCGGAAGATGGGAACAAAGGAGGTTCCTGCTGAGATCCCAGAGCCAGAAGCTGCCACCGCAAGGAGAACTGACTCAACCACCTTGGGTTTGAGCTGTCACTCAAAGGAGAGCTGACTCGACCACTTTGGATTTGAGCTGTCACTCCAAAGACAGCTGACTCAACCACTTTGAAGCATTGAAAAAGGGCCATCATCACCATGGTCGTCGTCGTCGTTGGCAACAGAACAACTCTGCCTGACAACACACCACTACTGAAGATCGAAGACTGAACTACGAACCACGCTGGATCCATGGTGGTGACTATCTCCCTCTTGCTGCCTATAAAGACCCCTTGCTTCTTCTTTTCTTCTTTTCTATCGCCCTCCTTCCCTTCCCCCATTACCCTAATTCATAATAGCGTCCGTTCTCCCCTTTCCCATTTCCCTGATTAAGATTCGTAATAAACTGGTCGGACCAACATTTGAACTGTTGCTTCTTAATCTCACGCCGGGTATATAGATAATAAAAGAACCTCCTCTCCCTCCTATAAATTGGAGCGAGACAACATGGAAAGCTAAACCGGTGATTTATTGTTCTGATAACACTTTTCTACAAAACCCTTACAAAGTTTTTTAAAAAACTACTACATTATAACATTATAACATAACTTTATAATTAGAGTTGAATGGATAAATGTCTATTAAAATATGAACATCTGAGGAGTTTTTAGCATTTTATAAACCTGCATTATACTGCTATTTCTAGATGACTTCTCAGGCTAATGCATTTCGTTTTATATTTTTCCATTACATTTTCAGAAATGATTCATTTAGCTGGTTTGGGAAAGAAATGGAGAAAGTTACATTCTCTTCATCCCATAGAATTTGAAAATAAACAAACAAACAATGTAATGTAATTAAAAATAGAGTGTGGATTACAAAATATAGCATTTGACTAGAGCAACAGTGAGAACGTTTATTTATTTTTCTACTACTCTAGTATTATTAAACTGTAATCTTGATATTGCTTTCATGCATATAAATAATCAGACAGAAAGCTGAATTATAACTTATCAAAAAAGCAAGGATCGAGTAAATAGGATTGGAAACAATAATTGTTTTTAATTGTGATTACATAATGTAGCAGCAGATCTATGTTAAACAAAAATAAATCCCTGTATTTGTATATAATTGTACATTAAAAAAAAAAAGTCAAAAAACAAATGTTTGTGGCATCAAACTAGTCTAAAATGCTTCAAACAGAAATCTGAAACCAATGTGCATTTACAAGAAATATAATTAATAATGAAACAAACTAACGGCATTACAGTGGAAAATCACTTTGCAAGGACAGAAGAGTCAGAACTGGACAGTGGTTCACACGAAAGAAAAATGTCTGAATATCTTGTTGGGAGCTACATATCATGAAGCTCTTGATCCAAATGTGTCAGAATTGCAGAGAAGTAAATGGCCACAGGAGTGTGGGTAAGATATTTTTCTAATGGCTACGTAAACATAAGAATTGAAAGCAGTCCTAGTGCAAAGCCAAACAAGCTGAATGTCATGAGCTTTGACAGAATTTGACACTTTCACATTTTTCTCCTCATGTGGAAGCAAAGGGCCAAATAAACTGTAATTTACATCTGCATTTGATTTTTCCTTTTGAAATTCTGGCTGAATTGGAGCGTATAAAGTTAATCTCTTCTGAACAAATAAAGATCCTTCTATTTCCACAGGACCTAAATTCCAAATTTAGAAAGTGATCTAAACTAACTCCAATATTAAACCTGATTGTTGGCCCAATATTATTGATACATCCATATTTGCTTAATGCTGATGTTGTAAGTTGTTCTTTGGCTGCTCTTACCTCCTTGGAGAGGTTAATTTCTGCACAAATTTCACATGCAGACTGGCTTTCATTGTCAGTGAGGCTGCTGTGAACCTGCCTGGTTTCATCATGGAAGTGTAAGCATCACAGAAAGTTTTATTCCTCTAAAAGCAAATCTTTAATTAAATAGAATATTTTAAAATAAATAAATGCATTTGTAAACATGCTGGAGGGCAGAAGGACATGTTTTTATTTATATGATTTTAATAAAAGATATGTTTCTAGTTAAATCCCTATGTGAGTGATCTGATATATAAAACACAGTATAAGAAAGAAATGAGCCTGTGCTCTACAGCTTTAAGTTAGAAAAGATCATTGTCTCCTTTTCTTCTTCTTCTTCCTTCCTTAAATCCTTTTGGACAGAACTTAATAAGGACAACCTTTGATTTCCTGAATCAGGGCTCAGACTAATCTGACAAGAACCAAACCAGGCCAAGCGGAGAAAGATTAAAAACAAAACAAAACAAAACAAAACAAACACTTTTTTTTTTTCACCATACATATTGTCTACCTAATGCCTCTAAGTTAGAGATTGTTCTGATTTGAAAAAAAAATAAAAATACACATTTTAAAATCCTTCTTACAAATTTCTGTCACCAGCGTTTAATATTTTGCTGGTAGTCCTTTAAATACAGCCTCCAGAGTTCATGTTATCCATTTAAATATGTAATAACTTTGAGAACTAAACTCTCGGTCCCATGATATTGAATCCCAGTGTGTATTCACACTTTAGGTAAATGTGTCTTTCTTCATCAGTTTGTTTTTAGTTAGCACTGTTGCATTTAATGTCTGCATGGTCTTGATTACTACCTGGAATAACATCTGTTTGCATATTTCTGGCATTTTCAGACAGTTGTTTCTGCTCTACAGTATCCTAGAATTTCACCTATGAAAACAGCATAAGAAACACTAAGTGATTAAAACCTTGTATTTATTCTCTCCAGAGGGACTGGACACAGAGATTTCCGTGTTCTGCTAAGTTATCTTCCAGCACACCCTGCAGAGAATTGCAGAGCTGGTGCAAAACTCACACAGCCCCCTTCAAGTTAACATAAGCAGAGTATGCAGTTCAGAGTTTAGCCATTTCCACTTTCCACTTTACATTTCCAAGCTTTGCACGTGTACTTCACACCAGAGTGTCATGGCTGCTTCACTACATATGTGAACTTGTCTGACTTAAAGGAATTTACAACACAGTGCTCCGGCCAATTCTTTTCCCTCCAAGGTGAGTAAAAACATTTGGTTTTTTTTGGTTCAAACACTCATTTGCCTTCCTTCGTTCTTAAGCATTTAAATATATTTTATGGAGATGAAAATTGTCCTTGATTTCACATATAATACTCAGTTCAGACGTACCTTTTCTGCTGTGAAAACAAAGGTTCATAATACTTCACAATCTTAAATGCAGCAGGAATGCCTAACTTTCCACTGTAACATCAAGCAAACCTTTCGTTAGGATCACATGCTATTTTTTCTCTTGGTACAAAAGCCTCATCAAAACTGTGAATTTCAGATAAGTTTCTATCAGACTTTTGCTGTAGCCATCTCGGAAATGAGCTGTCATCAACAAATTTAATCTGTCTCTGGCTGCTTTAATTGTTAGCACCATTTCTGCCAAATTCTTCACAGTGCTCATAGCATGGAAGGTTTCTTTAGGAATTTTAAATCAGTCAGCAGAGGTTGCATGCTTTTTTAAATTACTGTTTATTTAATTTTTATTTTTATGATTTACATATTTTAAAAGGTGGAGGCCCTTAAATGAACTGTTGAATTATGGAAATTCAACAGTATGGAAATTCTACTGCATCAATAGAATTAAATACGGAGTCTGAAATGTGCTGCTGAAAGGGAGAACCCTGCTAGCAAGAATAAAGTTGTGGGAAATATTTTACTTTATTTGGAGTGAGGACAAATAGAAATAGATTTTCTTTAATGTTGTGTTTGGAATGTTGTAATGGAACTTTATTGGTTGTATAAAAATAATTGCACTGCGCCCCCAAACTTAGCAGTCTGAAGGAGAAGAAAGATGGCCTTATTCTTCAGTTTGCTGAAGGAAGCCACAGCAGAACTAGGCTTTCTCTCCCATTTCACCACAGGCTTTCTCTGTGACCCTGGGCAATTTATTTTGGCCTGGATTCTCCAAGAATTTGATGATATAACATTCTTTAGAGTCTGTATGAATGAGATGCATATAGCTGACCCTAAGTGCCTGGTACTACCCATGAGCACTAATTACTACTGAATTTTATCTGCCAGTTGGTTGACTGGCCATCAAGCACTGTGAGATGTTCCTACAGTTCCTTAGAGGCAGCTACAGTCCAACACTCCTAATTAGGGATTTTTGCGTATCGTGAAATTCTTTCACTCTTAGCTCTTCTTACAAACCATTTATCAATATACAAAATAGCATGCATACTAACTAAACTAAAAAGGATTTTCTTTCTTTCCTCCAGTGAGTACTGTGGCAATTTACTCATAAATCCAGAGCTAAATAGATGATGTGTACTACACCACAATTCAAGCAGGATATGCATACAACAGCGAGAGACACTGATAACAGCTCCAGACCTGACATGCTGTTTTCTGGCTAACTTAGTTATACATAACTCCTAAGTTGTTGCTTATGTTATGGCAGCAATTACAAAATTTTCCTAGGCAATCAGTGAAGCACTGGAATAAGATGTCTAGAATTGTTATTCCTGGATAGTTTTAAAGCTAAACACAAAAGTAAAGTACAGCATCTTTGACTGAGAAAGAAATGGCTAAGTTATGTCTGCATTAGTAAATCTGTGATTCTTGGACAGCAGTAGTTCATTAGGCACAAATAAGTAGTCCTGGATGATAACTGTAGTCAGTATGTGATGGGAAACTATAAAGACATAGAATTATATTAATCTAATTCCTCCAAAAAACTAATTTATTGAGTTTGGCCTCTTTCTCTTGATTATTTCAAATGGTTGGCATTTGTATTTCTTTATTTTTGTGAAACTTGTTTGTCTATATGAGGATCTTGCAGAGTCCATGGTAATTTGCTTTTACTTTGAATCTGCTTGTTCATTTGGTTGTTTGCTTTGGATAATTACATCCCTCCTGCCATATCATTCCCTTTTGTAAGCTATGATTTGCATGTAAGCTATGTAAGTATGATTTGCAAATTCAGATTATTCTAAATGAATATGCAATTTCAAATTCACTTTGTGCAACTTCAGGCATCCAAGTTTATATTATGCTTTTACATCCATGCCAATAAAGATCATATCTGAATGCTCAGAAAAAGTGAAGACAAAAAGGGTATTTCTTCTATTCATCCAACTGATTGGAGCATTTTATTTTGCAATCCTCAGTGACAGCTGTGTCTGATCTTGCATCAGGTTTTATGGCTCTAACAGAGTTTCTCTTCTTGAAAAGATGGATTTCAGTTTGAAAAAGGTGATATTAGAATCTTCCCAGTCTGGTTAAGACAAGTCCTAGAATACTAAGTGTTCTAGGACAAATCCAAAATTTTACTTTCTGATCTATATAAAAATGAATTTATATAATGGAAAAATGAACAAAAGTGAAGACTGGCATTTCACCAGTGAATATTTATTCCTTGAGAATATAATATACATGACTTTGCATTTACTATAAAAATCAGAAATAAAAAAATTCTCTCCAAATTCAGTGGTTGAAGGGAGTATCCTAAGCACTACTGATGAAATCAGGAAATTTCTGGCTCAGTAGGAGATTATTTCTCTTTCCTAAATGTAGTTAATGTCTTCTTCTCTACACTATATACAGCAAGATGTTAGAATATCTGATCTGTAGAAGAATCTTTCACAGTCCCTGGTAGACCATGAACATGTAGCATCCAACCTATCAAATTCACAAGTCAGTATAGTAGAAAGTAAGTCACAAGATACTCTTTCTCTCAGAACATACAAACACTGAGACTAAATAACTAACTAACTAACTAAATATAGCTGAAATACATTATATATGGTTGAAAAGATGGAATGAATTCAAGTACAAAGCCTCCTGAAAGCACAGGGGTGCTAATAAAGTCCCAAAGTCACGTCCAATAAGTTGTTCTCATAGAGAAACTGCCTAGGGAGTTATTAACGTTATAATAGTATTTTTTTTTCTCTTCTGTATAAGAATGGATCCAAGAGAAATGTTTGCTTCATAATAATTTCTTATTGATATCGCTATATTAAAAAATGTTCAGAAACTTGCTGACTGTACCTAAATCATCTCATTCAGTACTGGTCAGAGTCACTAAGACTGTCTTCATGAATTTGTGGGTCTGTTAGTCAAAATCTTAATGCTGCATTTCATATCCTTCATTCTTCCTCTATTTTGTCCAGCTCACCTGTCATCTCAGTTCTTTTCTCACTTGCCTAGGAATCACAGAATGCTGTAAAATTTTTATAGCATTTCTTACATATTTGCATCAAGCCCTTCACAGTCAGATCTGGGAGGTACAGTTGCTCTCCCACCTAGAAAAGGAAATATTTGGAAAATAATAATAATAAAGCAATAATAATAATAAAAAGATTCTGCTTGGGTATAGACTGTAACAAAAGTATTTGTGGCATACCCACTGTACTGCCTCCAGGTGCTCCAAATTCCAGTCATCTGGACTGAAAAGACAGCCAGGCCCACCATGATTCAGTCCCTCTTTCTCTCTGTGAAAATCAGTGCACAAAAGAGAAGAGACAAAGTGAAAGAACTGGGACAAATTCATGTTATCTTCCAACAGAGAGGCAGAATATAGCCAAGATGTATATCCTTACCTGAGCTCTGGAAAGCTCTCAGGAAACCTTGCAGAAACAGAATCTGTTTGTACCACATATATTGCTCATTTAAGGAGGCTGAATATCATTTTAAACAATAGTGCTTGTAATAGTGCTTGGTAGACTCTGATAAAATAAGAATCCATAAAATGTAAGGACAGTGGATGGTATTATAATCCCTAGGATAATAATAGCTGTCTTCCATCCAGTTGTAAGTTGTGGTCTTACCCAGAAGCAGCTCAGCATCACACAGCCGATCACATGCTTCCTCCAGGTGAAATGAGAGAGAACTGAAGATGAAATTGAACATATGGCTCAGGATAAAAACTATTTAGTAAGATAGAAAATGGAAATGGAAATAAAAATGTGATTATAACGATATATACATATATCCACAATGCAACAACTCTCCACCCAGCAAACAATCCAACAGCTAACTGACTGACACCCACTACTGCAGCAAACTCTTACTACACACCAACTGATGCACAGCCAATCTCCGTGAGCCACCCCTGCTAACTCCCCACAGCTTCACAGTCTTCTTCATGATGCTGCATGGTATGTAACAACACATTTGCCTAATTCAGGCCATCTGTCCTGGCTCTGTCCTACAACCCTGCTGAACAGCCACAAAAGGCAATGGCTCTTCCCTGACCAGGTTCAGGCCTAGCCTGGACCTGAGTGCTCTCTCATCGCTCAACAACAACAAAATTATTTTTCTGCTATTAATACTGCCTTGACTGAAACCAAGACACAAGTTCAAGAATATCTCCTTCTGTAGCCAAAACAGACAACACCTAATCTCCACATAAAGATCTCTACCGTGAAAAGAAATAATTCACCAGAACTTTAAGTAAGCTGTTCTGTTGATTAATTAGTCTCATTGTGCATTTTTAGATTCTGTTTCTTACGTGATTAGATTTTAAAGAATGAATTTACACAAACTAGGCAGCAGAGGATTGACCAGCATGGAAGATGTTTGCATTTCTGTACCGTTTCCCCTTCAAGCCTGTCCAAAAGATCCCAAGCCCTGTTTAACTCAGAAAGAAATCCATATGCCCTGCATGTCATGCACAGGCAGATGATATTTAATCACTGAATTTGTCTCTTCTCTCCGATTACATTTATCTCCTAGGTTCTAAGATTATAATACAAATAAAGAAACACTACAAGGCATAATATATAAGAACAACTATTTGATTGTATCAAATTTTAAATAAAATGTTAATCTTAGCATTTCAGCTGTCCAACACATTGGCTGCCTATACGTTACTTGCCACAGCATTCTTGGTGACTTAATTCTCCTTTATTCTTTTGCAAGTCTCATCTTTCTGTTTTGTGTGTGTGTGTGTGTTTTCCTCTAGATGATACAACTCAAAAGTTTTCATGCATCTCCTTGAGAGATGCAAATATTATTCCCATTGTGTCCTCACTGAATGAAAAATTTAAAGTGAAGAGTTGGCACTGGAAGATTGACTGGATTTAAATGAATTTCCTGATACTAAATGTAAAACTAGAGAGAACAGAGTACCAGTAATGAAGTGAAATACAAGGTTAAGTATTGGAAACTAATTAGTCAGTTCATCAGCAACAACTCTTTGATGGCCTGAACTGCTTCCAGAAAGATAAGGACACATTGTTGGAGAAAACAATCAAATCCCATCCCATACTTGCATAGAATTATTTCATATTCACATGCAAATCCAAAGTCACAGATACACTCAAAATACTAATGCAATGTTTGTGCATAGAAAGTGTTTTTTTGTTGTTCTGTTTTTCTCTTGTTTGCACCACTGTGAAACAGAGGAAAATTAACAAGAGGTCTAAAACATAAAACTTCTATGACACTAAAGAAATTCAGACCATTAATCTGTGTCTTTCATTATCCTTATTATCAGCAGTAACTTACGTGCTGTGTTTTGTTGTGGCTAGAAACCTGAATATAGTATAGATCTCTGTTGTTTTGGATACAATGCGAACACATAACCAGGGTCAGAAACTTTTACTAGGAAAGCTCACTCATATACAAACAAACAGACAGACACACTATCCATCATCTTTCTAACTATCCAGATTTATTCTCACATTCATTCTATATCAGTATGACTTGACTACGTATTCCAGTGGTATACACAAGAATATAATCAACTCCATGAATGTTGTAGTAGATCCCTTATTCCACCCTATTTATCTTGGGATAGTTAGTGGCAAAGGATAGAAATCCAAATCCATGGTGGATTCCTTCTGGATTCAGGAATAATTGGCCCTTACTCAGCAATAGGACTGGGCCCTGTGATCCCCATCTCCAACTAAAGTTAGCATCTCAACTTGCTAAGGAAACTTGCTGACAGTAAGAAAGGATGGATGATTTTCTGGAGATCCGTGCTTGCAGTATCTCTGCATCTGGAATTCCATGAAGGGTGAAAATGAAACACTAAGTTGGTGTTATAATCAGACAGGATCCTTGCCATCATTATCATGGCTGGCATACAGGGACAGACATCTCAACAGGAGTTACTGCTGCTTCAAGCTAATACTAACAGTGTTGACTATGTGCCTCCAGCAGCACAGACTCCTGCGGAGCTCTTGCCACAGCTGTCACTGCACAACAGCAGGGGCCTGAGCAGACATCTGCCAGGTTCCCATGCTCATTGCAGTCACTGGAAGCTTACCCTCCATTTTAAGTGGAAGCATGGCCTCATTGGAGCCACCTTCTCTTGCACTTTGCTTTTCTACACCGCTTTGCACTCCTGCATTTCCTTCTCAAGTGGAACAGCTTTTTCACCTCTCCAATGCCACTCAGATTGCACAGCCTGGGTTGTAAGCACAGAATGGTCTCCAATTCTTCCTTTCAGAAAATAATGGGCTGTAGAAAAGGGTTTATTGTTCCTGGGATAATGATATGTGATGACTAAATTTAGTGAGGAAATGGCCATCCAAGCATTACTGTAATAATGCAAACACTCATTTATTTATCCTTTGATGAGGTTCCTAAGAGCCTAATCAAGTTAGAGACTCTTTAATGTTACTTTTCCTAGTCAGAATTTTGACAACTTATTTGATGTTTAAGGCCGAATGTTTTTAACTATTTGTTTGGTTCTTCATTTGCAGTTTTGACATAGTGTACAATGAAACTGATTATAGCTACATGCTAAAATATTTATGCAGTTTCCTGATGCCCCCCTCAGTACTAAATAACGAAGACAGCAGCTTAGATTTAAGGATAAGACTGGGATTTATACAGTGTAGCACATGAAACTTCCCAAACTAAGTTCTCTACACGTTCACTGGGAGGAATCATGTATGAGAAAGAGAGGAAGCAAATAAAACAGTAGATACTAAACACTTATGTATTAAAATATAAAATAGTCATCCTTTTCTCCTCCTAGTCACATATCACTTTCTTCTGAAAACAGTCTTCATTACAGACTTGGGAAATCACAAGAAAATGATGCTTCACAAGAAAATAAGATTTGAGATCTTTATGTGAAGGAGCAGTGGTGTTCTATGTGGCTTCTTCCCCTTCCAGAGGAGGTTATTTGACCAACAAAAGGAATTTACAGGAATTTACTCATCACACTGACTAGTACAATAACAATAATAATATCAATAAATCATTAAGATAAAAAATGAAATCATTATAACTCTGTCCCTGAATATGCTTCTGAATTGGAAAGCTATCACTGAATCAGCACCTTCAGTGAACATCTTCCCTGCAGGGTACTAGTTTATGTACATTTCTTAAAAAGCTCAAGGGCAACTTTTTCCATTAGAGGCAGTACTTATTCCATGACTACGTCTATCAGTAAAGTTGGGACAGTTTGAGTCTGTTTTCCTGAGTTTCTCTGCCAGGTCTTGAGCTGATTCCAGGTAAGCAGTCTCTCAGAACACCCTAGGCACCTAAAATTTCTATCCTATTTCAGTACACTGATCAATGTGGCTCTTCTACTCTTCCTAGCCACACAAAGTGAACAAGGTGAAAAAAAAATGGCACTGAATTAATATTTATTTCACAACATAAGAGAGCCTGGCACTATCTACAAATAAGTCCAATTAATTGGGATTAATTTCATGTGCAAAGTTTGGCTCTGAAGGTGTTGATGGAGTAATACATCAAAGAGGCTTCACGTCTGTAAAAAAAAAAATCAATGCTAAAACAACTTTGATTACTGTCTCTGTTGATGTCACACATAGTACTGATCAGTCATGGTTTACACTGAATGCCATTATGAACAAATATTCATTCTCTTATTGGCATTTTTTGAGACCCTGGGATAATACTTGCTGCAGTCCTGTAAGAGGAAGTTTTCACCCTAAGGAAAATTGTACAAATTGTTCAGAGACACACTGCCTGAGAGAAAAAAAATGAATTAATCTGAACATTGAAAATTACCAGATGTACACCACCTTGGCACCAGAAGACATGCTCTTCTCCCATTCCTCTCTGCTTTTCTGTCTCCTTCTCAGCCTCCTTCCCCATTTCCCCTCCTTTTCTTCTTTGATCTCCTCCTCCTCTCTCACTCTTTCATTTTCTTAAATTCCTTTTTTTTCCCTTTTTTTTTCCTTTCCTTTCTTTTTCATTCAGACACCAGAAAGTATGCCAGCACTAGAAACTACATTTGAAACAGTGGGAAATTTCTGGAGGGAATGCTTTATAATGTATGAGGGTGATCTCTAGAGATGTTGGGTCTGAAATACCTGACCCATGAGGTATCTAAAACTGATACAACCAAACAAAATCTCAGCGTGAAAGCACCTAGTTCACCTTTAATAAGGCTTGCTATCGATTTTTGCAATTGCTACTTTTATTCTTCAGAGCAAGCAAACACCTGCCACCCAACTCCTGCCCTTCTGTCCCCATCCTTTTGATTATTCTCAATATTTTCAAGGCCCATAGGATTCCTTTCTCTCACCTCTCAAGTTCCTGTAACTTATTTAATCCCATTTATTTCAGTGGTGTGGTAAGTTCATACGACTACAAGAACACCCTGAGAACAATTTCAGTATTTATATTGGCCTCAGGACAACTTACATCAAACCTTCAAGTACTATCAGAAGTAGACTCACATTCTATCTGGGCTCTTTGCAAGGTGTGCCTTGACTGTGATTAAGGGACAAGTTTACCTCTCTTGTCCTTCTTGTCTTGGCTGGACAGTAGGGCTAAAGCCCCATGATGATACCCTTTGTGGTTGGTGTCTCACAGTCCTCTTTCCCTGATCACCCACACTACAGAGCTGCATGGCTTCATCTGTGACTTATTCTTCTCCTTGAATAAAACAGGGCAAGGAGACAGTTCACAACCAGATGTCCTAGCAGCACGGGTTCAAGCTTAAATACAGTCCTCATGTGAAGAGTAGCATTCCAAATTAGATCTATTACATAAGACAAATAAATCGTCAGTGCATCAAAGCAATTCCACCTCTACTCACATCCTATCTTCCTTTTTTTCTTCATATATTCTCTGCAAACATTCCCTCAGGGATAAAATTTAGTTTATGCATTTTGTGTCATAAGAACAAATGACAGAAAGAAGTTTGTGATGGATTCTTATATTTGCCTAGTTTAGCTAGAATAAATTATCTCAAGACAGAAAAATATCTTAAGATGCTTCTGTCACAGAAACAGTGAAGCATGACTTATAGATTTCAGCTGATGGAAAATATGTTAAAAAATTCATCCTCATTTTCACATACTGTGTGAGCAGTAAGTGTTTACTTACCAGCTGAAGAATGGGTCTTAGATCAGCTATACTGGTTCTGTTTAGTATAGTAGATGGTACCCCTATTATGCAACATTTTCAAACATGCCTTAAGACAAGATCCTTATATTTCAATCCAACCTGCATCTGTCTTTGAGTAGGATGGATTAGCTGCAAACACACAACTCTCACACAAAAACAGAGTGGATATGAAAAATGTATGGACTCAAAAGATGCCAAACGTCTTCGCTTAAACTAAAGCATACAATTATATTGTTTTATTTTGTCAAGTACTCCTTCTTGGTGCAGAGAAAAGGGCTACCTTTCTCATTTAATCTTGAGCTGTGAAGTGTGGACATTCCCTTTGCCTTTTTCAAAACGCCAGACAACAGAAGGATAAAAAAGAAGGGACAGTAAAGGTGGGGGAAATAAAGTGTTGTTGATGTTCTCAGGATCCAAGGCAACTGGTCAGTCACGGATGAATGCTTTGGGCTGGCAGCCTGACCACAGCAGATGTTGATCTGGACCCTGGCTCACTTCCCAGGTCTGGGATGTCATCTGGCTTATCTAGTCAGATCTTTTTCTTTACCAGTCTTTTTAAGACTGGGCAGAGTTAGACAGCCTGTCTCCTCTCATCATGATGATAACCGTGTGGTGCAGATCTCAGGTGAGCAAAGAAAAACAACTACACAAACAAAAAGAGTAACAAAATAGATGGGAAAGGATAAGGAGAAAAAAAAAAATCTTTCTTGATTCAGTGGGAAATATCTATACTTTTGCATTGAAATCATGCTGTTTATGAAGATGCAAGATGTGAAGAGTGAGCTGAGAAAATGGGAATTTTATTTTGGCCCTTCCAAGGCAATTTTCCATATTCTTTTGTTGCATATATTTTGCAAAGAAGCCCAGGAACAGACAAGCTCACCCAATTAAAGACTCTGACAAATTTATTTTCCTCTAATTGTTCATGAATATATTATACTACATATTACAAACATATAGAATTTTTAGTCTGGCTTGGATATAACCAACCATAAACCAAAGCTAGTGGATTTCTTAGATTATATTTGTTCTAATCTTCCAATTTTATTTCTTGTTTCATCCTTGCCCCCATTTGTTGTGAAGTGAAACCTTGGTGCATCCTGTCTAGTTGGGAACCATCCGCCGGCAGACACACCCCATGCTGTGGGCCACCCCATGTCACTGCAAGTCCCCATAGTGAAGGCACAGGGTAATGACCAACCCAAAAGGATCAAGAAGAACAAGGTGATCCTCAAAGCCTTCTCAAAACACTAGAAGCTGCTAGACAACATGGGAAGGGAACTGTCCTTTACATGCAGACAATCTGGCATGTCTGTGTGTTTGCGTGGCATCTGAATGGGGTGAGGTCAGCTCTTTTTTTTTGTTCTCACCTTTTTGATGGATTTCTCCCTATGTCATAGAATTGTAAAATTGTAGAATGGTCTGGGTTGAAAAGGATCTTAAGGAACATCTAGTTTCAATCCACCTGCTGCAGTCAGGGTTGCCAACCACTATACCAGGCTGCCCTAAGACACATCCAGAACTTATGCAGAATAGACATAGATCTCAAAAGCTCTGTTGCAGATTTTGAGTCTGACATTCAATGAAACAAAGACTACAGGTGCTACAAAACCTGTGTAATGTGGTGCCCAAAGAGTACATTTTTCCTTTAGCATTCAGAACTTTGAACTTTTTTCCATGGCTAAGCTAATGGCTTTCCCACTTGGTCCACATCTTTTTATTGGATTTCTCCTCCATATTTCTGATGCATATTCTCTGTTGTCTTGAGAGCTGGTTTGCTGTTTGATATCAATAAGACATTAGATAACATGTCATACACATGGCCTCAGCACATCATCGAGATGCTCAGGAGAGGAGTTATCTTGCCTCACAACATCTCTATCTCACAGGCAGAGACCTCTGGTAAGCCCTTGTGGACATCAGTGGGGGAGAGTTGGGTAGAGAGAAACAATACAAGGATCAACAAGAGTACTACTCTTGGGGAGGAATAATCATGTACATCAGTACTGGTTAGAGGCTGACCTAGCAAGTTCTGCAAAGAAGGACATGAGTATCCTGGTGCAAAACAGGTTGACTATGAGTGAGTAGTGTGCCCTTGTGGCCAAGAAGGTTGATGGTATCCTGGTGTGCATTACTAAGGGCATGGCCAGCCGGTGGAGGAGATTATGGTGCACTCTGCTCTGCCCTGGGGAGGTCACGTCTGAAGCACTGTGTCTGGTTCTGAGCTCCTTAGTTCAAGTGAGCCAGGGCTTTTCTGGAGAGAGTCCAGCAGAGCGCCACAAAGTAGCTAGGGAACTGGAGCATCGCCTTTATGAGGAAAGTCTGGGAGACTTGAAACTATTTAACCTGAAGAAAATTGGCAGGGTATTTTACTATGCTTATAAATATCTAAAGCACAGTAATCAAGTGGATTTGACCAAACTTTCAAATAGCATCCAGTGTCAGAACAAGGGACAGTGGGCTCAAACTGAAACCCAGAAGTGTCCATACAAACAAGATGAAAAACTTCTTGACTTGAAGGTTAGAGAGCATGGAACAGGATGACTAGAAAGGAGTCTCCTTCTCTGGACATACTCAAAACCTGCCTGGACACTTTCCTGTATAACCTACTTTAGAGAACATTCTTAAGCAGAAGGCTTGAACTAGATGATTTCCAGAGGTCCCTTACAACTCCCATAGTTCTGTGACTCTGTTTTACATCTGTGAAGTCCCATCTGGAGTACTGTGGCTGGCCCTAGGGACCCCAGCACAAGAAAGACATGGAGTTGTTGAATAAGCTCCAAAAAAGGTCACGAAGATAACCAGAGTGCTGGAGTACCTCTCTTACGAAGAAAGGCTGAGAGAGCTGGTTTAGAGAAGAGAAGGATCAGGCAAGGCCTCATTTGAAGCTCTACAGTTCTTGCAGGGAGCTTCTAAGCAATGGGGAGATGGGACTTGTTAACAAGTTTTGATAGTGATAGAACAAGGGGGAATGGACCTCAATTAAGAGAGGAGATTTAAGTTAGATCTTAGGAAGATTTTTTTTATTCAATTTAATGAAGTACTGGAACAGGTTACTCAGAGAAGCTATTGATGCCTCATCTCTCGATATGTTCAAGGCCAGGTTGGATGGGACCCTGGAAAGCCTAATTTGGTAGCAGGAAACCATGCCCATGTCAGGAGGTTTGGAACTACATAAACTTTAAGTTCTCTTCCAATTTAAGTCATTCTGTGATTCTACGATTCTATGATTCTATTGTAGCAGCATATCCAGTTAGTATTCTTCTCTCTTCACACCATACCAATTACATTATACCAGACAATGTAAACATAATGTTGAATAAAAAGACAAAGTGGATATACATGTGTGTGTATCATGAAGTGCAGGATTTGGAAATAAAGTCCTCCAAAATCTGTTGCACATTTGCCCTAAATAACTTTGCATTAAATTCAATTTTTTCTTCCTGTATTGAATACACACACACACAGTATAACTGTAAGTCACTCATGAAAAAATCTAGACCATCTTAAAATCATAATTGTATCTATTTATAATCAAGCAGCAGTATCATAAACACATTGATTCTGTATTCATAACAAGGCAGTGTGGCATTTGCACAATTTCAACTATCTCTACAAAGAAAAACATTTGACAGGCTTATGAAGTTGCACTGACCTCCACATGTTCAAGAGACATAACAGTGATTTCCATATGCCCTACTAAAATTACTGCTCCTACTTCAACTAGCCTGCCAGATACTTCTTTAATTTCATGAACTTACTGAACATAATACTAATACTGAGATACCCTTGAAGTCAGCAATTGTAAGCTGACTGAATATAAATTAAATGGAAAATAAGAAAAAACAAGTTCTCCAGCTAAGTTACCCAATTTCAAAATGGAAAACTTGGATAAATCACGTGAAAAAGCAAGCAAAGTCAGTGGAAGCAAGAAGTTCAGGGGCTTGCAGTGTAACAGATTCCTTCAAACTATTTAAGTCAGCAATGAAAGTTATCTGAAAATTGCATATCAAGCAAGCAAGAACAGAACTTTCAGGAAAAGTTTCCAGATGTATTAGGATGTATAGCCATCTAGAAAAAGACAGTAAGAGTAAGCATAAAGCCTACAAGAAATATGGAGAAAAAAAGATTGATCAGCAAATAAAGGGACACCTTAGAGGTTAAGAAGTGCTGAAATAATGTAAGAATTGTGAAAAGCCAAGCTGAGTTAGGCCTTTCAAAGTATATTAAAACAAATAACAAAAAAGCTCTCAAGTCACATAAATAAAAAAGAGAGAACAACAAAATGGAACACTATAATATGCAGCAATTTTAGATAAAAATAAGGTATTATATTGAATCTGATGTGTTTTTCCATGAAAGATTGTTAAAAGGCAGGAGAAATACTGAAAATTAAAGTACAGAAAATAAAATACGATACTTATGAGAGGAAAAAAAAAAAGTTATCTATTAAACATGAACAAATAAAAAAAAAGATTTCTGAATTCTAAATTACCTTCTACCAGGTTATGTGTTCTAACTATATATTAAGATTGATAAGCAATATTAGTTCTCCCATAATGTTTCAGTTATTTGCTGCTCAGTGACAAAGCTTCAAAGGCATGAGAAAATACCACATATCTTCCCCATTCCTCATCTAAAATAGGTCATGTTTACCCTGAAAATTAGAAACTCTCCTAGAGATAGAAGGATTTATACTTCTCTTGATACAAAAAGACTTGAATAGTGGTACTACTGAGATAGAAGATGGAATTCACCTTGCCTCAGTTAGGCAAAATAAGAGTCTGCTACTTCTTTCTGCTTGTCACAGCACAATGAAAAATCTCCCTGAAACGCTTAATTTCCTCATCGCATCATGGGATTTGAATATGAGTTCATGGATTCTTTATGAAGTTGCTATCTAAAACATAGAGGCAATGTCTTCATCTTCCTACACCGCCCCTTCCCTTCCTTCTTATTGCTTTGCCTTGCCTTGCTTTTCTTTGCCTTCCCTTTCCTCTCCCTTGACAGACACATTCAAGTGAAAAGTAATATAACATCTCAAATTGGAGTCAGAAAGCTATGTAGGACAAGGAAATATCCTACTGTTGGGATAATTAAGAGAAAGAGAAGAGAAAGAGAAGAGAAAGAGAAGAGAAAGAGAAGAGAAAGAGAAGAGAAAGAGAAGAGAAGAGAAAGAGAAAGAGAAGAGAAAGAGAAGAGAAAGAGAAGAGAAAGAGAAGAGAAAGAGAAGAGAAAGAGAAGAGAAAGAGAAGAGAAAGAGAAGAGAAAGAGAAGAGAAAGAGAAAGAGAAGAGAAAGAGAAGAGAGAGAGAAAGAGAAGAGAAAGAGAGAGAAGAAAGAGAAGAGAAAGAGAAGAGAAAGAGAAGAGAAAGAGAAGAGAAAGAGAAGAGAAAGAGAAGAGAAAAGAGAAGAATTTCTATCACTGCATGAGATATGGGAATAAAAGCATTTCAAATTCTCATTCACAAAATTGCAAGGAATGTCCCTTTAATAATAATAGAGCTCTTGTTTGCAAATCTTTTTGTTTTGTTTTATATTAATGATTAGTACCAGCAGGACATTAAAATATATTATGAAAGATTTATACATTCATCAATTCCATGGCAAAGGTCATTTATATCATTGGTAAAGACAATGAGAAATGCCTTTCTTGTAGAAGAAGGGTTCTTAATGAGACCACCTACTCTTCTGTTCCCTGCTTAAGCCCGTTAGATGTATCAGTTATTTGTTTTAATAGAAAGGTCTGTATAATACTCAAAGGATTTTAGTTTAGGATTTTTATATAGAGATTTGCTATTAGGGAAATTGTGTTTAAAATAATAATCTGTATGAAAAAAAAGAGTAATGCTTAGGGGGTGGGGGGTGGTAAGAAATAATCAGTCTGATTCTGTGATTTCAAGAGGATTCCATCAGGTGCATCTGGAGTCTCAGAAAATAATAAATAATAATTTTTTAGAAAGTGTTTCACCTTCTTTTCTTCTTGTTCAGCCCAACAGCCATACTCTTTCCTCCTGATGAACATGTGGTTGTATTTTTCAGAAAAATCTATATAGCAAAGACCCCAAGCTGTTGGTGACCTTTCTAAGCTGTTAAGTAGAACTGATATCTGTCAACTAGAGGGAAGCTATCTTGTCTTTACACTGAACGTGTAAAACAATTGAACAAAACAATCCTCAAGTGAGGTACTGGTATGGGGACACAACTTAGACCTGCAAATTTTGATAGTTCTACTTCAAAAGAGCATTTATGTATACATATACATTTATGTATAAAAATAAGTTAGACTTAAATTATTTTATGGCATCAGGCATTATTTAAAAATAATAAATAAATAAGACCTTCTAAGTCACATTCAGATTAAAAAAAAACACAAAACAAAAACAATAATTTGGTTGGTGAAAGGACTGACCAGTTTTTAAAGCACTGCAAAAAGAAGAAAAACCTAATGAAGCCACACACCTGAAAACAGAGACATAACTGAGAGATGGCACAGCTCTGGAGCATGCAAAGCAAGCCCAGGAATTATCTGCCTTGTGGAGCCTACAGTGGCATTTGAAGAGTTAACAGCATGCATCCAGGGCTTCAGGCAAATGAGACTTCCACCCTGCTGCAGCACATTGGTCAGACATGTGCCCCCTGCCCTCCCTTAAAACTACAGAGACTTGATATTTTAACTTGAACAAGCAAGCCATCCATAGAAAATAACACCGTGACAATTGTTGAAGCTGCCTCCCTGGGTGTGAGATCCCTATTGCCAGAGCATACATCGCCACTTAATAAAACAAATGTGCTTCAGTAGCTGGTGGGTTTTAGTGCAACTTTCTTTGTGGAGCTCACTATGAACTGCCTGCTGATAGACGCTATTTAAAATAATGGTGACATCAAGACAGAAAGGCTGTAGTTACAGTTAAAGCCACAAATAGGAAAAGAAAGTAATATAAAAATTCAGCTTAACTGTTATCATCAAGGACTCATGTAGCTCTCTTATGTGAACGTGTTTTTTGTTTGATTTTCCATTACTGCCTGTAACTAACAGATTTTTAAAATTTCTTTTCTGATTTTTTTTTTTTCCTCTTTTATCAGCAGGCTGCCCTTCTTTCTTTCAGAACAAAGGGTCTGAACTTGGAAATTTTTGCAAGAACTTTAATACTTAGACAACTAGTTTTACTGAAGGCAATGAGAGTATTTATTACTCAATCATAAAATCCATTGAAATACAGTTTTTCAAATTATTGTTTCATTTGCTGATTACCTCACTCATTAAAACAACATTAGATAAAGCCTTACAATTAAGATTTAAATTAATAGGAAAAAATACATTGTTGCATTTGAAACAAACAAAAAATTATGCTAACCTTTAGATAGAAAAAAAATATGGGAGTAAAAGCAGCAGTCTACTGTGGGCATGAAATTTATTTTGAGTCTGGCCCTTTAACAGATTTTGTTTGTCCTTCTAACTCACAGTAGATACAGTTTACAGCTTTCAATGTGAAATTAAATTCACAATGTTTCATGCAACACGATTATTCCTTTGCCACCAACTAATTATCTAAAAAACAAAACAGAACAATAAAATATATGAATTATAGCAGAACAATCGTGGCAGCTGCTTGCACTTTTGCAAGTTTCATTTTATTTAAGTCATTTTCATCTCTCAGCACTTTTTAAGTTATTGAGTTGGGCTCTTTAGTTTTGCTTTGTTTTAGAGCATTTTTATGTTTATATCCATAAACATAAATAAATATATGTATGCATAGAGGTAGGCAAACATATAGATGTTATTCATGCATACATATTTTTCATGTGAGATGCAGAAAGTAAACATATAGTAGTGACTGAATATTTTTAAAGAAAATCAACTTGTAAACTATGTATTTCCAAATACTAGAAGTTATTCTAGAATAGGAACTCATATAATAGAAAAGAAATGATAGATAACGTATGCAAATATTTATATGCCATATATATAATTCCTGCCTAATTATTAGGAGGTTTAAAGGATCATATAATTAGAACTATAAAACATATCGTTTACTTGGTGAAAGTTCAACTGATTTAAGAGTGAAAAAACTTACAGACAACTGGACTCCTGATTTCAATGGGATTGCATAGAAATTCTAATCTCTAGAGGATCATTCAATCAAATGAACAACTACAGGAATATGGGCATACACAATCGAGGGGATTACCTCCAAACTTTCAATTATAGATATCTGCAAGTGATTTGTTAAATGCAACCTTCAAATATAGACAAACATACGCAAATATATTTGTATGCAAATTGTGCTTCCTGCTTTAAGTTGCTAATCATGGTCATTTTTGTTGTAATTGTATGTTTCCCCAGGTGGAAAAGCATTACTGTGATGCATTGAATAAGCAGCATAACTAATTTTGTGTCACCTTAACAACAGGCTAACCATTCAATTAAACATAGTAAGGCTGGTCCACAGAGAGATAACAAGCCAGCTGTCTCAGTAGCTTCCAAATACCTTAACCATCACCCAAAATAAATTTTATCATGCTCTTGACCACTCTAATGACCATAGGCCTAGCTTTTTACTGTAGATTTACATTAACAGTGCAAGTGCAAAATGAACGTTATGTCAATGTAATATATCATCTGAGTAAAATGGCAGCAGACTGCATTCATTTTGCAGAGAACTCAGAAATAACAAATATTACAAAGTCCTGATTGGGTCATGGCTGAAGGCTGGTGAGAATCTTAATTTTTTTTCCCTTTCTACTATCTGGCAGCGACATTTTTTTCTGCTCATCTCAGCAAAATTAGTTAAAGATAGATTTTAAAGATAGATTTAAAATGCATTTTGCTTTTTAGTCCTTAACATTGCATCTGTGTCTACAAAGACGGAAGGAGCATTTACAAATATAGTACTGTTTAGTTCTTTGCCAAGAACTACATCATTATTTATTTCTTGTAAGGCATTCCAAAAATAGCCAACTCCATTCTTAGGCTCCCTGAGCTAGAGTAATCTGCAATACAGTCACTATTCCCAACATCTGCTTTTTTTTTTTTTTTTTTTTTTGTCTTTTCTTTATACAAAGCTGTACTTGGACAAAGATTGTACGTGGATTTCAGCTGCTACCCAGTTATTTGGCAAAAGAATGTGAGAATCCAGCTTCTTATGAGCTTTCATTATGTCTGGGATCGAGGTAGCACAGCAGTTCTCTCCTTTTTCTGAGAGACTGCTGCCACAGCAGCTCCAACAACAAAAATGCACAGTCGGTGGTTTCTTTATTTTCATCTTTGTTGCGCTTCTTGGCACTGAATTCTGGAATGGATAAATTGAAATGGTGTTTGCCTAATCCCTTCGAGAGATTTGATTGCAACTTAGACTATAGAGTTTTCCTAGGACCAGCTAAAAAAATGTTATGCTTTGGAGCTGGATCTTCATTTTATTGTAATCAATTTTAATATGTGACATATTGGATATGTTCTTTGTACTCTCATATACAAGTTGCACTGTAAGGTAGCTTATCTGATGACACATGACAGATATATGTGTCTTCCATACAGGAACACACAAGGACTTTATTGCAAATTGCATTTTCTTTTAATATGGTCATCTAAAAAAGCTCACAAAAATTTGTATACTATGCCTCAGTTTTTCTTCTTTACTTTCTCAAGTAGAAAGATTTTTTTGTGTATTGTATTCAAAAAGCATACTTCAGAGTGAAGCAGGATGGATGCATTGTTATGCAGAATTAAGGTTTTTTTAAACAGAAATAATAAATATTTTATATATAATGTATATTTTACATTATTATGTATATAATATATATTACATACATTATATATAATGTATATAATAATGTAAAAAATAAACATAGTAAAATTAATTTCTTGCAATCAGTGCTTCAATACTGATGAGAAGATAAAGATACCCATTCCAAATTTAAAAGACAATTCATACCCTTCAGAAACCTGTGGAGTAGTAATTAATTTGGCAGCTCATTTTGAAAGGGTGCAGCTACCCTTCCATTAAACCCCGGTGAAAGACAATCACAATGTCTGAATAATTGGTTCTGAGTACTAGACCTAGTAAGTACCTGATTCTAGGTTTTTTGTCTTCCTATCTCCTTTACTTTCACCCCAACATTTCTCATGCTTAAAGTATGAGCACCTTAAGATTTCAATAAGAGTTGTATGACAATAGTGCATATTCAGTCTGTATTTTCTCCTAGTATAAGCAGCACAGTTGTAGCATATGGCAATGTCTTTCATACCTTTATTGTTCAAATTTGGGTGAAATTGTCCAACAGTATAAAAAGATACTGCTGATGGATGGGAGGGAAAGTAGGAGAGTGTGCATTTAAGGAAGTCTTATAAATACACAATTAGTCAGCAGAGAATATAAAATGTATTTTAAATGTGATTAAATTAGATTCCAGCACCTACATAGATGTTAACTGTTTATTTTTCTTTTTTTTTCAATAAAATATCACAAAAATTATTTGAAAGACAACAAAAATTTTAGCATGGGAGAAATTGCACTTTCCATGTTCTGTTCTATCTCCACTAACTATTAAGGAGATCCAAGGATGTCTGATTCAGGTTTTGAAACTCCACTACATTTAGTCAGATTGGTATTACACTTTCCATCTCTTTGATCAATCCCATCCAGCAATACTATTTGCATTGAAATAAAGCACTTTTACTTTCTAGGATTTTATGTGTATGATGTCTCAGTAATTTTAATCTCAGATATATCAGAGGAAAATAGAAGAGAACGTCATTTTTCTGCAAGTTGTTTTCTATATATAGCAAAGTGTCAATTTAGTGTATCAGTCCAAAGCAACATATTGCAGGCTCATCAATGTAATAAATTCTCCTTACTTTCAAATAAAACAAGAATGAATAGTATCTTGTTTAGTCATTTTAGTCTCCTTCGCAAATTCTGGGACTACTCTAGTTCTTTAACACATTTTATTGTTATTCCTTTCCTTCCTACACTGATTGTTATGCTGCATTTCTCTCCTTGAGCACCTTCTTTGAGGTATGTGAAATGATGTGAGGAGGATCTATCTATACAATTGCTTTTTTTTTTTTGTTTATTTTTTTTTTTCCTGTTTCTCCCACTGCAAAATATTCACTTTCTATTCAGTGTCTGATGTGCTCTGTAGATATGTATGTATGTGAAGAACTGTGAGGATTTTGAAGGAAAAAAATGCTATGAACAAAGAAATTATAGATTAAAACAAAACCAACAACAATTTTTTTTTTTTTTTAAAATCAACACCATAGGAATAAGATAAAAAAGGATAAATAAGTGGTCCAGATAAAGTTTCATAACCTGTGATAAACAAAAACATAGCCAATTTGCCTATGTTAATTACCATACTGTGCATCTACTAGAAATACACCTGTCCAGAGGTTTCTGGAGAGTGAGAAACAGTGACTGGAGTTCACTGGAGCTTTTGAAGTTGAAAATCTACATCTTCAGATAAATGTATAAATGAATAAGTAAAAGAGGGACATTATCAATAAACATAGCTTACCTCCCTTCATTTTTCATTTATATTTGTGTTTTGATTTTGGCCTGATGTCTGAAAAAGGCAAACAGAATTTTCCCTCCTTTTACATCCAGTTACAGTATGTGTGAGCTAATGACCAAGATCCTCAGACTGGAAAAGTGAACATTCTCCTGGGAGCTGAGATCAGAAAGACTGAGCACGTCACTCTGGAACTTGTCTTGTTGCTCTGTAGGAAGCCAATAAAACACAATATAGAATTGGTTATAGAAGACCATCAACTGGAAATTTTGATACATTCCCTAATTTATATTATCACATTATTATATTATTATTATATTGTGAGACTATTATATGTAAGATTATTATAATATCACATACTGGTTAGACTTGGTGGAACAAGTTCTATGACTGAAGTGCTGGGATAAAGGGGCTGTTGGCTTTTCAGAATGAATAAGCAGGGCAGACAGGATAAAGTCACTATACTTACTTATACATGCTATAAGTAAGGTACAGATAGACTGTACAGACCTTTCCATGATGGATGATGTGGTAGAGAGCAGTTGAGTGAGGATTAAGGAGATGAATAGCTAAGTTGATGTCATCCTGAGTGTCTGCTGATAAACCACACAGGTTGCAAGCACAGGTGAGCTATTCATAGAATCACAGAGTGGCTTGAGTTGAAAGGAATCTTAAGCATCAACAAGTTCTAGCTCCCCTACCACAGGTAAGGATGTCATCCACTAGATCAAATACTAGATCATGTTGCCCAGGGGCCCATCCAAGCTGTTCCCAAACACCTCCAGGGACAGGGCATCCACAATCTCTCTGGGCAGTCTGTCCCAGCATTTCATCACCCAGAAACTTCAACTACCCAAAAAACTTTCCTCTGACATCCTCTCTTTTATTTTAAAACCATCCTCCCTTGTCCTATCACTGTGTAACTGTGTAAAAAGTTTATATTCTCCCTTTAAAGATTGGAAGTCTGCAGTAAGGTGTCCTCACAGCCTTCTGTTTTTTAGGCTGAAGAAGACTAGTTACTTCAGCCTGTCTCTTTAGGGGAGGGCTCCAGCCCTTGGATCTTCCTCATTGCCTTCCTGGGGACCCTCTCCAAAAGCCCCACATCTTTTCTATGTTGTGTTCCCAGACATGAACTCCAGCTGGTGCCTCATGAGAGCAGTGTAGAGGACAAGAAAATCCCTCAAACTGATGGCCACACCTCTTCTGATGGAACCAGGGTATCATTGACCTTCCAGGCTGCAAGCACACACTGCTGGCTTATGTTAATCTTTTCATAAACTAGGATTCCTAAGTCTTTTCCAGCACGTCTAGTTTCAAAGAGTTCTTCCAGTCTATATATACCTAGGATTAGCCCAATCCAAGTGCAAAACCTTTAACTTTACTTTGTTGAACCTCATCATGTTCACAAGGGCCCACATTTTGATGTCTGATAAACATCAAGGTCCTTCTGGATGGCATCCCTTCCTTTAGCACCACTCATCTTGTTGAGAGTGTATTCAATCCCACTGCGTATGTCAGTGATAAAGATTTTAAAGAGTATTGGTCTTAAGAGGAGACACTGAAGGACACCACTTGTTACTGGCCCCCAGCTGGACATAAAATCATTGGCCACAGCCATCTGGTTGATAATTTCCTACCAATTCCTTATCTACCCTATCCACCTTCAAATCCATATCTCTCCAGGAAAAAGGATGTGGTGGGGGATCAAATCAAAAGCCTTGCAGAAATCCAGACAGATGACATCAGTTGCATTCCATTTGTCTACTGATACCATCACTCTATCATAGGAGAGTACCAGATTGGTCAGGCTTCCTTTGGTAAAACCATGCTGGCTGTCTTGGATCACCCATGTGCCCCTCATGTGCCTTAACCTGTCTTCCAGGAGGATCCATTCTATGATCTTCCCAGGCACATTATCTGTTCTATAGACAATGAGGAGAAACCTCAGGATCAGCTGCCCTCATCATCATAGATTTCAATTTCCCAGGAAAAAAGAAAAAAAAGGAAAACAAACAAACAAACAAACAACAGGAATATCATACTGTATAATCAATGAATATTAAGATGTTATAACTACAAAATAAACAAGAGAGTTTGGCAAGGCAGATTATGATAATAAAAAGAGACTAGATAGAAAGCTTACCCATATCCCAGGCTCACTTACAAATGTCCAGCAAAGCAGACTCAAGAAGAGATCCTTCACTACTGGTAGCCAGATCTTAAATAGGTCTAGGAGCCAGTCTCCACGCCTTCCAGCAGCACAGGTGAATTGCCTTCACCTGTGCTCCTCTGGCTGACTCATTGCTCACCTTAGGTGATCAATCAGAGGCTCAGGCCGTGACTCAGCAGTTCCCATACACATACTGTCACAACAAACACGTCTGGGAAATTCCTAAAGTTTGTTGAATATAATTTCTTGTCACAAGCACTTAGTGAACCAGCTAGAAACGGTGCTTTTCTAAACTTTTTTTAGAGAAGAGAAGGTATTTTGGAAGATGTGACAAAGGAGGTTGTCTTAGCCATGGAGATTATGAGAGAGTTGAATTCAAAATTTCTGTTTTAATGTATGAATAAATAAATAAACAAAATTTAAAAAAGGATATTTGCCATCTTGCATTCTAAGAAAGCAAACTTTAACTGATCAGAGACATAGTTAACAACATCTTCTGGAAATCTTCTTTCAAGGGTTTAGATGTCCATGACAGCTGATCTTTTTTCAAGGTGAACTTTTAAAGGCCAAAGAGCAGGTAATTTCACTGTATCATAACTCAAACAAGCAGAGCAGAAGATTGACGTGCTTGAATGCTAAATTTCTTTCTGAACTTGGCAGAAAAAGTAAATATGTATATGACTTCTGCAAGAGATGTCAGGCTTCACTTAGATATTGCAGAGTTGCACTTGGAATTTTCATGGAGAAAACAAGCCAAATTTCAATTTGAATTGACACTGGTCAGTGTGTTGTTGGACTATGAAAAGTGCTTTCTTACATTTGTCAACAAAAAGATATAATCTAAGGAAAATATTAGAATAATTAGACTGATACTTGATGATCACTTAACAATTAGGAATGATGAAAAAATGGAGGAATTTAATGTTTTTTTTTTTTGCCTCAGTTTTTAATCTGAGGCAAATATAATTTTATAAAAATTATTATTATAAAAATAATTTTTAAGATCTATTTATAGATCTTGAGTTGCTCCATCTCTGAGTTCAAAGACCATGAATTTCTGAACTGGAGCTTCATGACCAAGGGAGCAGTGATTTTCCATTTCTGGCAACAAAAATTGCAAGGGACCTGTTATATCACTTGAATATTCTTAAGTCCATGAGGTCTTACTGGATTTCCTCTAAGAGTACTGAGTCTGGGGAGTCAGAGGAGGTCCTCACTGATTGGAAGCTAACATTATACCAATCTACAAAAAAGGGTATGAGGAAATGACATACATATTTAATCTAACCTCAATACCTGGTAAAATCAAGGTGAAGAATAACCTCAGTACTATTGAAAGGCACTTAACAAAACTATTATATAGTTCACATAGATGTTTAACAGGAAAGTCCTTCTATAGTGATTTGATATCCTGTGTCCACCTGCTTAGTGGATAAAGGGAAGGCTGTGAATGTAATCTTTCTAGATGTTAGTAAGAAATTCAATACTGTCCCTTACAATATCCCTCTGGACAAGCTGTTTAACTGTGGAATAAATGGTTTCAGTCTCTGCTGTGTGATGAACTGACTGAAAGATAGTGCTTATAGCAAGTAAAGCTATCTAGCTGGAGGTTAGTTGTAGTGGTGCCCCCCAAGGGTCAATTCTGAGGCAAGCCTTACTGAACATTTCTATCAATGAACTGAATGCAAGAGTTAAACACGCATTTCACAAGTTTGATGATGAGTAAATTGTGAGGCGCTGATGTCTATTCTGAGAAATGAGAGGCCTTGCAGAGGGGTCTAGATAGATAGAGTGCCACTGAATCAGTGATGTCACAAAAGTCAGCAAAGGTAAATGCTAAGTAACCTGGGATGGAGTAGTGCTGCATATGGCTATAGATCAGGAGAACAGTGGCTGAAGAGCAACTCTGCAGAAATCGATGTGGATGACAGTTGACAGTCAATTGACAGTAGGCTCCATATGAGCCAGAGTATGCCATAGCATTCAAGAGAGCAAAAAGCATTTTAAGATGCATTACACATAGCATAGCCAGCTAGTCAAAAGAGGTGATTCTCCTGCTATATTTAATGTTGGTGAGGTCTTACTTTGAATATTATGTGAAGTAGTGGGCTCCAAACTATGAAAGGATGTTAAGGGTCATCACAGCTGGTAACAAGGCTAGGAGACACGTCCTTGAAGAGTGACTGAAGACACTTGTTTTGACTAATGTGGAGAAAAGGTAGCTGACAGGAGACCTCATTGCTCTCTTCAACTTCCTGAGGAAAGGAAGGGGATAAGGAGGTGCCAACCATTTATGTTTAATAACTGATGATAGGATGTATGAAAACATCAGAAAGCTGTGCCTTGGGAGGTACATGCATAACTGCTTATTAGAACAAAAAAACCTCTTTACTGTGAGAGTGGTCAAACATTGGAATACTGGAACAAGATAGTTAATGCCTCTGGACAGTCAGTTTTAAGAGGCATTTGCGTAATGCTCATAATGACATGCTTCTCTTTTTGTTTAGCCCTAAAGTGGTTAGACAGGTGAAATTAACTATCTTTGTATGTGTATTCCAATTGAACTATTCTAATTCTCACCATGCTAAGAAATCGTAACTGTGGTTTCCTGAAATCTGACAGTTTCATACTTGTAGCGCTAAAGGAAGGAATGAAGGTAAGTATGAGCAATATGTCTAAGCTATCTTCCACCAAATATATGTTGTGTCATGTAATTAACCTTAGATGCTTGGAAGTACTTTTTGTAGATTTGATTTTACAAAGATGATATAATCTAGATTTTCTTTCTTGAACTACAATAGACTTGATCACATGGTGGAAGTGAACATCTTTGGTGATAAGAGATTCTACCTAACCTCAGACTCACTTGAACAGCTCTTCTTTGCCAATTCGCTATATTAAGATTTGACTCTTCCTTTTCGGCTTAGTACTGAGATTTCATTCAATCACTAATGCAAGAAATAATCTGTTAACAACAAAATTTGCCAACAGCACAATAATAAAATGGTGTATTTATGTCCAGATGTGCACACTGCCATACTAAGTTTTTGTTCCCTTTTTTTTTTTTTTTTTTTTTTTTTCTTTTGCACTAGTACCTTTTCTAAAACTCTGATGTTGCATTTACCTTTGTTGATCTCATCTGACAGTGAATTATTCAGTCTGGCTATCAACTACATTAAAAAACAAACAAACAAACGGAACAAGACAACTACTACGACAACAACAACAAACCATTTGCTTTTATTAGTTTAAAATTTATTGTCTTTTAATTTCACAGAGAGAAAATTAAGGAGCCACACTTACTCTCCCTCACTGGCAAAGAAAATGGATAAATGAATCAAAGTAAAACCTCATGAAAATGAAGCAGCTTAAGTATGGTTATATATTGGTACATACTGCTCCTGAAACATTTTCATTTTCTTTCCTGTATAACTTTTCCTCTCTCAACTTCAAAGGCAAAGACATGACAGATTAAAAGACCATCCCATTTTGGCTGTGAAACTAAGATACAATGGGATTAGATGATGCTCATATCTCTCCATTTAGAGATCTAAATCTAGAACAACTGTAACTCACAGAAGGATTTTCCTTGTTTCCAGATTCCAGAGTATCTACAAGCCTTACTGTCCCTATCTAGACTGCACTCAACCCAGGATGTCGTTTTGTGTGTTGTCCTAACTCTAAAGTTAACCCTGCTCCAGTGATGTCCCAGAATGTTCCATCATATTTGAAAAGTCTTGACTGTCAGTTGAGGTCCCAGGTGACTGGAAAAAGGGTTACATCACTCTCATTTACAAGAAAGGGAGCAAGGAGGACCAAGGGAACTACAGGGTGCTGAGTCTCACCTCTGTGTCTGGGAAGATCATGGAGCAGATATTCCTGGATTACATGCTGGATCACATAAGGAATGAGTGTGTGATCCAAGACAGCCAGCATGGCTTCCCCAGAGGAAGATCATGCCTAACTGATCTGGTGGCCTTCTATGATGGGGTAATGGTATTGGTAGACAAGGAGAAGGCAACCAATGTCATTTACCTGGACTTGAGCAAGGCCTTTGATATGGTCCCCCACCACATCCTTATCTCCAAATTGGACAGATGTGCATTTGGTGAGTGGACCATCTGATGGATGTGGAATTGGTTGGAAGCCACAGACAAAGAATGATGGTCAGGTGAAGGGCTGGTAATGAGTAGTGTCTCCTAGGGGTCTGTCTTGGGACTGGTGCTCTTTAACATCTTTATCGATGACATTGATGATGGAATTGAGTGCACCCTCATCAGATTTGCTGATGACACCATGCTGAGTGGTGCAATGGACACAATTGAAGGAAGGAGTGTCATTCAGAGGGACCTCAACAGACTTGAAAGGTGAGCCCAGATGAATCTAATGAGGTTCAACAAAGCAAAATGCAGGGTTTTGCACTTGGGCTGGAGGAATCCCAGGCATTTATACAGACTGCAAGGAGCAGTCCTTGAGAGCAGCCCTGCAGAGAAGGGCCTGGTGGATGAAAAACTGAATATGAGCCAACAGTGTGCTCTTGCAGTTTAGAGAGCAAATAGTATCCTGGTCTCCATCAGAAGACAGGTGGCCAGCAGGGAGAGTGAGGTGATTGTCCCTCTCTACTCTGTCCTCGTGAGGCCCCATTTGGAGTACTGAATCCAGGTCTGGAGCCTCCAGTATAAGAAAGACAGGGAGCTGTTTGAGAGGGTCCAGATGGCCACAAAGGTGATTAGAGGTCTGGAGCACCTCCCCGACGAAGAAGACAGGCTAAGGGAGCCTGTTCAGCCTGGAGAAAAGAAGGCTGCAGGGTGGCCCCATTGCAAACTTCCAGTATCTAAAGAGAGCATTCAAATAGGAAGGAAGTCAACTCTATGCAAGGGTAGATAACAGCAGGACAAGTGGAAATGGTTTTAAGTTGAAGAAGGGAAGATTCCAAGTGCAAGGTGCTGCACTTTGGCTGAGGCAATCCCAGGTATTTATACAAACTGGGGGAATATTTCCTTGAGAACAGTCCTGCACAGAAGGATTTAGGAGTTCTGGTAGAAGAGAATCACAGAATCACCAATTCACCAAGGTTGGAAAAGACCTACAAGATCACCCAGTCCAACTAGCCACATATCACCAATAGTTCTCTCTAAACCATGTCCCTCAACACAAAATCCAAACGTTCCTTGAACACCTCGAGGGTTGTTGAGTCCACCACCTTCCTGGGCAGCCCATTCCAGTGCCTGACCACTCTTTCAAAGAAGTAGTATTTCCTAATGTCCAGCCTAAATCTGCCCTGGCACAGTTTGAAGCCATTCACTCTAGTCTTATCACTAGTTACATGAGAGAAGAGGCCGACTCTCAGCTCACTACAACCTCCCTTCAGGTAGTTATAGAGAGCAATGAGGTCTCCCCTGAGACTCCTCTTCTCCAGACTGAACAATCCCAGCTCCTGCAGTTGCTCCTCATAAGGCCTGTGCTCCAGACCACTCACCAGCTTTGTGGCCCTTCTCTGAACATGCTCCAGCACCTCAATATCTTTCTTGCAGTGAGAGGCCCAAAACTGGACACAGTACTCGAGGTGCGGCCTCACCAGTGCTGAGTACAGGCAGACAATCACTTCCCCGTTCCTGCCAGCAACACTGTTCCTGATGCAAGCCAGGATGCCATTGGTCTTCTTGGCCACCCGAGCACACTGCTGGCTCATGTTCAGCTGAACATCAAGCAATACCCCCATGTCCACTTTCTCTACGCAGTCGTCCAGCTACTCTGCCCCAAGCCTGTATTGTTGCCTGGGGTTGTTGGGGCCAAAGAGCAGTACCCAGCATTTGATCTTGTTGAAACTCATCCCATTGGCTTCAGCCCAGCTATCCAGCCTGTCCAGATCCCTCTGTAGTGCTTTGCTACCCCCAGGCAGATTGACACTTCCAGCCAACTTGG
This sequence comes from Tetrao urogallus, assembly GCF_951394365.1. Classification (NCBI taxonomy): domain Eukaryota; kingdom Metazoa; phylum Chordata; class Aves; order Galliformes; family Phasianidae; genus Tetrao; species Tetrao urogallus. Next base: position 70,682,116 of record NC_136816.1, read on the forward strand.
TATCATCCACAGACTTACTGAGGGTGCACTCAATGCCCTTATTCAGGTCATCAGTAAAGATATTGAAGAGGACAGGCCCCAGCATCGACCCTTGGGGAACACCACTCGTGACCGGTTGCCAGCTAGATTTAGCTCCATTCACTACCACTCTCTGGGCCTGGCCTTCCAGACAGTTCCTTACCCAGCCAAGAGTGCACCTATCCAAGCCTCGGGCTGCCAGATTCTGCAGGAGAATGCTGTGGGAGACAGTGTCAAAGGTTTTGCTGAAATCTGGATAACTACATCAACAAACTTTCCCTCATCCACCTGACGGGTCACTAGATCATAGAAGATCAGACTGGTCAAGCAGGACCTGCCCTTCATCAACCCGTCCCACAAATGTCGCATGATCTCCCTCAAGGCAATCTTCTCCATAACCTTCCCTGGCACTGAGGTCAGACTAACAGGCCTGTAGTTCCCTGGGTCCTCCTTACAACCCTTCTTGTAGATGGGAGTCACATTGGCAAGCCTCCAGTCTTCTGGGACATCAGCAGTCAATAAGGAGCGCTGATAGATGGTGGAAAGCGGCTCGGCTATCACCTCCACCAGTTCCCTCAGTATTCTTGGATGAGTCCCATCCGGCCCCATGGACTTGTGACAGTCCAGTTGGAGTAGTAGTTTTTTGACTGTGTCCTCCTGAATTGTGGAGGCTTTAATCTGCTCCCCATTTGAGACTACCAGGTCAGAGAGTGGAGTACCCTGAAGATAACTGGTGTAACTTTTAAAGACCGACGTAAAGAAGACATGCAGAACCTCTGCCTTTTCCTTTTCCTCAGTGATCATATTCCCAGTCTCATTCAGTAAAGAATGGAGATTCTCCTTAGTCTTCCTCTTACTGTTGATATATTTGTAAAAGAGTTTTTTGTTCCTTTTTACCCCAGCAGCCATGTTGAGTTCAAGCTGGGCTTTTGCCTTTCTGATTTTCTTTCTGCATATCTTAACAACTTCTCTGTACTCTTTCTGAGTTGCCCATCCCTTCTTCCACAGGAGGTAGATTCTCTTTTTCTCCTGGAGCCTCAAGAATAGCTCCCTATTCATCCACACTGGTCTTGCTCCCCTCCGGCTCATATTGTGATTCAGAGGGACAGCCTGCTCCTGCACCTTCAAGATTTCCTTCTAGAAGAGCGACCAGCCATCTTGGACCCAGAAGCTGGACAGGAGACAGCAGTGTGTGCTTGCAGCCTGTAAGGCCAACTGTGTTCTGGGCTGGGTTAAAAGAGTAGCCGACAGAGAGAAGGAGGAGATTGTCCTGCTCTACTTGGCTCTTGTGAGACCTCATCTGGAGTATTCTGTCCAGTACAGGAACAATATAGACATCTTAGAGTGGGTCCAGAACAGAGCCACTAAGATGATCAGACCTCTCCTATGAGGAAAGGCTGAGGGAACTGAGCTCGTTTAGCTTGGAGAAGAGAAGGCTCCAGGGAGACCTCATTGTGGACTTCCAGTACTTGAAGGGAATGTATAAACAGGAGGTGGAATGGTTATCCACAAGGGTGGATAGAGACAGGACAAGGGGGAATGGTTTTAACTAAGACAGGGGAGGTTTAGGTTAGACATTAGGGGGAGGTTTTTCACTCAGAGGGTGGTATGCACTGGAACAGATTGCCCAAGGAGGTTCTGGATGCCCCATCCCTGGAGGCATCCAAGACCAGCCTGCTCTAGTGGTGTGCAACCCTGCCCACAGCAGGGGATTTTAAACTTGATGATCTTTGAGGTCCTTTTTATCCCAGGCCATTCTATGATCCTATGAATCTACAATTCTATGATTCTATGACTTAAGTTGGATATCAGGGGAAAGTTTTTACCAAGAGAGTAGTGAGATGCTGAAACAGGCTTCCCAGAGAGGTTGTGGATGCCCCAGAGGTGTTCAAGGCCAGTTTGGATGGGGCTCTGGGCATCTTGATTTAGTATTAGATATGGAGGTTGACGACCCTGCCTGTGGCAAGTGAATTGGAGCTTAAGGATCCTTGAGATCCCTTCCAACCCAGGCCATTCTATGATTTTATGATAACATTGCTTTCCTGATCAACCACATGCTTGGACGTGGGACTAAGATAAATATCTTAGTTCCCCCACACCAGGGGCAAAACACATTGGCCTAGCCATGGTCCATCTCTGTTCACGGGGAGGTGCTGTGTAAACTGGCTGGAGTGGTAAGATAAGGCTTATCTGTCAGGTCTTCAAGGGGTTCTGTCATGGCCCACAAGCCCCAGGAATACTTCAGTCTGCATGGCACTGAAATTTTTCTAGCTGAGCTTCTGTTTGTTCCTTTCTGTTTTCAGAACACAAAATAGATATATTGAAGCCATAATTTTTTATCAAAAATCTAAATATATTGAGTAATATGATAATCTTAAGTTTATAACTTTAGGTAAATGTTTCCTTCTTGCTTCTGCTTATACTGCTATATAAGCAAGTTTAATGCCAATGCATCATCTATCTACATCTTTGCATTATTATGATACTTTTGACCTTAGTTGTCTTATTATTTGATTTATCATCTTTGAAAAGCTTTTTTGCAAAGAAATATTTTAATAAATTATTTGATAATTATATCTTGGTAATTATTCTTAGCATTGTTTTTGTTGTTTAGGACTTAAATGAATTAGAGAGGAAGAAAAATGACAACAATATCTATAATTCCTCTGAGCTACCCTGTAAGATATTACTCTGTAAGATATTCAGTCAACGTCTGTGTCTCAAAGTTTGCTGGGAACACCGATGGACTTGTTCAAGTCCAGACAAGTCCCGAGCAAGGACCATGAAAACCTCTGTCTTAAGGAGACAGATGGACAAGTCCAGGCAAGCCCTGGGCAAAGGTTGCGAAATCCTTTGTCTGGGGGAACGCAGATGGACAAGGCCAGGGGCGACAAGAGGGAGATGAACTGCAGCTAAATAGCTGTGAAGTGCTCCTTTGTGTGGACTTATCTCAGGATGATGGCCATCTCAGGGGGTACTCAATGACTCTTGCTCGAGGCCCATCCTTGTCATGTAGGCAGGAGAACAAGGAGGATAAAAGAGGAACTGAAAACCATGAGGATAGGTTTTTCTGACAACAGATTCCTCCGGAAGAAGAAGAGGGATTCCGGGAGATTGAAGTGATTCCTGCATACTGTCGAACTCTCCTGAGCCTGCTGCCTGACCGCTGTTGCTGCTTCAAGAATTGGCTCCTCGACTTCCTCATCTACCTGCCTGCTGCTCAAGGCCGGCTATGCTGCTGCTCCCCGTCTTCTGCTGCGTTCTGCCTGGGACCTTCAAACGCCTTGCAACGGGACTGCTGCTGGATCCTGCTGGTGACTATCCTCGCTTTACGCAACTCCTGCTTCTTTTCCATCTTTTCTATTGCCCTCCTTCCCTTCCCCGTCTCCCTGATTAGGTTTTAGTAATAAAGATGCAGCAACATATGAACCGTTGTTTCTTAATCTCACACCGGGTATACAGATATTAAAGAACCTCATCTCCCTCCTATAAATTGGAGCGAGACATACTCTCATGATGCTTATTCACTGACAGTCTCCTTATTTCTCTGAACTCTGATCCATCTTGATTTATTAGGTTTACTAAATATATTCCAAGTTGAAACTTGATGATCCTTAGGGTCTTTTCCAACCCAAGCCATTCTATGATTCTATGATATTTTCTGTACTGTGTCTGCTCAGGTATCCTAATATATCAATATCAGGACATTAGTAAGTTTACCAATTATTATCTCAATCATGGCTGCAATTCTCTACATGGGTATGTTTGCACATGTGAATAGGTCACAGGAAAACTGGTTGACAGAGATTTCTCTGTCACTTCAATCTGAAAAAGAGGTGAGGAGACCTAAAAGAGGCCACATAAAATGTTTTGAGACAGGAATGTTGTAACTGGGCTTTTGAGCTTGTAAAATCAAGATAAAATATATGTGCACTTGCAGGGGATTATTACTCCTCAGTTATATTATCTGTTTGACTAAGTTGAAGTGATCTTGATTTCCTTAAATTAAAGAGTTTACAAACCTGCAGAAGCAAAAGATTCTTGGTACTACTTGACTTTATTACTTTTTTGATAGTAAATATTACGGAGAAGGGCTTTGTCCCAAAGATACTTCAACTCAAGATTTTGTTTGATGTGAATTATATCTTGTCAATCATTGCACCAGTTTCTCCAACAAAATAATAAATAATTAAACAAGTAATAAAATTCCAAATGTCTTTTAAAAAGACTACTAATCTTCAAAATTCTACAGCTGCAACTTTTTCTATAAATCAACCTCTATTGCTGTATAATCAATGAATATGCAGATGTTATAATTATGAAATAAGAGAATTTTGGCTAAGGAGATTATTATACCAAAAAGAGAATACATAGAGTGCTTAACCTTGTCCTGAGCTTGCTGTAAAACTCCAAAGGAAAGATCTCCAGAAAAAGATCCTTCCCTACTAGTAGTCAGCTCTTAAATGGGTCTATGAGGGGTGGAGCCTTCAACTGTGCTCCCAGGGCTGATTCATTGCTCACCTCAGGTGCTCAATCAGAGGTTTAGGCCATGATTCAGCAGTTCTCATACAATCACAAACCATGAAAGCAAATAGAATGAAGGTGGAAAGTTAGAAGGACTAGATTACGTACCTGTTGATCAATTCAGAGTTAACGTCTGCAGTAATGGAACTTCCAGATGTACTTCAAGAAATATGATTTTAAAGCATGTCATTTTTACTCAGCCTGTCTTCTGGTTTGTCTGCTTTATCTCCTCCTGATAAAATCTTATATTACTGATATATTGGCAGAATGAATTAAATCTGAAGAATGCATAGAAATTAATTACACTTGATTGGTTATAGGTTTCTTAGTTTCCAAATAAAAATCTTAGATGATTTGAAATTAATAAATGTTTCATTAATAGTAATGTAAAAAAAAGAAAAAAAAAAAAAAAAAAAAGTCTCTTGTTATTAGTAGGAGATGGGAGAAAGTTGTCAGATATTAGCCCATTTATTCCTGATTTTGTTAACAAATATGTGCATACAGTTCTCTGAAAGTCACTTATTAAAAAAAAAATCCTCTCACAAGAATGGCGATGAGAATACAAGATGTATGCTAAGTTTTAGGAAAAAAATCAAGATCAAATTATACTAATACTTTCTTAAAAAGCAAACAATTTCTATCATTTTTCTTAAAATTAGTATTGGTAAGTTGTGTTCAGCTCACTGAAATGTTAAAAAATATTTCTACCTATCTTTACTCTTCTTTCTTTCTTTTTAATTATTGTAGAATGAAAGGCATCATTTACTGCCCTGTGGAAAATTCTTTGCTCCAGAGGGAGCTGGAAAGGTGATAGATGCCCTTGCACTTTGGTTCATCCATCTGTAGAAAAACACAAGACCTTAGTCTTGGGAGTGCTGATGTCTGAAAAATACTTTAGGTTTCCCAAGTGAAGAGTGCAACTCCTGCAGTGTATTATTATAATCTTTTTATTTTATTTTATTTTATTTTATTTTATTTTATTTTATTTTATTTTATTTTATTTTATTTTATTTTATTTTATTTTTTCTCCCAACACAAACATTTCATGAACTTGCATAGTTGTCAAAATAGTTCTGAAATATTTTACCCTCAGGTTCATCTTTCTAGCTACTGAGTAAAGCTCTCAGTAGTTTATTCTCAGACAGTATGTCTATGCCCACACTATCTTTTCAAAGTGTTGATGACATACAAATTCACAGTATATCTATAACGTTCTTATTAAAGAGACAAACTAGTAATTTAACTTAAACAAACAACAGAATTATTATCCACCAGAATGCCTAGGCATTCTCCACAAATAATATTGAGTGCTGATGAGATGTGTTTCAGTTCGTTGTATTTTACATTTTACCTTGGTGTCTAGTTTAGCCTGAGTTGAATTGACTTAACTGCTCCAGTGCCAGAATCTTTCCGATATTTAGGAGTGCCATAATACTACAACACTGAACAGAACAGAATTCCCTTTATCGTGAAATCTGAATCACAGAATCACAGACTTTTAGGGGTTGGAAGGGACCTCCAGAGATCATCGAGTCCAACCCCCCTGCCAAAGCAGGTTCCCTACACCAGGTTGCACAGGTAGGCATCCAGGCAGGTCTTGAACATCTCCAGAGAAGGAGACTGTGAGAATCCTTCTTTGGTTTTTTTTTTTTGGCTCAAAGCTTGCTTCCTGAGGTTTTTCTTGTGATAAGACTCTGAGTGACTTGTCGGGGAGGCAACTGATGGGTGCTAACTGTGTGACAATCAATATCGCTTTGGGAACATTTGAAAGCCCCTTCCCCCAGAGCTGCTTGCTCTGTAGAAGAGTGGAAGAGAGTGCTCAGGAGTGTTCACTGGCGGAAGATCTGGCCTGTGGCCAAACCGCTCCAGCTAAGTATGGAAGGCTGGGGATGATACCATTGTATCTTGCGAAGGCAAGATGCAAGTTGGTGCCTCCCTGCTTCCTCTCATCTGCTGGCAAGGCCAGAAAGATAAGAACAAAGAAGGTTCCTGCTGAGATCCCAGAGCCAGAAGCTGCCACCGCAAGGAGAACTGACTCAACCACCTTGGGTTTGAGCTGTCACTCAAAGGAGAGCTGATTCGACCACTTTGGATTTGAGCTGTCACTCCAAAGACAGCTGACTCAACCACTTTGAAGCATTGAAAAAGGGCCATCATCACCATGGTCGTCGTCGTCGTTGGCAACAGAACAACTCTGCCTGACAACACACCACTACTGAAGATCGAAGACTGAACTACGAACCTCGCTGGATCCATGGTGGTGACTATCTCCCTCTTGCTGCCTATAAAGACCCCTTGCTTCTTCTTTTCTATCTTTTCTATCGCCCTCCTTCCCTTCCCCCATTACCCTAATTCATCCGTTGTCCCCTTCCCCATTTCCCCTGATTAAGATTAGTAATAAACTGGTTGGACCAACATTTGAACTGTTGTTTCTTAATCTCATGCCGGGTATATAGATAATAAAAGAACCTCCTCTCCCTCCTGTAAATTGGAGCGAGACAGAGACTCCACCACCTCCCTGGGCAGCCTGTTCCAGTGCTCCGTCACCTCACTGTAAAGAAGTTCTTACGCACATTTGTGCGGAATTTCCTATGCTGCATTTCTGGCCGTTTCCCCTTGTCCTGTCTCCACTCACCACTGACAACAGTCTGGCTTCACCACTCTGCCCCCCACACCTCAGATATTTATAGACCTGGATCAGGTCTCCTCTCAGTCTTCTTTTCTCAAGGCTAAACAGACCCAGTTCACTCAGCCTTTCTTCACAGGAGAGATGCTCCAGGCCCTTCACCATCTTTGTGGCCCTCTTTGTGGCTGGACTCTTTCCAAGAGATCCTTGTCTTTTTTGTACTGGGGATCCCAGAACTGGACGCATGACTCCAGATGAGGCCTTACCAGGGCAGAGTAGAGGGGGAGGATCACCTCCCTCAACCTGCTGGACACGCTCTTTTTAATGCATCCCAGGATGCCATTGGCCCTCTTGGCCACAAGGGCACACTGCTGGCTCATGGCCAACCTGTCGTCCACCAGGGCACCCAGGTCCCTCTCTGCAGAGCTCCCCTCCAGCAGGTCATCCCCCAGCCTGTACTGGTGCATGGAATTATTCCTCCCCAGATGCAAGACTCTACACTTGCTTTTGTTGAACCTCATCCGTTTTTTTTTTTTTTTTGCCCAGCTCTCCAGCCTCTCCAGGTCTTGCTGAATGGCAGCATGGCCTTCAGGCATGTCAGCCAATCCTCCCAACTTCATATTGCTTCAACTTGCTGAGGGTGGCCACTATCCCCTCATCAAGGTCATTGATGAAGATGTTGAACAAGACCAGACCCAGCACAGACCCCTGAGGAACACCGCTGGTTACAGGCCTCCAACTGGACTCTGCACCACCAACGACGACCCTCTGTGCTCTGCCAGTCAGCCAGTTCTCAACCCACCTCACTGTCCACTCATCTATCCCACACTTGCTCAGCTTTGTTATAAGGATGTAATGGGGGACAGTATCAAATGCCTTGTTGAAATCAAGGTAGACTACATCCACTGCTCTCCCCCCATCTACCCATCCAGAGACAACATCACAGAAGGCTACCAGGTTGGTCAAGCATGACCTCCCCCTGGTGAACCCATGCTGACTACTCTTGATAACCTCCTTTTCTTCCAGTTGTCTGGAGATGACATCCAGCACAAGCTGTTCCATCACCTTTCCAGGGACAGAGGTGAGGTTGACTGGCCTATAAAGACAGATCAACATCTAATGATGACTACTACTAAATCATGATGATCTTGTAAGTGATATTTTTATAAACAGAAGTGTGTCCTAAGCAAAAATAAAGCAGAAAATATATATCAGATGACAAATAAGTTTTGTAGTCATTTCACTAATATCATAAAAAAGCTGTCAAGGGGTATAAAGTGATGAAATCTTTCATAGACTAGAAAACATTTTGAAATGGCTTCCACATAGAATACATCTGTTCATTGAAATATTGCATTCTGTGTTTAAGTCACATCAAGAGAAGTCTTTATCAGCCTGTTCACTGTCAATGACAGTAACTAGAAATGTTTCAGATCATCTTTAAACCTTCCTCTCTCCTACATACATGTGCTTTTTTACGGGAAATAAATGTTTACCCAAATTCAAACACATAAAACGTAGGTATCAGCAACCTGTATCTTTCAAGATGGACATTCTTGTGTTTTTTAGAGATAAAATCCTTCCACAATTATATGTGAGATAATTATCTTCTACCTTTTATTTAATACGGTTTTGATTTGTTTTCTATTCCTTTTGATTATTTTGTGCTTTTTCTTTGTTTGTTTTTGACTGGTCTGCTTCACAAAGAAATCACACATACTTTGACCATGAAATGAGTACATGGTAATATGTGGTGCTGCCATAGAAACTGGCTCGATTCCTAATATCACAAAAGATATTTATTTTCTCAACATTCATTCTTCAAATCCTATATTCGTTAAGCACACAATATTGCATCAATTAAGAAAGGATAACAGATACAGTGTAGTATTGAACAAAAGGGGAAAGGAAAAAAGTATATTATTGTGTCAGCAATAATGCTTCTGACTTCAAATTCTTCGGGTCCATCAATTCCAAATCTCTTCTGTATTTCATTTCTCAATTGACTACTTTTATTCCATAGTCAGAATATGGTACATCTATCTATACAATATGGTATATCTATCTATACAATATACTCTCTGAAGTCATCCTTCTAAGTTTAGAGGTTTCATCACTGAAAAGATCCATTGAAAGGAAATGTTTTCTTTCTTCTATTTTGTTGTTCTCTCTCTCACTCTCTCCTTACATCATGTTTCTTGTTTATAATGCCTCAGATGATCTACAAAGCTGTAGGCAGTGCTACTGTTTTTCTAAAGAAAATCAGAGAATTTTTCTGAGCTTGTACCTTCTTTGAGTCCATTAGATACAGATCAATCAGAAGATAAAACAAAAGAAGACCAAAAGATATATTGCCAAGTTTCAGCTCAAATCATGTTGAAATTTCCTTTCACCGCACAAAAACACTGAAGAAGAGAAGTAAAAACATCTCCAGTAATTAAGATCACACCAGGTCTATTAAAATGAGTCAACAGCCAAGATTTTAATCAAGTACTTCTACACTAATAAACTAAGTCAGTGAGTAAATAATATTCATCACATGTTTAGAGATTATCAGACATTTATTTATTGAAAAAGGAAAAACCTAAAAGTATAAAAGCACTGTCGAAGTCAGATGTAGGATGTATACTTAGCCTTTTCATACATCTCTTCAGTCTCTGTTACTGGCAAGATGCAATTCCCAAATTTTAGTGCCTTCAGACAGCTACGTATGTGCTCATCCACCTAAATATCTTACTCAGATTGCCATTCAACTAATCACTCAAGCATTTAAAGTGACATTTCTGTGGAATTTCATACATTCAGGAAACAAAGTTAGAAAGAATATACTTACGTTGCTTAGACATCTGAAACACCCCACGTACCGAATGTTTCTGGAAGATGATTCTGGGATAATCGGGGTTATTTTAGGAAGATTTTCAGCAGCATGTCAACCTTTACTGAATTGGGTGCTTAGATACTTGTTTTCTATGTATGAAAATTTATGACTTAAACTGCTAAGTCCTCAGAGGATATTGGAATGTTAAGTATGCTCAGGCTTTGCCTAACCTTTCTAGCAACAATGGTGGCACTATTCACTATTCACTATACAATATAGTTGTATTCACAATACAACTATATAAATTATTCAACATCTAGAAAATTATCATCCAAGGTATGTCCCAGAGGTGGAATATGAATGATGAAAAGGTGGTTGAAATGGCAGTTACTTCAAGACAAAATATAAGCATAGCATCAGCCCTGAGTATGCTTAAGTGGTAAATGAACTCTCATGAGATGTTGTCCAGAGACATTCAGGCAGGCTCAAGCACTGGGAGAACCAGTGTTATACATTTGTGTAACTGAATGTGTAATACATTTGAACAACGGTCATAAGGGGGAACAAGAAGAAATTATACAGGTGTATCAGTGATAAATATAGGTGTCACGGAACATGTGGGCCCTCTCAGGAGGGAAACTGGACAACTGGTCATGAGGAATACAGAGAAGGCTGAGGTGGTCAGTGACTTATTTGCCTGAATCTTCTCTGGCAAGGGCTCTAGCCACACTGCCCAAGTTGCAGATAGCAATAAGAACTTGGAGAAGGAATAACCGCCTACTGTAAGTGAAGATCAGTTTCAAGACCATTTAAAGTACCTGAAGGTACATAAGTCCATGGGATCTGACAAGATCCATCCGTGAGTTCTGATGGAACTGGCGGATGAAGTTGCCAAGCTGCTGTCCATATTTGAAGGATCATGGCAGTCTGGTGAAGTTCCCACTGACTGAAAAAGGGGAAACTTTACTCCCATTTTCAAGGAGGGAGAAAAAGAGAATATCCAGGAAACGGTAGGCCACTCAGACTCTCCTCTTTGCCTGCTAAGATCATGGAGCAGATCCTTGTGAAGATCCTACTAAGGCACATGGAAAATAAAGATGACATAATTGGTGGTAACTAACATGGCTTTGCCAAGAGCAAGTAATGCCTCACAAACTTGGTAGCCTTTTATAATGGAGTACAGCATCAGTGTATTGATATAGGAAAAAAAAACTGAAATAATCTGCCTGGACTTTTGCAAAGCATTTGACACTGTCCCACTTTACATCCTGATAGCCAACTTGGAGAAGAATGGATTTGATGGATAGACTTCTTGGTGGATAAGGAATTGGCTGGATGGTCACACTCAGAGTTGTGGCCAACAATTCAATGTCCAAGTGGAGACCAGTAAAGACTGTTCTTATAGAATCATTCAGGTTGGAAAAGACCTTTAAGAACATTGAGTCCAAACACAACCTAACCATATTTCCCTAATGCTAGCAGCCCTCTACTAATCATGTCCCTGAGCACCACATCCAAATGGTTTCTAAACATATACAGAGATGGTGATTCAATCACCTCCCCGAGGAGCCTATTCCATTGCTTAACAACCCTTTCTGTAAAGAAGTCTTTCCTGATATCCAACCTAAACTTACCCTGGCGCAACTTGAGGCTGTTTCCCCTTGTCCTGTCACCTGTCACTGGTGAGACGAGACCAACCCCACTTTCGCTGTAAGCACCTTTCAAGTATCGGAAAAGAGCAATAACATCTCCCCTCAGCCTCTTTTTCCCCATACTAAACAGCCCAGTTCCTTCAGTCTCTCTTCATAGGGCACATTCTCCAAGACCTTCACAAGCCTTCTTACCCTTCTTTGGACCTGCTCCAGCACCTCCATATCCTTTCTGTATTGAGGTGCCCAAAACTGAACACAGTACTCGAGCTGAGGCATCACCAATGCCAAGTATAGGGACAGGGATTACTTCCCTAGTCCTGCTCACCACACCATTCCTGTTACAAGCTAGGATGCCATTGGCCTTCTTGGCCACCTGGGCACACTGCTGGCTCATATTCAGCTGACTGTCCATCAGTACACCAAGGTCCCTTTCTATCAGGCAGCTTTCCAGCCACTCTTCCCCAAGCCTGTAGGTCTGCCTGCAGTTGTTGTGACCAAAATGAAGGGCCCGACACTTCACAGAATCACAAGGTTGGAAATGACCTACAAGGTCATCTAGTCCAACCACCGTTGGCTCCAACCACTTGGCTCTATTGAAACTTAGACAGTTTATCCAGTCCATAGCTCCAGTCTATCTTTTTGTAGTGCCTTTCTCCCCTCAGGCAGATCAACACTCCCTCCAAACTTCTTGTCATCTGCAAACTTACTAAAGATGCACTCAATCCCCTCATCAAGATCATTAATAAAGATGTCAAATCAAAGCAGCTCCAGAACTGAGCCTTGAGGGACTCTACTCGTGACCGGCTGCCAACTGGATTTACCTCCATTGACCACAACTCTTTGGGCCCTGTCATCCAGCCAGTGTTTCACACAGCGGAGAGTGTGTCCATCTAAACCATGGGTAGCCAGCTTCTCCACAAGAATGCTGTGGGGGACAGTGTCAAATGCTTTACTGAAGTCCAGGTAGACCACATCAACAACCTTACCTTCATCCACTAAGCTAGTCACCTTATCATAGAATGAAATCAGGTTTGTCAGACAGGATTAACCATTCGTAAACTCATGCTGACTGGGCCTGATCCCCTGGTTGACCTTTAATTGGTCCACGATGGCTCTTGAGATTATCCATTCCATAACCTTCCTGGGCACCAAGGTGAGATTGATAGGTCTGTAGCTACCAGGATCATCTTCCCAGCCCTTTTGGAAGATGGGTGTCAGATCTGCCAGTCTCCAATCTACCAGAACATCCCCGGTTAGCCAGGATTGCCAAAGAATGATGGAGTGTGGCTTGGCAACCACATCTGCCAGCCCCCATGGACTTGTGAGCATCCAGCTTTCGAAGCAGGTCCAAACCATCTCATCATGGATTACGCAGGGCTTATTCTGTTCACCATCCTTATCCACCAGCACAGGGGACTGTGTTCCCAGAGAATAGCAAGTCTTCCTATTAAAGACTGAGGCAAAGAAGGTATTAAGCACCTCAGCCTTATCCTGATCCTTGGTCACCAAGTAGCCCTCCACATCCAACAAGGGATGGAGATTCTCCATCTTCCTGTTGATGTATTTATAGATGTATTTATTCTTTTCCTTTACCTTAGTGGCCAGGTTCATTTCTAGCTAGGCTTTTCTAATTTTCTCCCTGCACATCTTCACTGCATACCTGTAAGCATCATAAGTAGCTTGTCCACTCTTCCAGAGACTATAAACTTTCCTTTTGTTCTTGAGTTCCAGCCAAAGATATCTGTTCAGCCAATCCAGCTTCCTTGTCTGTCAGCTTGTCTTCCATGACTTAGGGAAGGTCAGCTCCTGAACCTTTAAAATAACTTCCTTAAAGTATTTCCAGCCTTCCTGGGCTCTCCAAAACTACCTTCCAAGGGACCTTTTCAACCATGGTCCTAAAGAGGTTAAAGTGTGATCTCTGGAAGTCCAAGGTGGCAATTCTGCTGATTCCCCTCCATGGTCCTACAAGGATCAAGAAATCCTTCAGGCAATGAGATCTTAGTTCCAGATGCGTAATTAGAGAAGAAATTGATAAAGATGAATTGTCCAATTGTGGTTCACACTTGAATTTATCCTTTTTTTCAACTACTTGTTACTCAGTGATCAGTTGTCATGAGCTTTCCAGGAAGCAGATTTCATAATCTCAGCTAAGCTTCTCAACTGCATACTCAGGCCTCCTTTTGTACATTTATGCTATGTATGCAAAACTACTCAGTAATTCATCAAAAGCAGGGGGAACTCTCTCCTCAAACACTAACCCATTAATCCACCACTTCAAGTCCAGTTTGGAATTCTAATGTGAAATTGCTAAGAAAGGCCCCAAACCTAAGTTTCCTACTTTCTGGTATTATCACAGAATCACAGAATTGCAGGCATTGGAAGGAACCTCATGAGATCATTGATTTCAATCTCCTTGCTAAAGCAGGTACTCTATAACTGGGTTGCTCAGGTAGGCACCAATCCATATAATATCTGTATTATCACAAGGACAAAGTGTATCTATGCAAAAGGTAGTTTCTTTTATATAATTATCTTCATATGTAGTGACTTCAGCAAGATTTAGTTCAGACCTTCAATATCAGAAACCTATTTTTCCTTAAAAAGACAACAGCTTCTACTTCAAAAGCAGAAGTCATGATTGATGTTGTTAAAACATTATTTAAATCTACCTATTTATTTTAAAGAACAATGTAGATGGAAAATAAAACATTTTATTAAGAAAAAAAATACACCATTTAATTCATAGAATCTTATGATTATTTTATTATTTGTTTGAATTGTTCTTTTTCTTAAAATACTTATTGTATTTGCACTTTAAAGTTAGATCAGTAAACTGAGGAAACTGGGATTATTATTTATTCTAGAGAAGAGGAGGCAATGGAAAAGGAGGTTGTGGAAAGGTGGAGTCAGCCTATTCTCCCGGGTAACTAGCAATATGACATGAGGGAGTGGATTTTAGGAAAAATTTCTCTGAAAGGATGGTTGGAGGCTGCTTTGGGATACCCAAGCAAATGGAAGAGACACTACCCCTGTCCCTGTAGGTGTTAAAGAGCCATGTAAATGTGATACTTAGGGACATGATTTAATTGGCATTGTGGTGATTAATTAAGAATTAGACTAGATATTCTTAGTGGTCTTTTCCAACCTTAATGATTCTAGTAGACTATGATTCTATGAAACTCTAGGTTTCTTGTTTTTTTTTTCTTTCAGCTGGAATGTAAGTAGCTGCTCCTCTAAGTTCAGAAGGGGATAGCACACTTACTTGGAATCCTAGGGTGCATTAAAAAGATTGTGGCGAGTAGGTCAAGGGAGATTATCCTCCTCACCTATGCTGACCTTGTGAGGCCATGTCTGGAATACTGTATCCAGTTCTGGGCTCCTCAGTTCAAAAAAGACAGGCATCTTCTAGGGACAATTCAGTGGAGGATCTCAGAGATTATTAGGAGCCTGGAGCATCTCCCATCCCCAATATGGAAAAGCTGAGAGAATTGGGTCACTTCAACCTCAAGAAGACAAAGGTGATCTCATCACTGCTCATATCTTAAGTGTGGGAGTCAAGTGGATGGGGCCAGACTCATTTCAGTGGGTGTGAAGAAACAGAACAAGGAGCAGTAGGCAAAAATTGCAACACAGAAAGATCCATATGAATGAGGAAGATCTTAGTTACTACAAGGTGGCAGACTTCCCAGAAGGATTGCAGAGTTTCCTTCTCTGGAGATATTCAAGACCTGTCTGGACACATTCCTGTGCACTCTGCTATAGAGATCATGTTTAGCAGGGAGTCCCCTTCCAACTTCTATGATACAGGACAGGTTGAAAAAGCTGGGCTTGTTCAGCCTGGAGAAAGAAGGCTGTGGGGTGACCTCATTGCAGCTTTTCAGTAACTAAAGGGAGCCTATAAACAGGAGGGGAGTCAACTCTTTTATAGACTAGATAATAGCAAGACAAGTGGAAATGGTTTTAAGGTGAAAGAAGGAAGATTTAGGCTGGATATCAGGGAGAAGTTCTTTACTATGACAGTGGTGAGCTGCTGCAATAGCTTGCCCAGAGAGGTTATGATGACCTGCCCCTGGAGGTGTTCAAGACCAGGTTGGATGGGGCTCTGGCAGCTGGTCTAGCATTAAATGTGGAGATTGGCAGCCTTGCCTGTGGTGGGTGCGGATTGGAGATTCTTGATCCTTGAAGTCCTTTCCAACCCGGGCCATTCTGTGAATACCTGTGACAGTACAAAGCAAATGGCTACCACAGAAGACAGAAAGTGTTATACTTTACTTCAATAATCTAGAGTTTCAACAGAAGTATTCTGAACCTAAGAATTTCATCAAATTACAGCAGAAATAATCTATCAGTCAAACCAGTCAACAACTATTTGAGGGGAAAAGAAAAATAAAAGAAAAAATAATCATATTTGTCTGCCTGCTTACTAGCCTACCTAGGCTTAAAACAACACAAGAAAAACTTATTTTTGATTTTTCCCTTGTATTAATTTATTTTACATCAAACATGCTGAAGGTCTATTCGTACTCTTCTATATGAAAGAGGAGAAAAATGATAAGCTACAGACTTACGAGAATTTAAGAGCAACTGTAGAATGAAAGAATCTTAGCTGTTGCTTTAAGAAGTATCAGTACAATTAACTTCCTGAAAAGTTCTGTAGTATAATATCTTTAAGTTCTTTAAATAAAGTGTAATGCTTTTGCTAACTTTCTAATCGATAGAAACTTTGTCAGAAAACTGTGAATGAAAAATGTCCTCCTTCATACAGTCTCAAAGGAGAACAAGAGTGTAAACTGACACAAAATATAAAATACTCCATCATCTGTATGGGTGGGCCTACATCAACAGGTGAAAATACTTTAGTTTGATATTATGAAGTAGCTGAAATCTGTGGCCTATATTATAAATTGAAAGGAAGATTTCATTCTCTAGAGCTCTATAAATTCAGAATTAAACATTTTCAAAACATTATACGTCTGAAAAACTGAGATGATAAAAAGCTCTAAATATCTACCCTACGAGACCTATTAGCTCCTATCTTTTCTTTCATCTTAAACAATCTGATAGTATTTGTAGGAAAGGGATAGAAAGAACTTTTAATTTTGTGAATCACACAGAAAAACACTGGTTTCTGAAAAAAATTTTCTTGCTGATTCATGCCATATAAGTGAGATGATAGATTATTCAACATGCCAGTACTGTGATGATATTAAATACCTATGATTTTTCCATTCTGCGTTTAGCAGTGCTTCGTACATGCTTTCGTGTTACTCTTTCAGACTCCCTCAGGGGAATGAGTTGGAAAAAAAAAAAAAAAAAAGCTAAGCTTTCCTTGACTGCATGAAATTTCTTGGAATGTCCCAGGGAAAGAAAACAGATTTTAAATAACTAAAAGTTGTGTTTATACAATTGCTTCTTTTTCTTCATTTGGGAAAATCTAATAAGTCATAGCAACTTTTTTTTTTTTTTTTTTTTTTTTTTTTTGGTAAGAATTAAAAAATGCAGCAAGTGGAAAATATCAGCACATGTTTGGTAGATAAGTCACATTTCAATTGCCAAAGTAAAACAGAGGTCTTGAAATATTGTGTTGATTTTCTCACCAGCACCACTCTGCCCCTCCTTTTCATGGAAACATAAGGTTTAGCTCTGTATGTGCCCTTGCCTGTCCTCAGCGAGGTCTTTATCTCCCAGCCACAGGGAACACAAATATCACTGTAGTGGTAACCCAGAGTTAAGATTAAGAAATGCCTAAGGCACACTTTGGCACTTTGGATGCAATAATCAGTTTTGAGAACCTCAATAGAAGAGAGATGAGCAAAGCTTATCAAAATAAGAGAGCTTTGAGAGAACAAGTCACAGTAGAAAACGAAAGTCCCCCCGTACAAGAATAAGGAGTTCATCTGACACTTTTCAAATATGCATATGCAGCCAGGATGAGAAGTGCAGAGGTCACGATTCAGTAAGTTTGTCTTCCTCAGCAACCATAAGGGAAGCCCAAGACAGCTTAAGTATCTCAACCAGATATTAAAAGTAAAACAATGTGAAGCCTGCTTCGTCTAGGTTCAGTGTTACTCATGGGTAGAGAGTACTGACTGAACTAGTATCCAGCTTTTATCCTAGCACTGACTCCCCTCTGTAGTTGGCACATCCACCTAGGTAAAGGAGTGAGGCATCAGGCCCATTGAATCATGACTGACCGTTGTGCAGTAAAGGACTTAAAAGGAGTATGTACAAACTCATTTCTGACTGCAGCACATCACATGTTGTAACAAAATATTTGATAGAGCTTTTTGGTTTAAACATGTTGTATAAAGGCTGAGTGGACAGAGTGGCTGAAGATCATCTGCTTAGAATCAGTGGAGCACATGTCCAGATGTTGCTTTGTGCCCAGCAATCATGGTGCATTTTGTAGCTGAAGAGTAGACATGTTCTGAAGTCTCACAGAAATGTTAACCATCTGTTTGCAAGAAATCCTTAAAACCCTTTGTATAAATTGGATACACTTTAAACAAGACTTCAGCTTTAATTCAAAGTGAGAATGCACTGTAAAACTGTAGCTGATGCAATTGTACATTGTGAGTTATGCTTTTAAGCTACAGGGGCACTGCAAGGGATCAGTGCTGAAAACACTGCTTTTTCAGTACCTTAAATGAGTCAGAGCATATTATTTAAATGAAAAATTTCTGGTGTGAAGATGATACTAAATTGGGAGGAAGGTCATCTGTGAGAAACAATACAGTCAGGTAGGAAGGATTTAGATCATTTAAGTGCTTGAGCTAATAGATAGCAAATTCAATGCAGATAAATGCAGAATAATGAGTCTCGGAGAATGCAATAAAAGGACATAATATCTGCTTAATGGGAAGGTACTACAGCATATTGACCTGGAGAGAGATATGAGAGTTATTTTAATAATAATAATAATAAAAAAAACCCCTTATATTAAAGCCTTCAACTCAATTATTGTTAAGGAAATACAGTGTATTTCGTTAGGACCTCACCCAAAGTACTGCATTCAGCACTAATCACTCTACAGTTCAGAAAGCATATTTAGAATTGGTCTTAAAGGGGTGATTTGTAGAGTAATCTAATGAAAGCACATTTCATAGA